>NC_137160.1:39405389-39859828 GCF_951394435.1 Stenella coeruleoalba
CCCATGCTCTGCAACAAGAGAAGCCACCACAGTGAGAAGGTCTGCACACCACAATGAAGAGTAGCCCCCGCGAGCCACAACTAGAGAAAGCCCGCACGCAGCTACGAAGACCCAACACAGCCAAAAATAAAGTAAAAAAAAAGAACAAAATTACATTCATCCTAAAAAATATCTTATTTACAAGTGTCATAGCTAATGGTTCCCTGGTTCATTTAACAGTAAAAACAGTCTTAAAGATCAACTCCAAATCGAAGATACAAGGGAAAAGTAAATCACTCCCTATACTGAGAATTCAAATCCTCCTACCTGACACAACTATTACAAAGCCCACAAAATAAAGGTCATGCAAATCCATGAATTTGTACTTAAGTACCACACACTAACCAATTGCACCACTGGGGCTCCATGAATTTTTACTTTGTAAGGGAAGCCATAAGCTGCACATTCAAAATCTGCTAACTCACATTTTGCTCTATGTTCTGACTTCTTTGATTTCTTTATTTAAAATATATAGTACCCAGTATGTACCAGGCCCTACTTCTCATACTATACCAATATTAATTCATTTTAGTATCATAAAAATCCTCTGAGTAGGTGCTATTACTGTCCACATTTTACTGATGAGGAACCTGAGACAAAAGTTCAGTAATGACCTCAAAAACACAGCTAGTAAGTGCTAGGGCCAAGATCCGTGTGCTCCTACCCACTTTTCCTGCTATCTCATTTCCCCAAACCCAAAAAAGCAGATCAGAAGCAAATTAGAAAGAAGAGATTGGAATAATGCTGAGAGGCAGCTAAATGATTAGAGGAAGATTACCCCTCTCTGAGAAGAGACTAAAAACTATAAGATCTAGAACAGCCCAATATTTGGAGGACTATTTAGAATTACACATATCAAGAGCCCCTGAGAGAATTAATATATTTTGTCATAAAATAACAGGTGCTTCTAATGCCCTTGTGTCAGTCATTCATTCAATAATTATCAATGGAGTACCTAGCTATCCAACAGGAAAATATCAAATTATGTTATTTTTAAGAAGACAAGAAGGACTTCCCTGGTGGCGCAGTGGTTAAGAATCTACCTGCCAATGCAGGGGACATGGGTTCAAGCCCTGGTCCGGGAAGATCCCACATGCCACGGAGCAACTAAGCACGTGCACCACAACTACTGAGCCTGCACTCTAGAGCCCGTGAGCCACAACTACTGAGCCCGCGAGCCACAACTACTGAAGCCTGCATGCCTAGAGCCCGTACTCCACAACAAGAGAAGCCACCGCAATGAGAAGCCCGTGCACCACAACGAAGAGTAGCCCCCACTCGCAGCAACTAGAGAAAGCCTGTGCACAGCAACGAAGACCCAACACAACCAAAAATAAATTAATTAATTAAAAAAGAAAATTAATTTTAAAAAAGACGAAGAAATTATACATTTTAGGAAAAACTCCTACCACAAAATGTATATAGCTTTAATGGAGAGCTTAAAATTTATACAGCTTTAACTTCCCTTATGTAAGTTTACCTACCTGCAAATTTCAGTATCTCAACAATGCTGGACAACTGAATTTTATTCTTAGAAAAGCATGAGTTTCTTAACTAATATAACTACAGAATAAATTTACATAAAGAAGTGATGTCACCTGAACTTAAATGCCTCTACTATGCTTCTGTAGAGTGTTATACGTAAAACAACAGTTTTCCTAGGTTTCACGTAGGATTCACTTTATCTAATCAGAAATGATTTAAAAGCACTTTTCTTACTGGGTTAGTGGCATTCTGTTTCCAAAGGTGCAGTGCCCCGTGGAAAGCATGAGCAATGATCATGGAGCCATCTTCACTGAACTGGCAATCATAAAATCCCAGGGTATTGCCACCTACTTCTCCTACTCGAACCTATTCAACAATAGACGAAAAACAATTCAGAACCAATTTCTCACAACAGAAATCACTCATTCCAGAGATTATGTTCTCACTTATTTAACGTACACAAAGAGCAAATATTTGCAGCTCTAGGAATACAGACTTGGGATTTATTGTTTAATAAACCCAGTTTTCTGTTCCTTAAGTATTCACATTTTACCTGTTCTAGCCAAACGCCTGACTCTTCATCTGGAGCCCAAAGAATCATGGTTTTATCCATTGAGGCAGACAGTAATCTCACTGGCTGTTGCAGAACACCATCTAAAGAAAAAAAAAAACAAAACTAATGCCTTTAGGTGATCAACAAGCATCCTGTTTGTAGATTACCAGAAAAACATAACATGGGTACTATAAGAACATTCACTGTTGCACTGCAATAGCAAAACATTGGAAACAACACAAAAGTCTATCAGTAGAAGACCAGATAAACAAGTTGTGGTAATATTTAGACAATGAAATGTTATACTGCAATAAAAATAAGTAAATTAGAGTTACATGAAGCCAAACCATGTTAAGCTAAAAAGACAGGTCGTATGAGGACAAAGGCATATTGATATCAAGTTTTAATAGCTGTAAAACAATACTGTTTATGGTTACACAAATGTGCAGTAAAAGTATAAAAATATGCATGGGAATAATATACACTGAATTCAGCCTCAAGGGAAGGATGAAGGGGAAAAGGTTCAGGAAAAACTATACAGGGATTCCCCAGTTTCTATAATATTTAATTTATCTTTTTTTAACTGCAGCAAATATAGCATAATATAATAAAAGCTGGATGGTGTTACCTGAGCATTAATTATTGCTATTCTCTATTGTTGTCTTGGGGAAGGGGCTGGGGGAAGAACATGAGGCTGCTGCCGTGCGCACCTCTACACCCCAGCATCAGTCGTCACTCCATAAACAGAAGTTAAGGGCAAAAGAAAGAGTGGGAAGTCTTTACTTTTTCATAAATGATGTATCTTGATATTACCAACTTTATATTTCCAAGGGTAAAGGTTCCAGTGAAGCTGGCTTGAAAGTTAACTTCTCTTAAATCCCATAAGGACTAGGTAAAAACTTTAAAGAAAAAAAGTTAAAAGGCATATGGCAGTTATGGCATCATGGCAGGAAGCATACTTTTCCCTCTTAGAAATACAATTTTCAACAGAATTGAGTGTCTAGCAGAACAGGGCTGCAGTATTACACTTTGCCAACTTGAAACTGTCTTATAGTCGATATTCCTAATTACACTCAAAAAATATCCTCTACTTCATTTGTTCAGCTTAAAATTCTGTAAGTGAGAGTGTACTGAAATGACAGCTTTGTGTATGTTTTTCTTCCTACCTTTGTAAAATGAAGGCTGCCAATGAACTGCATTTACCCAGTTTTCATGACCAGCCAGCACAGTCTCCAGAGTAACTGCAAATGCTATTTTAATACCTGCAACAACAAAAAAAGGATTCTTTCCACAAAGCTCTTCTAAAAATAACATTTTCAATACCAGCTCGGTTGTACAATTACATCCAAAGAAAAAAAATCAGAACAGAACATGATTTATTTTCAACAAAAAGCATTCATTCTAAATTTCATTAACTTTACCCACTGTTCATAACTACAGGAGAAAAAAGTTCTAAAGATATATAAATTTTTTTTACATTTTCACTACCTAGTCACAATAAAAATTAAGGAATATGTTCTATTTTAAATTTTCAGGGATACTCTTACACTGCAATTAAAAAACAAAAACAGGGAATTCCCTGGCGGTCCAGTCAGTGGGACTCCACACTTTCACTGCCAAGGTCCCGGGTTCAGTTCCTGGTTGGGGAGCTAAGATCCTGCAAGCCACACAGTGCAGCCAAAAAAACAAAAAAGACTCAAAAAAAGCAAAAACAGACATGCCAGCCTCCTTGCTATCCTCACTCATTTTGTGTAATAAGTCTAAAGTACCATTTAAAAAAAAAACCTAAGATAAATGCAGAAATAAAGGAAGTCAAATCAGTACTGTGACCTTTCAAACAAAATAATTAATGAAAATATCACAAAAATGTTCATATTTGGAAATAGCTACTCACAATATGCTGGTTATAGTATTTCTTGGTTCTCTCCAGAAATCTGTTACCAAATCTCAACTCCAATGGGCTTTACAACCAAGAAGAGTAATGACAAAGAATATTCCTGGATGAAATGTTTACTGAGGACTTATTTTATAATTTAGATATACATCCAAAAATATCTCCTTCAAATACAACATCCCAACAGGATCTACCATGGAGGATTACTGTTCTGATGCCAGATAGTAAGAAAATCAGAATTATATATACTACTCAAATATAGGGATTTAGTTGTCTCTGATGAATATCCTCCAAAAAAGGTATGAATAATTCACATTAACCCTTTAGATCTTCCTATGCTAAAACTGCAAATTAAGTAATATTTTACAAACTAATTTATTGAGAAAGTAACATTATTTTCAGCAATTTAAAAAAATCTCACTAACATGGTTCAGAAAGAAAATAAGTTTCATATATGAAAAATGACTTACCCTCACATAAAAATAAAAAAGGAAAAATGCACATATCAGTTTCAGCTAGGGATCTGATACTTCTGAAAACCTAACCTTCGGGCTTCCCTGGTGGCGCAGTGGTTGAGAGTCCGCCTGCCAATGCAGGGGACACAGATTCGTACCCTGGTCCGGGAAGATCTCACATGCCGCGGAGCGGCTGGGCCCGTTGAGCCATGGCCGCTGAGCCTGCGCGTCCGGAGCCTGTGCTCCGCAATGGGAAAGGCCACAACAGAGGCCTGCGTACCACAAAAAAAAAAAAAAAAAAAAAAAAAAAACTAACCTTCACATATGTGTGTAGTGAAACATAAGTAAATCAGCTAGGAAACCTGAGTATTGTTAAATCAAATATTTTCATTATTACTCACTTTCACTTTCTATAGTAAAAGTATTTTCTTTCAGTCTTATATTATCATCTTCCTGAGTTTCTAAAAATGTCGATTTTATATACAGCCTCCATATGCGTATCAGGCAATCTTGTGAACAGCTTGCTAGGAAAAGATCTCTACCTAATTAAAAAAACAAATTTTATTACTTTTAAAACATTCTGTTCTTAAATTTAAGTATAAGAGTTTTTCTTCTACAATATACACATTTCTAGATTTCCTGAAAAAATTAGACTTTGCTTCCTTATCCTTCATTCATTTGACCTATATTCATTTTCAATAACACTGACAAATATAGACAATGCTAATAAATGGTTATAATATGTGGTATTCCTATACAATCTATTAATTTCTAAAAAGAACTTCTCAAGAATGTCTGCATGTGTAACAACTAGTGTCCTCTTACAAACATCAACTTGTTTCATCCTCTACCAACCCAACTAATAGTTAATACAAGGGATAAGTATCCTCTTTTCTAATCGGGCCAATAGGAAAATGTTACATACAAAGAAAATTTTTAATTAAAACATACACGGGGGACTTCCCTGGTGGTACAGTGGTTAAGACTCCACACTCCCAATGCAGGGGGCCCGGGTTCAATCCCTTCTCAGGGAACTAGATCCCACATGCATGCCGCAACTAAGGAGCCGACAAGCCACAACTAAGGAGCCCGCCTGCTGCAACTAAGACCCGGTGCCACCAAATAAATAAATAAATAAATAAATAAATAAGAGGTTGCTTTGAAATTACACATACTTGTCCCCATTATATGTACTTTAGCAAAATTTCATACTGACCAAAGGCTGCCCATTCCACGCCTCTTATCCAATCCTCATGTCCAGATAGAAAAAGTACTTTCTGAAACTAGTAAGATAACAAAAATCATAGGACTTGATGTAAGAATTTAATATTTTCATGTATATCAGTGACTTAATTTGGTCCCAGCCAGTCTGACTGCATTGCTTTTTTTTTTTTTTTACTGGTAACACTATCTGATCAGACATCAGATAGAGCTCTCATTTGGGAATGAAAAATCTCATAATCATCCAAATTTAACTGAGCAATCCTGAGCAGATAATATCTGTAGTTCTCAAATACACTAAACATTCCCAAGGTAAAATGACATATGCTGTGGACACAATATAGAAAAAAGCTGGGTGGTTGAACATTCACAGTCATTTTTAACTTTCTTATAAAATGCAAAGAAACAAATACCTCTGTTATTAACTAAACGAGCCTAGAGTTAACCAACCCTCTTTCTGAAACTTCCCTCTAGTTTAACCACTCAAAGAATAGGTAAAGCTCAGAAGGACAAATAACCACTGCTAGGGAAGACAAAACACTACTACAGCATCTTCCTTCTCTTCTTCCCCACCTAACGACCTGTTTCCCCCAACGCCTCTGGACCTGGTAGCCAAAGCAGCAGCAGTATACCTGGTGTTCAAAGAGTGCAAAACTGTTTAATGGAAGACTGCCAGAAAAGATTCTCCTATTGGATTATTTAGATTGGAACATCCCCCAAATCCTATAATCTAGAAATAATCTGTATTAAGATATGTAATTAAGCAGAACATAATTCTAGCCTCTTAAGAAACATCATTAATTACCTGATCATTCTGTTGAACAAATAAGTGAATTTTGCAGTCATCATCGCCACATGCTAATATTGGTACTGGTTGGGGGAAAAGAGGCATTGCTGTAAGTATTCCATCATATGTTATGACCATTACCTATGCTGGATTCTAAGCTCTAGGTAAAGAATCCTGACTCCTGCTTCCCACACCACTGAACAAATAAATTGAAAGTGCTCAATAAACATCTTTAGGAATAAAATGAATATTCTAAAATGTTCCATTAAATGGTTACTCGGCAAAGAATGACTATTAACTGAGAATCCTTTCCTTTATTCTGTGTTATTTACGATAGAAGGAGCAGTAAAAGGAGAAGCTCGAGAGCAAGCTGGGAGCATTTAACTATGTCAGCCAGAAGACTAACAGGAAACGTTGTTAGCCCAAGTGAATAATAAAATTTCTGGGAGAGCTACTATGAGCCCAGCATCAGGGCTACTGTACAAAGATTTAAGGGTATGTTTGTTACTTTGAGGACCCTACATTTTGAGAATTTGATAGTAAAACAAAATCCATGAAGTAAAGAACAAAATAAAAGAGCATATAACTAACTATGTGGATAAAAAGTTATGAAAGGTGTGACTGTAAAATTAGTTTTCTTTAAATCAACGTAAAAAAAAAAAAAAAGCCAAAAACTCCAGTCACTTGGCCTCAACGTAGATGCCAAGAAATCAAATTCTATGTAATGAAACCAGAATGTGCGTAGTTCCTCCTCCTGGGGAGCCCTCGCACAAAGTGGAACGTCACGTGAGAGCACAGAGTCGCAGCTCCTGCTGCAAAGGGCAAAAGAGCCTGGAGGCTTCCAGGCCTGGCCTCTCCCCACCAGGTCTGTCCTCCAGGTAACTGAGGAGGCACAAGACTGTCTGACTTGCATTGGCCATCATCTTTGTGGAGGACAATCAAAGATAGGTACAGACGGGTTTCACAGCAAAAGGGGAATTTTTTCTTTGGAGATTTTAAGTGGTCTTAGGCAAACTGTCATTACACAGGGTGCTGTCATTACATAGGGTGCTGTCATTATGCAGGTGCAGGGGCTGTCACCTTGACAGAAATACTCATATGATCCATGTTCAGTACTTTTCTCAACTTATCCCAGACCTTCACCTTCTACAGAGCTAGGTAATTTTCCCAAATTATATCTATATACATCGACAGTATATTTGATAAATAGCAGTACCAATCTTGAGTACATATTGAGTCACTTAAATTTTTAACTGCTACTAAAGTTTCTAATAGCCACCTCCCTTAACCCCCTTTGACCTTATGTTTTATACACAGGTCATTTGAATACTGAGAACAAAAGTATGTTATCCATGTCTCAACTTGTTTCCTGAAAACATTTAGACACAAAATTGAGATCCAGTATGTTTTTTAGGTTCTGGTTGTATGGGGATATAAAAATACATTCCTCTTTCAATATACACTTAGCAGGATACTCACCATCAGTATTAGGCAAAAAAGACAAGCAGAGAGCCAGAGTGAATCCATTTCCAAAGTCCAAGGTCTGAAGGCATGTCACTAAGAAATAATAAAACACATCACGAACAACTAACTCTGAGTGTATCCAACCTTAGAGGTTGGGTAGCATCATCAGATGTCAGCAGGGAGATGAGAGAAGTCAGTCCTGAGCCCCCAGGGATGATGGGAATTTAAATGGCCAATTTCTAACAAGGTTACAGAGAACAAAAAGACATATGAAAAGACTTTGAAGGAATTTACATTATCAAACAGTTTGGTAAAGAGGAATTATGGAAAAGTGCAAAAGAAACAAACATGTAGATTAGAATTCTAATATTTTTAATACAGCTTGAAAGACTGAAAAATTACATGAATGCTCTTCTAAGTTGTCCTTCATATGATAATTAAATTACTTAATTTCATTTGTTTGGATCACAATGTCTCTAAACTTACCTTCAGAACCCTGTTTAGACCAGACTCGAATAGTAGAATCAGAAGCTGCAGACACTATCAGTGTATGTAATGCAACATCCAATGCCCTCCTCTGGTAAACAGCATGCACTGCATAAACAGGTCCTTCATGACCGTGGAGGTGGACTGCTTTTAAAAGCTGAATCACAAAGAATAACAAAAGCATTATGATAAAAAAAGGAATTATCAGTTTCACCTGTATTTAACTAGAATCAGAGGATTAAAGGTACTGTTAAAATGCCTGATCCAGAAGTAAGTCCTCTCAACTGAGAAGAATGTAAACGTTTGAGAATCCTGCCTGATCATATTAACTATACACAAAATGTGCACACCCTTTGACACAGCAATCTCACATCTGAGAATCTACTCTGAGAGAGCAGTACTAGTTTAACAAGTAATAAAAGACAAATGCAGAAGGACATTCATCACACACCCTTTAGGAAAACTTCAATCAACCTATAAGTATTAATAGGAAACTGATTAAATAATTGTAGACATATTCTAAGCCAACAAAAAGGATAATGCATGCTTATTACCATGGAAAGACATGCATGACTTTGACATTTTTGAAGAATATAGGCCAGCTTTGTGGACTGTCCCTCCCCTCGGATTAGTCTGATATTTCCTCATGAACAGACTCAGGGTGTACATTTTGACGTCACCACTACATAACTGCATCACATCAAGAGGCACACAATGTCAGTCTGTCTCACTTTTAGTAAAATTAACCCTGATATTTTAGTAGAGGTAGTATCTGCCATGCTTTTTCACTGTGAAATTAATTTTTTTTTTTGGTGGTAATATGTGAGATTATACTTTGGGACTGAGTAAATACTCTATTTTCCATCAAACTTTTACCAAGTTATGTTTAGCATCCACTCATAATACTTACCTGTATCAGAGTTACAAAATGGAAAAATGACAAAAAGAACTGGGAAATCCCATCTGTTCATCAAGTCTTCTAGCTTGCCATGCAAGATTATTCCCTGCAGCAGCATTTCTATTTTGGATCTACTTTTTTAGAGTTCCAAATATGTGAGATTCTACCACCTCCTTTGAGACGTACCTTTTGTAAACTGTTGTCTGCTGAAACAGAGGTGGCTCTTAAATGTCTCCTCAATTATTTTCCCAATTAGTTAAGCAGAACTCTGCCACTCAAGAAGGTAATTGATAGTTACATATAAGGGGGTCTGTACACTAACTTCCTGTAATTAACCTTTGGCTTCTCTGAAAAAAACACTTTTTAAAACTCAAGTACAATAAAGTCACTTTCATGTATAATTATACACACATAACCAGAGATCTGGAACAATGTTCATTAGAATGTTAACTGTTGAAATTTTGTATCTTTTTCCTTCTTCCTATTTTTCTGTATTTAAACTTTACATGAGTCTGTATCATTACCCCCTGAAACATTAAATCTATGGAAAAACTCACTTCGCATCCTTTTTTTTCTATTTTATTTTTTTAAAAATTGAAGTATAGTTGATTTACAATGTTGCATTGTGTTAGTTTATGGTGTAGTTATATATATATATATACACACACACACGTATTCTTTTTCATTATGGTTTACTACAGGATATTGAACATAGTTCCCTGCGCTATGCAGTAGGACGTTGTTGTTTATCTATTTTATATATTAGTAGTTTGTATCTGCTAATCCCAAACTCCTAATTTATCCCCACTCCCACCCCCTTTCCCCTTTAGTAACCATAAGTTTGTTTTCTATGTCACTTCACATCTTTTAAGCAGGGTTGTATTTCAACCATTAGAGAATCTTAAAAGCTCAAACAAAACAAATCTCTCAAGTTCACCAGCTTTTAAAAAAACGATGCCCACTGTTCGGAGACTCAAATCGCTCATTATACCAGCTTAGAATTATATCCTTTTATCAGAAGTCAAGATGTAGTGAACACCTGTGTGCATGGAAATGCACACCAGAAGGAAGCTTTAAGCCTCTAAGGTTATAATATGTGACTTCTTCCCCCAAATCCCCTTATTCCCTTCATCCCTCTTTTATGCCTTTCATCCTCCTCCCTGTTTGGCCTCACATTCTACTTTCCCGTCCGTCTCTAAGTTCGCTGTCTGCCATCAGATACTCAGCCTGCAATCCTCTCTACTGACAGAAGCGTAGGGCAGCACTGAGGAAAGAGTCTTGCAAATCTCAACTCAAGGTCTCAAAAATGAGTGCTCAAATGGCTCTCTCTGGATTCCTCTGCCAAGGTAAATCCAAACAGGAGCTGCTTTGCTACACAACCATTAGAACTCTCATTCAAGTCTAAGTGACCCCACAATCCCCTCCTCCACACCTGCCCCCTGTCTCTGGCTGGCAATACAAGTAACATGTTAACAACTGAATTCCACATCTTCCCTCTAACTTGCCTATTTTGCTTTGTAAAAGTATCTTTCTTCCAGAGCCCTGAGCCAGAATCCCACTCTTTTTGATTTCTCACTCCTCTACCCAATAGCTCCCTACTCCTTCGACAACTATCTAGTCAATGCCAAAATCATTTTCCTTCAAAAATATATTCCATATCTCTTCCTTCATATTTTTTTCCTATCCTAATTTGGCACACTCCTGTCATTCATCTTCTTCGGTATTCATACTCCACTGGTTAGAAATCCTCAATGATTTCCAAATGCCTGCCAATAAAAAACAAACTCTTGAAGCAAGTATTCAAATTCTCACGAGATCTTCTCCTTCTCTACTTCTCTAATATTACAGCCCATAAGTGTTATCTAGAAACATTTCCAAAACTATGTTCCTCAAAGTTACAAGGGATACTAAAAGATCTGAAGAAAAAAAAAAAATCAGACTTGAAGTAAGTTTAGGAAATATTAGTTAAACAAAGATAAGCAGGTTTTTCCATATCAGAACTTTTCAGAGTCTTCACTATGCTCACAGGCATTATGATTCTCTAAGAGAAGTATATGATATGCATTGTTTCCCAAACTTGACTGGCCACAATCAATAACTGAGAGATGAATAATTCTCTGAACAAGCTCTGGAAAGCCCTGCCCTTAAAACATCTTAGGCTTTGGTTAACACTGGATACTTCTGAGCAAATGGTCACCTTTCTTACCTGCACTTTGATTCATATATTTTCCCTACCTGGAACCCTCACCACTTTAATGTTTCCTAAGGAAATCATCTCACACTATCAGACCTAACCGAAAGGCCACCTCTTAAATCTCTAGTGAACTTCCACAGCAGCATGGAAGTGGTACAGCAAGTGAAATCACCCACCCAGAGCCACCTTTGTACTTCAGTTATTCAAGTGCATTTTGCTTTCAAAACTATGTACACGATTCATGAATAGGATTCTGCCTCATCTACTACACCTTCCGCATGGCAGATGTTCAAACATATGATGCACTAACTTTACATTTTTAATCTTTGCTTGTGACTAGAAACAACCTAAATGTCTATCAGTAGAGGTCCATACACACCCAGTATTGCATATTATAACATCACTCAGAATTATGTAAATCTATACCCACGTGATAACTGCTGTCCTATGCACAGAGCAGTATTAATTTTTGCTACCAATGAAAACAAGACAAACATACCCTGTAAGAGCAGTCTGAAAATTATTCCAAATGATGAGAAATTCACGGAAATGACTGACAGCATATGAATACAGAAGCAGATTACAGGGAAGGGTACAAGGCCTGTGAAGTATGGAATATACAGGATCTGGATTACTGACAAGCAAGAATGAGGAAACTTCATAAAGGAAGAACACAGTAGAAATGAGGGAAAAGACTGAAAATAAAAGTAGATATAACAGTCATTTCTTATAACCATAAACATGTCTACCCACCTGATTATTCTCTGTTTCCCAGTGAATCACTTGATTATCAGATCCTCCAGAAACTAATTCAGTAGAAGGAGCTGAAAAAAAATCATACCTCAGTAAACATTTTAATTCTTTTCCAGCTATTTTGAAAAATTTCAAAGCTATAGAAAAGATAAAAGAAAACTCATATACCTTTACCTAGCTTCACCAACTGTTTAGATTTTGCCATATTTGCTCAATTATCTTGCTCTATGTACACACACACACCCTTTTTGTTTTTGACAAACGATTTAAAAATAAGTTGGAGGGACTTCCCTGGTGGCGCAGTGGTTAAGAATCTGCCTGCCAATGCGGGGGGATGTGGGTTCGAGTCCTGGTCCAGGAAGATCCCACATGCCGCGGAGCAACTAAGCCAGTGCGCCACATCTACTGAACTTGTGCTCTAGAGCCTGCGAGCCACAACTACTGAGCCCACATGCCACAGCTACTGAGCTTGCGTGCCACAACTACTGAAGCCTGCCTGCCACAGCTACTGAAGCCCACGCACCTGGAGCCCGTGCTCCACAACAAGAGAAGCCACCACAATGAGAAGCCCACGCACCGCAACAAAGAGTAGCCCCTGCTCGCCACAACTAGAGGAAGCCCGCGTGCAGCAACCAAGACCCAACGCAGCCAAAAACAAATAGATAAAATAAATAAATTTACAAACAAACAAACAAAAATAAGTTGGAGACATGATGACCTCTGATCCTTAAATATTTTACCATTTTTCCCAAGAACTGGAACATTCTCCTGCATTACCACAATACAATTATCACATTCAACAATTTTAACACTGATACAGTATTGTTATGTAATACATAATCCATCTTAAAATTTCCCCAAATTGTCCCAGTAATGTATTTTATAACTTTTTTTTAAGTTAGAATCTAAGGACCACACATTGTGCATTTGGTTGTCACATCTTTTTAGTCTCCTTTAATCTTGAATAGTTTCCCAGTTCCCTCCTTTTTTGTGACAATGAGAGTCCAGGCCAGTTGTTTTGCAGAATGTCCCTCAATCTGGATATGTCTGGTTGTTTCCTCATAAGATTCAGGCTAAACACTTTTGACAGAAATAACACATATGAGACATTACAGTCAGCTGCTGCTATCAAGTAGTACATGACATATTTTTGAGATCACATTTCAAAATACCTCTTTTAAACACCTACAACTTTTTGTTGAAGACAGAAGAGAAAGGGAGTAAGAACCAAAAAAGGGGGAAATAATCTAACATAATTTTGGTTTGGATTTTGCATCCATTTTCTTCTTCTGGCTTATGTCTAGATAGTTAGGTTAAGAAGCTGGGGAACTGTCTAAAGAACATTACATTTATACTCAGAAGTCCCAGGTTCACGTCCTAAGCCTGCTGCCAGCCAGCTGTGATCTTGGACTTTAATTTCTTCATGTGTCACAGAAATTAAGCCATTTACCTAACTACGTGCTTTTGATAATTACTATAAGGTACATGAAGGTAATGTGTTAAAAATCAGACACTTTAAAAATATGAAATGGTATTATTAGAATTTTATATGTCACTGATACCTGGGTTAGAAAGAATACATGAGTTATCTGACAGTGGAGCCAAATCTGAGGAAACCAATCATAACAGAGATTACAGTGATACACAAGCAGTTCATTTTACGTAACCTCACTTTTAAAGGGAAAATAAAACATACAAGCCCAAATTAATATTTTATAACAAATCCCTATACTGAGATTCAAGTAGTCTTTGATGTCATTTGGTGGCAGTTAATATAATTACAATTGTGTTTTAGTATCTGCACTAACAGCCACTCTTTCTAAGATTTAATGGTTTTTACTGACCTACTGTGACTAATCCTGCATCACCAACCGAGGTAAGTAGTTTATTAAACATTTTTTTTAATGTCACAGATAAAAATCATAACCAAGTCGCACTAATTCAGGAAATTCTGCATTTGTGCCTAGCTCAGAATGCTCTCAATACATATTTAATAAACAGAATAATAAATAAAATTAATTGAGAATCCATAAAAATACTACTGTAGGTATATTTAAGACACCTGAGGAAATTCCATAGGATTTTAGAAGTCCACCTAAAAGCATTCTTAATTAAAAATTCTGGAGCTATGGAATCTTAGAGATGGAAGAGACCTAGAGATAATCTAGTCCAGCAATTCTCAGACTTTTTGATATCAGGATTCCTTTATACTCTTAAAATTTTTTCAGGACCCCAAAGACCTTTTGTTTATATAGGCTATATGTACCAATATTAACCACATTAGAAATTAAAACTGAGAAATATGAAAAATATTTGTTTATTAGTTTACTTAAAAGTAACAATGAACCCCATTAACATAAATAACATTTTTATGGGGGGAACCTTGTATTTTCCAAAACAAAAAATTAATAAGAAGAAAGGCACTGTTTTATATTTCAGCAAATCTCTTTAACGTCTGACTTTATTAGAATACAGCTGGATTTTCATATCTGCTTCTGTATTTAATCTGTTGCAATATCCCACACCATGCAGCCACTGGAAAATGGCACTGCATACTTGTGACGGAATGAGAATGAAAACTAGGAATAACTTATTATTATTCCGAAAATAATTTTGACCTCACAGGTGTCAAGAATCACTCAGGGTCCCCTGATTCAGTCCAAACATTTACTTTTCATATGTTACTAAGATGAAACTGGGGTCAAGAGAGATGCAATGCCCTGCCTAAAAAAACAATAGTTTGTCTGTGGTAGAAAGAGACCTAACAAGCCAAATCTTTTGAATCCCAACCTGGGCCTCAACACAGGCCCTGATTACAGCTTTGGATCAAAAGCAATGGTGGGGTCTTGCCTCAGTAATGGGCTGCCTCTACCTTCATCCTAAGCACCGCTGTGTTATCCATGCTTCAACTGCTATAAAATAAAAGTACAGGTCAGATAGTTCACTGGGCATACCATTTTTCTTCTATTTTCTAATTGCATAATATCAGATAAGCTAATGCTAAATTAAGAAAAGTCAGATTAATACTTACAACCATCCTGTTTACAAATCCACTGTATGCAGTTGACTCGAGCAGTGTGACCATTCAGGTTGGTAATAACAACACTTTTCTTTAGAGAAGAAAACACTTGTTAGTAAATTAGGATTTATCCTACAGAGGAATTAATGAATTAATAAAAATCAGATTTCAGTGTTTTTGATGCTAATAAAAAGTTCAGTATTATTTCAAACAGAATCACCTTCCTTTATGAACTATTAACCATGGCTTAAATCATCCATTCACTTTTTAATTCATTCCTGCCTTTCTCCCCACTCCACATTCACTCACCTCTGTCCTCTTCTTGTCTGGGAAGCCTGTCTTGAAATCCCAGACCAGATAAGGACCTCGTTCCCACATATCTTAGGGCCTACTTCTACCATGCTTGCACCAATTTGAGAATTTGGTTGACAAAAAAACCCTTCAAGAGAGGAATTTGTGATTAATGGATACAAATTCGTGGCTCACTTTGTATGCCTTGGCTGATCTGGTGTTGGGTTCTTCAGCCTTAATGACCCAAGGTCACCAGGCCACAACTACTAAGGTCCTCAAACATCAGATCCCTTCAGGGCCTACAGCCAGGTTCCCTGCAGACCCTCAGATTGCTGCTTTCACCAATGTCACTCCACACTTGGGCTTTTCTTCCCCCACTGCTGAAGACTCTATTCCTACTGAGCCCTCCACTTTATAGGCCCTTTCTCTACTGATTGCCTAGAGCACTGGCTTGATACCTACTTGTATGTCAACAGGAATTCTCATGGCTGAGAAAAAGGTTTACGGGGTAAATGTGCATAAACTAACATATTTCACATATGGGTTGAGGTTAGGAAACAATTTAAAGCATTTCATTGTCTTTCTCACTAGAATCAGAATTCCTTGATGGGCAGGAGTTATTACCCATTATCTTTGTGTCATCACCACTCAGTTCAAGGTTAGCCCATAAAGGGTCTTCAAAAGTTTGCTGAATGAACATCACCCCCAAAACTTTACTTTAGCATCTGATGTGTTCTTATTCTTATATTTCACTAAATACCCAGCTAACAAATATTTAACAAAACAAAATAAGTACTTTTTAGGCTCCATATACTTTTTTTTGATGTTAAAATCCCCTAACATGGCCAGCAAATTATCATTAAATAAAAATGTGATAGAGGGCATGGGGCACAAACCCATTAAACAGCTGCAGAAAGACAGGCTTCCAAAGCCTTGGTTAATAGCCATTGTAAAGTTTACCCTTGGTTTTAAATGCTTTATCTTGCCAGTTAACAGTGCATGGTAATAACAAAACAAAAACTGGGAGGAGATGAGCAAGGGCAAGATAAGAAAAATGAATACAATTATTTCATTTATAAGTTCAAATCTGCAACGGATATGAGGATGACGGAATTTTTTTTAATTGAAGTATACTTGATTTACAACATTTCAGCTACATTTCAGTACAACAAGTGATTCAGTCATATATATATATATATATATGTATTCATTTTTAGATTCTCTTCCATTGTAGGTTATTACAAGATATTGAATATAGTTCCCTGTGCTATACAGTATGTCCTTGTTGTTTATCTATTTTATATATAGTAGTGTGTATCTGTTAATCCCAAACTCCTAATTTATCCCTCCCCCCTTCCCCTTTGGTAACCATAAGTTTGTTTTCTCTGTCTGTGAGTCTATTTCTGTTTTGTAAATAAGTTCATTTGTATCATTATTTAGATTCCACCCATAAGCAATACCATACGGTATTTGTCTTTGATTTACTTCACTTAGTATGATAATCTCTAGATCCATCCATGTTGCTGCAAATAGCATTACCTCATTCTTTTTTATGGCTGAGTAATATTCCATTGTGTGTGTGTGTGTGTGTGTGTGTGTGTGTGTGTGTGTGTGTGTGTGTATATATATATATACTATATCTTTATCCATTCATCTGTTGATGGAAACTTACATTGCTTCCATGTCTTGGCTACTGTAAACAGCACTGCTATGAACAATGGGGTGCACATATCTTTTTGAATTAGAGTTTTTGTCTTTTCCAGATATATGCCCAGGAATGGGATTGCTGGATCATACAGTAACTCTATTTTTAGGTTTTTAAGGAACCTCTACACTGTTCTCCATAGTGGCTACACCAATTTACATTTCTCCCAACACACTGTAGGAGGAGGGTTCCCTTTTCTCCACACCCTCTCCAGCATTTATTGTTTGTAGACTTTTTGATAATGGTCATTCAGACCCGTGTGAGGAGAAACCTCATTTTAGTTTTGATTTGCATTTCTCCAATAATTAGCGATGTTGAGCATCTTTTCATGTGCCTGGTGGCCATCTGTATGTCTAGGATGATGGAATTTTTAATCAAATTAATAAAGCAGTGAGATAAGAAAAACATAATATCTATCTCCTGCACTGCATTTTAATTTCCAGCACTTTACTTTTTATACTGAGGCTCCTTTTGAGAAGCAACACTAACTGCATTGTCCAAAATTAGCCAGGGGGGATGAAGTCATGATGAACTCTGGGAAGAATTGCAGAAACTAGTCACTTGAGAAGTTTGATAGGGAAAAGGCCAAGGGTGCAGTTCAGGGAATGGGTAAGTCCTGCCTTACACCTAGTGCTTAGGGTCCCCATCCCCTATGACCTTTACCCCAATGGCACTTTCTTTAAAATGTCCATTCTCAAAGCTAAAACACAAGTGATATGCCTTTGAAATTCAAGAAAACAAAAGCTTATTTGGTAACACTAAGGGAAGCACAGAAATGAGATAGCATCTGTGTGATAGCTTCAACCCATACCTAAACTGCACATCTTTTAAAGCTCAAACTGATTCTTTAACAGTACTACAGTTCCCACAGGCGGCTTCGGAAAAGGTTGTCATCATTTGAGATTCTACCTGGGGCTAACAAGCCACTGGTAGGACATGGTGACCCCAGGCTGACGCAGCGCACCAGAGGGCGAGGAGCGAGTCCCGCTCTCCAGAGCCAGACTCCTCGCCCAGACACCCTCCCCGAAGCGGACAGGACAGCACACCCGGTCTCCACACTCTGGAGCGGCGTCTACAGTCCGCCCCAAGAACACCCAGCATATTTGGCCCCAGAAGCACACGGGGTCGGGCGTATGGCCACTTCTCTTACCTGAGGGTCATAGAGCACCACGGAACAGGACGTGCCGAAGGCCAGAAGTCCTCCGGGCCCGGAGGTCCAGCTCAGGGCTCCCCGCACCCGGTTCGGGCAGCAAAACACGTGAGAGGTCTCCAGCACAGGTGCCACCATGTTGCTGCCTGGTCAACGGCCGAAAGCTGGGCACGCACTTCCGCCCTCGGAGCGGAACTGCTCGGCCGCCGCGTCTCCCGCTGGCGTTATCCGCACCGCGTTTCCAAGGCGGCCGGGGGCGGGACGGGGGCGACCCCACCCACCTCCCCTGCCAGTGGTCCTCAGTGCCCGGTTGCCTCTACCAGCGCCTGTCTCCTGGATCTTGGCCCAGGGCACAAGCACGGCCTCCGTCCCAGGAAGGAAGACCCGACCGGAACAGCTCAGGACCCTCTAGAAAGACCCGGGGCTCGTGTGCCAGGGCGGCGGTAGGAGCGTTCCACTGCCCCTCACGGCCGGGCTCCCAGCAGCATACGGGGCTGGCTCGGTGGGGAGCCTTGGCGAGAGTGTCGCCGGCCTCAGAGAGGCGAGGGCGCAGAGGGGCTCGAGGAAAGAGCCCCCGACTGATCTCGGCGCTCAGAGCTCACCCGGACCGCGTCTCCGCCCCCTCCCGCCCTTGCGAGCCCCGCGGAGCCGGCAAACCGGCGGACGCGCGGATCCGCTTGCCAGGGACGGGGTGGAGCCGCACTGCGCATGCCCCGCAGTCATGGCCGACGGGGGCGGTGGTTCCCGGCGGCGCGCTACGAGCGGCGGTAATTAGTAATTGTCCTCCTCCCGGGAGGCTACGGCGCGTTGGGCGCTGCTTCCCGGTGTCTGCGCGGCGCTACCCCGACCGAGGGGCAGCCGGGCCGATGAGACCGCCGCTTCTCCGTGCCGTGTAAAGGTTTTTAGGGAGAGAAGCACGGGCCGGTTCCGAGCCCTCCGGACCGCCGGCGGGAACTGAAGCGGCGCGCGGGACCGGGCCGTGGGACGGCGAGGCCGCGGAGAGGTGAGTCCCGCAGGTCCGGGAGAGGCGGGCGGAGAGGGGTACCCCGCGGGCCGGCAAGGCCACACTTCCATTTGGACTTCCCATCCCACAGATGGGCTTCAGGGTCCAACGCGGTAAGGAAACGGTTTGTCCTGTTGATCTCATTTTCGAAAAAGGTACTGTCGTGTTTAAAAATAGCCTTTAGAAACAGTTTTGTGCCCTCTTTCCCGTTTTCTACACTCACCCGTTTCTCCAGGCCCTTTTCTTCTGCTTTCTTTTCTCCAACACCCGCGGACTTGCGGGGACCGGGACCGCCCTAATCATCCTTCGTGGAGCAAGGCACGGAGCTGCCCTTGAGCCGTTCGTCTGTGTTGTCCCGACGTATCTCGCTCCTCTCCTCTCTTCTGCGAATTATTTCTTAATGGTTCTCTTCTGCCTATTAAAACTTCAGGCCCCAAGGATTGTTCTTTCAGGAGTCTAGCCCCGTGGTAGTGCGTACTTCCATTTTCCACAGTACGATAAGGAGCAGTTGTGCAATACTGCTGACAGTGTTTGGAGCATTTCCACATACATCCATTCATGTGGTTTTCTCAGTCACCCTATAAAATGGGTATTACCAGTGGGTCCAAGGAAGAACAGCCGAAAGTGGTAGAGCTAGGTTGCCTCTCTCGCCCTTGCTGTCTCACTCCAGAGTCCGACATCTAAGTCTTTCACTGGAGGCAGATGAATTTAGTCATGATCACTACCCATCATTGGTGCTGGACATCTGCTGGCTGGGTCCTGAGATATTAGCCTATACGCTTATCTGGATTATACCTCCCTCTCCTTAACTGAATTCAGTGCTTAACTGGATTCCTAACTCCTCTTTGGAGCATAGGCCTTTGGTTCCAAGCACTATTGTATGAATGAGTAATAGTCTGACAAAATTTTCACTGGTTTATAGCAATACAAGAGCAACATAGTTTTTTATGAAGTTTAATTTACTTAAAAACTGCAGTCATTCAAAAGAATGTGATACCTTTATATGTACTGACATGGAAAGATGTCATTTGTTGAGGGGGAAGAAAAAATATCCCATTTGTGTGGTTAGGGCACACATCTGCCTGAGTATGCATGAGGGAGTCACAAGAAAGTGGCAGAATTGGGTGCCCTTGAAGAGTGGGATTTCAGGAGAGAAGCCTCAAAGTGATTTGCATATAGTTTAAGAAAAAAATTTTAAATGCGACTTACTCTGAGATTGCCATTTCTGCTTTTTTTGATATTGAAAGATTGTTCTATGAAATGATGATGGTGGTGGTGGAGGTAGTTAGTCGGGTTTTCTTTTGTTTTAAATCGTTGTTCGAAGCAATAAGAAGTTGCCAGTGTGGCTGTGGTCACCTGGACCCCTCCGGTCTCTGAATTACTGTTGCATTTACAGTGCTAAGTACGGAGTCTTAGCACTCAGCTGCTTTCCAGTTGTTTCCCATGCTTTAGCAATGCAGGGGTAGAGCCTAGGACTCCAGTTCTTTTTTTCTTTTGTTTTACTACACTGATCACACTAGACGATGCTCTGTAAAACTTGGTTATTTGATTAGACATCGGTTTTCAGCATAGGATTTCTTAATTCAAATTGTTTTGGAAGTGAAGGCAAGGATTTTTTTTTTCTGTCTTCTTTAGGAAGGTGCAATGGCGAGGAATTTATCAGTGATCTTGATCCTGACCTTCGTTCTGTCAGTCACACATCCCCTTCATGAAGTAGGACCAGCCACTGCTTTCCCTCAGACCACTGAGAAAATTATTCCGAATTGGGAATCTGGCATTAATGTTGACTTGGCAGTTACCACACGGCAGCATCATCTGCAGCAGCTTTTCCATCGCTATGGAGAAAATAATTCCTTGTCAATTGAAGGGTTCAGAAAATTGCTTCAGAATATAGGCATAGATAAGATTAAGAGAATCCATATACACCATGACCATGAGCATCACTCTGACCATGAGCATCACTCTCACCATAATCATGCTGCTTCCAGTAAAAATCGAAAAGCTCTTTGCCCAGACCATGACTCTGATAGTTCAAGTAAAGAGCCTAGAAACAGCCAGGGGAAAGGACCTCATCGATCAGAACATGCCAGTGGTAGAAAGAATGTTTTAATCAAGGATGGTGCTGGTGCTAGTGAAGTGACCTCAACTGTGTATAATGCTGTCTCTGAAGGAACTCACTTTCTAGAGACCATAGAAACTCCAAAACATGGAAAACTTCTCCCCAAAGGTGTGAGCAGTTCCACTCTACCCAGTGTCACAGAAAAGAGCTGGGCGACCTGGCTGGCTAGTAGGAAAACAAATGAATCTGTGAGTGAGCCCAGAAATGGCTTTATGTATTCCAGAAGCACAAATGAAAATACTCAGGAGGTAAGATGAGTGCTGTTCATTATTTTAATCAATATGCCTGCTTGTCTGTCCTGTCATTGCCATTCTATCTCAGTTGTAAGGAGTTTAAAATAAAAATAAAATGGTGAGTTCATTGAAAGGGGAATTTGTACTCTCTCAGCAAGGCACTTAGCTCAAAGTGTCCCTACTATGTTGTAAACATCCCTGATACAAAACTTGGGGCGGGGGGTAGTTCTTTGGTAAGAATAGTGCTGCCTGCTGAAACCACTTTCTAATATAGAGTTTAAAGTAAGTGTAGAAAAAAGATATCAAAATTATTTTTGGAGAAAATCTTTAAAGGAGAATCCCATTAATTAAAACACAGAAACCGGAAGGTCAAAAGAGCAGGAGTTAGAATCCCTGTTTTAGGAAAAGGTGTGGTTGGAAGGGCTGAAGAGTGCGGGAAGAGCAGCTTCGCCTCCTTGGCAGAGGGATCACAGTGACCTGTGGAGTGACTGGCAAAGCAGCGATATGCTGGACACGTGAGAAGTCTGGGCAGTGACCTTCTGAGTTCATGTGTTTTTTCCTAGACTAGACTTCCAGACTGTACACAATTTGCTTTGGCTGAGAGATGTCAACAACAAGGAGTTAGTTGGTATACATTAATAGGCAAAACTTAAGTACTTCATTCAAACCGTCACATGATTTACTAATTCTGGGATAATCCTACTAATGGTCATTCCCATAGCGACACTAGTGATAAAGTTTGTTCTGAGTAGTATTGGCCAAGATTTGTGGGGGTTTAAAGTAACTTTATAGAAGATGAGAAACAGGTGCTACCACCAGTTTTTTTGGTGAGACGGGAGAGCTTACATACCCCAGAGATTCTCTTCAAACTAAGCTTGTCATCTAATTAAACGTTTGAAACAACAGCCTGCTGGTACAGGTTTATTTTATTAACCAGCCTTGTCGTCCGCAAGAGTAATCGACATAATTTAATATTCTCTCGTTGTGGAGCATTACTTTGCCAAGTATGCAGACAGAACTGAGCTAAGTTTTGCAATTACAGTTGTTGCTGGAAGAGTGACATGTCTTGGGCTTGTTTAGACCAGGTAGGGTAGCGTTAGTACTGAAACAACATATTTCTCAATCTCTAGTGAACCTGTCTTGAAATTAAAGCTCATTTCCTTAATAGATTTATACAGTGAGTTAACAGGCTTGTGAATGTCCATTTATCCTCAAGTTTTTTCCACTTGAGGCTTTCTCCCAAGGTGACTAGTGATGTGACTGCTTCTCCCAAGAAGAAATAGGTAGAAGAGATGGGAAATCACCACTGTGACGTAATATCTCCAGGTAGCTTGAGGCAAGTTCCAAAGTACTTAAAACTAAAGTTGATTTTGATTTACCTTAACTTAAATAAAAAAGTAGGTACCTTCAGTAGGAAAAGGGTGTTGTGTCATCAAACAGCCTTTATGGATTCTCTAATGGGAGTACCTTTTGGTGATTTCACTGTTTCCTTTTCTTCAGTGTTTCAATGCATCAAAGCTGCTTACATCTCATGGCATGGGCATCCAGGTTCCACTGAATGCCACCGAGTTCAACTATCTCTGCCCAGCCATCATCAATCAGATTGATACTAGATCATGTCTGATTCATACAACGAGTGAAAAGAAAGCTGAAATCCCTCCAAAGACGTATTCTTTACAAATAGGTAAAATTGCCTTTTTTGTGTAAAAATCATTTCCAATAGATATATTTATGTTGTACTTTTCCTTATATTTACATCAACCTATTCATTTTTCAGCGTAATTCCAAATATATCATCTTAATTGTTCTCTGCCTTGAATGTGAAGAAAGCAAGTGTGTTAGCCTTACCCTTAAAACAAACAAAAACGAGAAAATAAAATTTAGATCATAACTTGTCTGAGGTCCTCCCACAGGATATGTCAGGGTCGTTCAAAATTTGGGATCTTTATATGTTGTCATACTGTTTGGAGGATGGTCAGAGTTAATCTCTGCTGTTAAGGAGCCTAATTCTCGTACATTCTTATTAATAGATGAAATCAGGATACGCTCTGCTATAGTGTAAGTTGCATTGCTCAGAAACTATAATGAAAAATTAATTACTTTGTTCACTGAAGAAATTATTGAATTCCCAGTTTCCTTTTCTTACTCTTTTCTTCTCTGCTTCTTTCCTTCCTTCCTTCCCTAACTTTTTCCTCTTCTCTCTCATAATTTAGCTGTTATGGGAGTCTGAAAGCTCAGTTCCCAAGTGAGCTAGAGTTCATCTTTGGTAACCGTGTTTTCCCCTCCCTTCACCCCTAGCTGAAGAATTTTCCACTAGGTTTATGCCCTTTACCTGAAGGGTTCAGTCACATTGTTCATTTGATCAAATTTCTTGGTTATTACTCTGTTACCACAGTCCTATTCCACTGAGTTTGTATTTCTTTAGCTCCCCTGCTTTTAATTTGTCTTAAGCCACTCCACAGTCTCTCTTTTAAAGGTTATCAATTGTATTCTTTTTCCTTTCTCTGTTTTGTTTGACAGCCTGGGTTGGTGGCTTTATAGCCATTTCTGTCATCAGTTTCCTGTCTTTGCTGGGTGTTATCTTAGTGCCTCTCATGAATCGGGTGTTTTTCAAGTTTCTTCTGAGTTTCCTTGTGGCATTGGCTGTTGGGACACTGAGTGGTGATGCTTTTTTACACCTTCTTCCACATGTAAGTACAGTAATTTATCCCATTAGTGTATTTTACTATTCAACATTAAATATATGTGTGTGTTTGTCTATATATGTGTGTGTGTGTGTGTGTGTACTTTTGGTTTGTGCTTTGTATTGATATGTATAAAAGGCTGGAAATTTGGTTTCTAGGAGCACGTGGGTGGGGTGTACCCTGTGACCCCCCGTCTCACCTCTGTTAGTGTGTGCCACACCTGGTTCCCTCACACGCAGTGGCAGAATTTCCTGTTGCACTCAGCTGCAGGCCACTGGGGCAGTGCACCTGGATCTCGGGTACCTGCCAGGGCCCATTACCCAGACTGGGCTTCTTGTAAGCACACTGACGACTATGGTAGGGGCTTTTCAGCTGGGAGTATAAGCAGTAGACACTATATGCCTATTAAGTTTTGCAGTTCCCTCTTATTTGTGGCCATGGGAAAACATTGGAAATACCCACTACCTTATTTTATGAGGGTCATTGGGGAATGTGTCTGTCTTTACATTGAACAGATCCACTCTATTAAGTGCCATCGTACATTACATACCTTAAGCTGTAGATCGCTGCTGCTTGTTGGTCATTTTATTTTTAATATCCTAAACTTCCCCTCATTCCGAAGTATCACATTAATTGCCTAATTCTGAGTAATTTCAAATTTGATGTTAATTATCTTAGCCAATTTTTCTGACGTGTGAAACTACTCAATTTATAAAATCCATATTATTTTGCCTTTAGTCTCATGCAAGTCATCACCATAGTCACAGCCATGAAGAACCAGCAATGGAAATAAAGAGAGGACCGCTTTTCAGCCATCTCTCTTCTCAAAACATAGAAGAAAGTACCTATTTTGATTCCACGTGGAAAGGTCTGACAGCTCTGGGAGGCTTGTATTTCATGTTTCTTGTTGAACATGTCCTCACATTGATCAAGCAATTTAAAGATAAGAAGAAAAAGGTAAAAGTATTCTGAATACTTACTAGGCATTGGACATTTATTTAGAGCAGTACTTGAACTAAACTGGGCTTGTCCAGGGTGTATGATCTTCATTTGTGAGGGGGTTCAGTACCTTTTTGTTCCCAGAAGCATTCATGGAGAGCAGTTCTGTATCTTTATAACCCTGGAGATCTCTATCTTCAGTACTCCTTCAAAGTCACAAGACCGTAAGAAAGGCAAGGGTAAAAATCTATACAAATCACCAAACAAGGCACACACAGGGCCTTGAAGATGAGAAGCATCGTGATTATGGCATTGATGGTGCCAGTGGTTTCACGGGTACATACTTATCCCAAAACTCGAGTTGTATACATTAAATATGTACAGCTTTTTATATGTCAATTATACCTCAATAAAGTGGCTTAAGAAAAAAAATATCATGGATTAACTTTTAAATTACTCATGGAGTAGCTGAATATTATGTTTTGTTTGAAAGACTATGTGACTTTCACATACTTGCCCTTTGCAAATTGCCACCAGAAGATAGTGTGAAGCTGAACAGTAGGCTATTTCTGGTAAAAATATCTTTGGAGTTGCCTATGATTATCTGCCTCTTCTTATCTGATGTGACTGGGCAAATGAGTCAAAAGACTGTCCTCATGGGGACTCTTAAAAATGACATGTACACATCTTGGATGTTTGTGTACTCGTATACTGGTCATTTGATGTTGACCAAACTTTTCTTTGAGTTGGAGTTCTGTATGATCATTTTTTTTCTCTATAGCCATGCTGCTTCATCTAAATTTCCAATTTTGGTTTCTCTAAAATTGAGCAAGAGGTTACATACTTGTAAAGTTATTTTAAGTGTAGAATCTAGATTTTTGGAAATATAAAAAATTTTATACAGTGATTGCCTTATGTAATTTTTTTTGAACTTTATTTTTCTTGTGCAGCACATTCTCATTAGTTATCTGTTTTATACGTATTAGTGTATATATGTCAATCCCAATCTCCCAATTCATCCCACCCCCCCGCACCCCCTCTTTCCCCCCTTGCTGTCCATATGTTTGTTCTCTACATCTGTGTCTCTATTTCTGCCTTGTTAACCGGTTCATCTGTACCATTTTTCTAGATTCCACATATATGCATTAATATATGAAATTTTTTTTTCTCTTTCTGACTTTCTTCACTCTGTATGACAGTCTCTAGGTCCATCCACACCTATACAAGTGACCCAGTTTCGTTCCTTTTTATGGCTGAGTAATATTCCATTGTATATATGTACCACATCTTCTTTATCCATTCGTCTGTCAATGGGCATTTAGGTTGCTTCCATGACCTGGCTATTGTGAAGTGCTGCAGTGAACATTGGGGTGCATGTGTCTTTTTGAATTATGGTTTTCTCTGGATATATGCCCAGGAGTAGGATTGCTGGGTCATATGGTAATTCTATCTTTAGTGCCTTATATAATTTAATAGCCTTTTTTTTTTTTAAACAACTTGCCTTTGAATCTTTCAGAAGCCTTCAACTTAAGTTTTCATGGAAGTAACTATTCTCACCATCATTTCATAGTTTGAGTAATATGTAATTAAATTGTGCAATTGCAATAACAGGTATAGCTGGCATGAAGAGGCTTGAAAACCAACATAGTTGATTCTTGCTGAGCATAGAGCTCACGTTGGGAATCAAGTGCATGTGTGAAGAGAAGAGTGGCCTCCTCCATCCTGTGAATATTTGCCCATATGGATTCTACATTCACTAAAATCTCAAATTGCAAATTTTGAACATTTACTGAACCTCAATTTACAGGAAAGAAGTGAAATAACAATAGCTTAATCGTTCTTAATCCAGGAAGTCATCTTCTATGTTCCTGTTGTCCCTGTTGCTTCACGTGGATGGGTTTGAGATTATATCCATACTTCTTTGCATTCTCTGGGATTATTCTCACCTTAAAAAAAAAAAAAAAAAAAAAGATCATTTTTTAGGGTGTTTTTGGGGGAGGGGTTGTTTGTGTTTATTTGTGTTACTGTGTTTCTATTTCAAATGCCATAATTTAGCATTCTAATTTCAATTTACTTTTCAAGTTTTACCTAAAGATTGCTTTATATTCATCTGGCACTCTAACATGGGACTCTAAGAGGTAGGCTCTCTGTTGTCTAATACAGAACAGTATTTTTTAGACTCTTAAATTAATAATCATTTGTGAATTGTGAAATAAATCTTGTGTCACGACCAATGTTTTTAAATGCAACCGTGATATTACAGTATATTCCATATATTACTGTGTTTATTACATACATTACTGTGAACTGTAGTCAAAGAAGTTTGATAATCTCTGTTCTAAAATAGTTTCTACTAGAATGTAAGATCTTAAGAGCCAGGACCTCTCTGTCTTCTTTACTGCTGTATCTCCAGTGCCTAGAATAGTATCTGGCACATAATAGATGATTGGTAAATATTTGTTACATGTATAAAAAACATTAAATGGCAAGTAAGCATAATTTCTAGACAAAGACTTCACACAGGAGTTTTGCAAACATTACATGTTCTCTTCCTTTTTATTTTTTTAGAATTTTTATTTATTATTTTTTTTTATATTTTTATTTTATTTATTTTTTTATACAGCAGGTTCTTATTAGTCATCAATTTTATATACATCAGTGTATACATGTCAATCCCAATTGTCCAATTCAGCACACCACCATCCCCACGCCCCCGCGGCTTTTCCCCCTTGGTGTCCATACGTTTGTTCTCTACATCTGTGTCTCAAATTCTGTCCTGCAAACTAGTTCATCTGTACCATTTTTCTAGGTTCCACATACATGCGTTAATATACGATATTTGTTTTTCTCTTTCTGACTTACTTCACTCTGTATGGCAGTCTCTAGCTCCATCCACGTCTCTACAAATGACTCAATTTCATTCCTTTTTATGGCTGAGTAATATTCCATTGTATATATGTACTACAACTTCTTTATCCATTCGTCTGTTGATGGGCATTGATGTTGCTTCCATGACCTGGCTATTGTAAATACTGCTGCAATGAACATTGGGGTGCATGTGTCTTTTTGAATTATGGTTTTCTCTGGGTATATGCCCAGTAGTGGGATTACTAGATCATATGGTAATTCTATTTTTAGTTTTTAAGGAACCTGCATACTGTTCTCCATAGTGGCTGTATCAATTTACATTCCCACCAACAGTGCAAGAGGGTTCCCTTTTCTCCACACCCTCTCCAGCATTTGTTGCTTGTAGATTTTATGGTGATGCCCATTCTAACTGGTGTGAGGTGATACCTCATTGTAGTTTTGATTTGCATTTCTCTAATAATTAGTGATGTTGATCAGCTTTTCATGTGCTTCTTGGCCATGTGTATGTCTTCTTTGGAGAAAGAAGACATACTGCATGAGCTGTCTATATATTTTGGAGATTAATCCTTTGTCCATTGATTCATTTGCAAATATTTTCTCCCATTCTGAGGGTTGTCTTTTTGTCTTGTTTATGGTTTCCTTTGCTGTGCAAAAGCTTTGAAGTTTCATTAGGTCCCATTCGTTTATTTTTGTTTTTATTTCCATTACTCTAGGAGGTGGATAAAAAAAGATCTTGCTGTGATTAATGTCAAAGGCTGTTCCTCCTATGTTTTCCTCTAAGAGTTTTATAGTGTCCAGTCTTACATTTAGGTCTCAAATCCATTTTGGGTTTATTTTTGTGTATGGTGTTAGGGAGTGTTCTAATTTCATTCTTTTACATGTAGCTGTCCAGTTTTCCCAGCACCATTTATTGAAGAGACTGTCTTTTCTCCATTGTATATCCTTGCCTCCTTTGTCATAGATTAGTTGACCATAGGTGCGTGGGTTTATCTCTGGGCTTTCTGTCTTGTTCCATTGATCTATGTTTCTGTTTTTATGCCAGTACCACAGTCTTGCTTACTGTAGTTCTGTAGTATAGTCTGAAGTCAGGGAGGCTGATTCCTCCAGCTCCGTTTTTTTCCCTCAAGACTACTTTGGCTATTTGGGGTCTTTTGTGTCACCATACAAATTTTAAGATTATTTGTTCTAGTTCCGTAAAAAATGCCACTGGTAATTTGTTAGGGATTGCTTTGAATCCATAGATAGCTTTGGGTAATATAGTCATTTTTACAATATTGATTCTTCCAATCTAAGAACATGGTACATCTCTCCATCTGTTGGTATCATCTTTAATTTCCTTCATCAGTGTCATAATTTTCTGCATACAGGTCTTTTGTCTCCCTAGGTAGGTGTATTCCTAGGTATTTTATTCTTTTTGTTGCAATGGTAAATGGGAGTGTTTCCTTAATTTCACTTTCAGATTTTTCATCATTAGTATATAGGAATGCAAGAGATTTCTGCACATTAATTTTGTATCCTGCAACTTTTCCAAATTCATTGATTAGCTCTAGTAGTTTCCTGGTGGCATCTTTAGGATTCTCTATGTATAGTATCATGTCATCTGCAAACAGTGAGAGTTTTACTTCTTCTTTTCCAATTTGGATTCCTTTTATTTCTTTTTCTTTTCTGATTGCCATGGCTAGGACTTCCAAAACTATGTTGAATAATAGTGGTGAGAGTGGACATCCTTGTCTTGTTCCTGATCTTAGAGGAAATGCTTTCAGTTTTTCACCATTGAGAATGATGTTTGCTGTGTGTTTGTCATATATGGCCTTTATTATGTTGAGGTAGTTTCCCTCTATGCCCACTATCTGAAGAGTTTTTAACATAAATGGGTGTTGAATTTTGTCAGAAGCTTTTTCTGCATCTATTGAAATGATCATATGGTTTTTATTCTTCATTTTGTTAATATGGTATATCACATTGATTGATTTGAGTATACTGAAGAATCCTTGCATCCCTGGGATAAATCCCACTTGATCATGGTATGGTGTATGATCCTTTTAATGTGTTCTTGGATTCTGTTTGCTTGTATTTTGTTGGGATATTTGCATCTATATTCATCAGTGATATTGGTCTTTAATTTTCTTTTTTTGTAGTATGTTTGTCTGGTTTTGGTGTCAGGGTGATGGTGGCCTCATAGAATGAGTTTAGGAGTGTTCCTTCCTCCACAATTTTTTGGAGGAGTTTGAGAAGGATGGGTGTTAGCTCTTCTCTAAATGTTTGATAGAATTCACCTGTGAAGCCATCTGGACCTGGACTTTCGTTTGTTGGAAGATTTTTAATCGCAGTTTCAATTTCATTACTTGTGATTGGTCTGTTCATATTTTCTATTTCTTCCTGGTTCAGTCTTGGAAGGTTTTTTCTTCCTAAGAATTTGTCCATTTCTTCCAAGTTGTCCATTTTATTGGCATAGAGTTGCTTATAGTAGTCTCTTAGGATGCTTTGTATTTCTGTGGTGTCTGTTTTAACTTCTCCTTTTTCATTTCTAATTTTGTTGATTTGAGTCCTCTCCCTCTGTTTCTTCATGAGTCTGGCTAATGGTTTATCAATTTTGTTTATCTTCTCAAAGAACCAGCTTTTAGTTTTATTGATCTTTGCTATTGTTTTCTTTGTTTCTATTTCATTTATTTCTGCTCTGATCTTTATGAATTCTTTCCTTCTGCTAACTTTGGGTTTTGTTTGTTCTTCTTTCTCTAGTTCCTTTAGGTGTAAGGTTAGATTGTTTATTTGAGATTTTTCTTGTTTCTTGAGGTAGGGTTGTATAGCTATAAACTTGCCTCTTAGAACCGCTTTTACTGCATCCCATAGGTTTTGGATCGTCGTGTTTTCATTGTCATTTGTCTCTAGGTATTTTTTGATTTCCTCTTTGATTTTTTCAGTAATCTCTTGGTTATTTAGTAACGTATTGTTTAGCCTCCATGTGTTTGTGTTTTTTTATGTTTTTTTCCCTGTAGTTCATTTCTAATCTCATAGTGTGGTCAGAAAAGATGCTTGATATGATTTCAGTTTTCTTAAGTTTACTGAGGCTTGATTTGTGACCCAAGATGTGATCTATCCTGGAGAATGTTCCGTGTGCACTTGAGAAGAAAGTGTAATCTGCTGTTTTTGGATGGAATGTCCTATAAATATCAATTAAATCTATCTGGTCTCTTGTGTCATTTAAAGCTTCTGTTTCCTTATTTATTTTCATTTTGGATGCTCTGTCTATTGGTGTAAGTGAGGTGTTAAAGTCCCCCACTATTATTGTGTTACTGTCGATTTCCTCTTTTATAGCTGTTAGTATTTGCCTTATGTATTGAGGTGTGCCTATGTTGGGTGCATATGTATTTATAATTGTTATATCTTCTCCTTGGATTGATCCCTTGATCATTATGTAGTGTCCTTCCTTGTCTCTTGTAACATTCTTTATTTTAAAGTCTATTTTATCTGATATGAGTATTGCTACTCCAGCTTTCTTTTGATTTCCATTTGCATGGAATATCTTTTTCCATCCCCTCACTTTCAGTCTGTATGTGTCCCTAGGTCTGAAGTGGGTCTCTTGTAGACAGCATATATATATGGGTCTTGTTTTTGTATCCATTCAGCAAGCCTGTGTCTTTTGGTTGGAGCATTTAATCCATTCACATTTAAGGTAATTATCGATATGTATGTTCCTATGACCATTTCCTTAATTGTTTTGGGTTTGTTTTTGTAGGTCCTTTTCTTCTCTTGTGTTTCCCACTTAGAGAAGTTCCTTTAGCGTTTGTTGTAGCGCTGGTTTGGTGGTGTTGAATTCTTTTAGCTTTTGCTTGTCTGTAAAGCTTTTGATTTCTTCATCGAATCTGAATGAGATCCTTGCTGGGTAGAATAATCTTGGTTGTAGGTTCTTCCCTTTCATCACTTTAAGTATATCATGCCACTCCCTTCTGGCTTGTAGACTTTCTGCTGAGAAATCAGCTGTTAACCTTATGGGAGTTCCCTTATATGTTATTTGTCGTTTTTCCCTTGCTGCTTTCAATAATTTTTCTTTGTCTTTCATTTTTGCCAGTTTGATTACTATGTGTCTTGGTGTGTTTCTCCTTGGGTTTATCCTGTATGGGACTCGTTTCGCTTCCTGGACTTGGGTGGCTATTTCCTTTCTCCTGTTAGGGAAGTTTTCAACTATAATCTCTGTAAATATTTTCTCTGGTCCTTTCTCTCTCTCTTCTCCTTCTGGGACCCCTATAATGCGAATGTTGTTGCATTTAATGTTGTCCCAGAGGTCTCTTAGGCTGTCTTTATTTCTTTTCATTCTTTTTTCTTTATTCTCTTAGGCAGCAGTGAATTCCACCATTCTGTCTTCCAGGTCACTTATCCTTTCTTCTGCCTCAGTTATTCTGCTATTGATTCCTTCTAGTGTAGTTTTCATTTCAGTTATTGTATTGTTCATCTCTGTTTGTTTGTTCTTTAATTCTTCTAGGTCTTTGTTAAACATTTCTTGTGTCTTCTCGATCTTTTCCTCCATTCCTTTTCCGAGGTCCTGGATCATCTTCACTATCATTATTCTGAATTCTTTTTCTGGAAGGTTGCCTATCTCCACTTCATTTAGTTGGTTTTCTGTGGTTTTATCTTGTTCCTTCATCTGGTACATAGCCCTTTGCCTTTTCATCTTGTCTATCTTTCTCTGAATGTGGTTTTCGTTCCACAGGCTGCAGGATTGTAGTTCTTGCTTCTGCTGTCTGCCCTCTGGTGGATGAGGCTATCTAAGAGGCTTGTGGAAGTTTCCTGATGGGAGGGACTGGTGGTGGGTAGAGCTGAGTGTTGCTTGAGTGGGCAGAGCTCAGTAAAACTTTAATCTGCTTGTCTGCTGATGGGTGGGGCTTGGTTCCCTCCCTGTTGGTTGTTTGGCCTGAGGCAACCCAACACTGGAGCCTACCTGGGCTCTTTGGTGGGACTAATGACAGACTCTGGGAGGGTTCACGCCAAGGAGTACTTCCCAGAACTTCTGCTGCCAGTATCCTTGTCGCCACGGTGAGCCACAGCCACTGCCCGCCTCTGCAGGAGATCCTCCAACACTAGCAGGTAGGTGTGGTTCAGTCTTCCCTGGGGTCACTGCTCCTTCCCCTGGGTCCGGATGCACACACTACTTTGTGTGTGCCCTCCAAGAGTGGAGTCTTTGTTTCCCCCAGTCCTTTCGAAGTCCTGCAATCAAATCCCACTAGCCTTCAAAGTCTGATTCTCTAAGAATTCCTCCTCCCATTGCCGGACCCCCAGGTTGGGAAGCCTGACGGGCTCAGAACCTTCACTCCAGTTGGTGGACCCCTGTGGTATAAGTGTTCTCAGTCTGTGAGTCACCCACCCAGCAGTTATGGGATTTGATTTTACTGTGATTGGGCCCCTCCTACCATCTCACTGTGGCTTCTCCTTTGTCTTTGGTTGTGGGGTATCTTTTTTGGTGAGTTCCAGTGTCTTCCTGTCAGTGATTGTCCAGCAGCTAGTTGTTATTCTGGTGTTCTCACAAGAGGGAGTGAGAGCACGTCCTTCTACTCCTCTATCTTGGTTCCTCCCCTATTCCTTTTTAGAAAATATTTAGTTTCTCTTTTTTCAAGGGCATCCAGATCTTAGTGTTATTTACATAACAGCTTTTAATCTCATTTGGTTCTCTCAAAAAGAAAAACACTATTCGTTATATGGCAAGTATTCAGAGCTCTTCAGACCCATAACAGAAAATGTTACCTACGATTTCCCTTAAGACATCCATCCTGCACCCCTGGAAAATTCTATATGTCATAGTTTTAGGTTACCTTCCATATATGTCGATCTGAAATCTCTACATTCAGATTAGGGTTAAATCACATACTTGGTGTAGTTAGATGGTTATAATAGTTCCATGTCAAACTTTCTTTCTACTGGATTCTCAGGTTTCTTGCTCATGCTGGAAACCAGAGAATCATCTCTGTCTCCCTCATCCTTATATCCAACCTAGTTTTATTAGATGTATCCAGAAATGTAATTTTTCATTTCTCTCCATCTTCCTTACTATCATCCTGGTCCATGCCAGACTTACATGGGTGATAGCAGTTGCCTCCTAACTGGCCTGTCTACATTATTCTGTTGTCCTAATGCAGAGGAGAGCAGGCAGAGGGATTTGTTTAAATGTTTGTTATATGCTCTCATATATATATGTTCTCATAGCACTGTGTATTTTTCCTTGTAAAACTTATCAAAAATTTCAATCAAAGAATTGTATAATCATTACCTGTGTAAAGCCTCCCTCCCTGTGGGTGATAAGCTTCCTTGAGAACAAGGACTATGTGTATCTTGTTTTACGACATATTGATATATTGCCACCATTCAGCGCAGGGAACATTACAGGCTCTTAATACTTAGGGAATGAAAGAATTGCTTAAAAAGTCTATGTACCACAGATAATCATTGGCAAACAAATAAAGTATCAACTAAAGTAATTTAAAATATCATGAATTCACTTATTTTCACAAATATTTAAGTACTTTCTCTGTGTTTGAGGCATTTTGCTAGAGGTAGGTATAAAGATTTGTCTGTGCTTGCCTTTAAAAACTCTTATAACCTAAGAAGGTACAGATATTTTATATACTGTTAGAGCTAGAATGAAATCTCAGGTATGGTGATGATTAAGTCATATTCAAATGATACTGCAGATAAGAAATCTATTATTTTTGTGACAGTTTTCGTTATCTTGAATATTCTGTGTAAGTAGTAATAAACAGGCACCGTTGTTCAAACAGTGACCTTTATTCTTGGGCTCTGAGATATGGACAATATCTCAAGTATGGTATTCAGTTGGTTAAAAAACCTAGTAATAAATTCAAGGCTAACTAATAGAGATTTGTTTAAAAAGACAAAAGCTTGTTAATGGTGTTTTACTACATGAAGAGTATTTTAGTTTTATAACAAGTACATATCGATATCACGGTATAGTTTTAATTTATAAAAAGTATGGAAAGTATGGGGTTTCAGTGCCCAAAAGAGGCACTGGAGGAAACTAAGCAATTGGTTAGCAGATCACTAAATTCCTGGAGAACATGCCTCTAGCTGGTTCTAAATCAATGGCCTGAGGCAGAGCTCAGCTTTAATGTGTATATGAGTTGCCTGGAGATCTAGTTAAACTCCCCGTTCTAATCCATTAGGTCTGGGGTGTAGCCTGAGACTGTGCATTTATAACAAGCTCCCAGGGGATGCAGTGCTGTTTGCATAAGACCAAATTTAGACTGTGTGACCTAGGGGGACATTCAGAAAGATGAGTATGTAACTTTTCTTTCATACTACTGAAGCATTAATTCTTTACCTTTCTGAAGAGTTTATGCCTAAAACAAACTACCAGGTGCTATGCAAGTTAAGTACAGGCCCTGCCCTTAGATGGGGTTTATTCCATTAGAAGTCTGTTACTCTGCTGTCTTTTCCGATGAAATCTTTTGCTTAACTGTTTACCTAAAGATGTATGCATAAGCAAACTGCCTATTTTAAAGTATTGCTTTTCCTTGCTATTGTAGAATCAGAAAAAACCTGAAAATGATGATGATGTGGAGATTAAGAAGCAGTTGTCCCAGTATGAATCTCAACTGTCAACAAATGAGGAGAAAGTAGACGCAGATGATCGTAAGTCCTTATAAATCTAAGAGCTGGAGGGAATTCAGTGCTCTGTGATTTGCAGGCAACCTGGACTGTGTGGAAGAGGGGGAACCATATTCCAGCCCCACCCGCACCCCCTTTTTTTTTGGCTGCGCCACGTGGCTTATGGGATCTTAGTTCCCTGGCTAGGGATCGAACCTAGGCCCTAGCAGTGAAAGCACGGAGCCCTAACCACTGGACCGCCAGGGAATTCCTCCACCCCTCCCCCCACTCTTTTTTTTTAAACTGATACTTTCTTTTAATTGCCAGTGAGTTGGTTATTTCTATATATACTTACATCTCTTTTTTCTCTAATTTTTTATTTTGAGGTAAATTCAGACTTAGAGAAAAGTTCCAAGAATAGTACAAAGAATTCCTGTACCCCTTTCTTATATTCCCCATTTATTTTACCTACATTTATCATTCTTTGTCTCTTTCAAAGACATACATACACATTTTTTTCCTAAACGATTTGAGAATAAGTTACAAACATGATGCTTCTTTACCTCAAAATGCTTAAGTTTATGTTTCCTAAGAAAAAGGACATTCATTCCCTTGTAATCACAGTTCAGTGATCAAAATCAGGAAATTAAAGCTGACACAATGCCATTTTCTAGTCTATAGACCTTTTTCCAATTGTCTTAATTGTGTTTTTCCAATTGTCTTAATAATTTCTTTATACTCCCCTAACCCCTAAAAGGAAAAGAAATGATCCAGAGTACAATTCAGGATCAAATGTTGCATCTAATTTCCCCTCATTTGGGGTTTGTCTAATGTTTTCACATTAGGTTGATCAGTTTGGGCAGGAATACCACAAAGTGGTATTGCATCCTTTTCAGTGACATGGTGTGCCACCCGACATGATGCTTTCTGTCACACACAGGTGGTGTTAATTTTGATCACGTGGCTAACGTTGTGTCTACCATGTTTCTCCACTGTAAAGTTACTGTTTCCTGTAACTTGTTAGCTTGGCATTTCTTGTTGGACAGACTCAGTTAAAATTAAAATTTTAAACAAAACGCCTTACGACGACCTTCGAGGTCCTGCCCTGCCCTCCACTCTCCCCGATGGTTTGCCCTGTCCAGCCTCACTGGCCTCCTTTTCATCCTTTGAGCACACCAGGTCTGTCTCAGGGCCTGGCACTCACTGTTTCTTCAGTTCGGAGTACTCTTCTCCCGGGTCTTCATATAAATTCCCCCTATCATTCCAATCTCAACTCAGACATCTCGTCCTCAGAGGTCTTCCCTGATCACCTGAATACAAAGGTCTCCCAGTCATTCTCCTTCATGTTACCCTGTTCTATTTTCTTCCCATGCCTTCCAATGCCTTAGATTACCTTATTTATACATGTATTTCTTTGTTAAGTGGCTATCTACCCACAAGACAATAAGCTTCTCGAAGGCAGAGACTTTGTGCTGACGCACTTTGTCCCAGTATCTGGGCAGGTGCCTGGCCCAGAGCAGATACTCAATATATAGTTGCTGGCTAAGGAGGAAGAACTTTATTGTTGCTACCAAGTTATTTGTAAGATTTCCTGTCCACCCTTTATTTTCCAGCATGTTGCTTTTCTCTAAAGAGCAAGTGAATACTCGCATTCGTCTTCCTGTATCTATTCTGTCTTCAACCTCTGTAATGGGCTCCAGTGAAATTTTTAATGATGAGAGGAAACAGCTATTCTAGAATTGGGCCACAGTATTGGGAATGCTCCCAAGAAAGTTGATACCAGTGTATAAAAAAGAAAAAACAAAAACTTATTGTTGCAATTTATTTTACACAGATAGATAACAAATGTTTCTTGGTGATGATGGTATTTCAGATTCTTGTTTTTCCTTTTTTTTTTTGACCATGCCACGCGGCTTGCAGGGATCTTAGTTCGCCGACCAGGTATTGAACCCAGGCCCTTGGCAGTGAAAGCACCAAGTTCTAACCACTGGACTGCCAGGGAATTCCCCTCTTCTGTTTTTCCTTGAATTTTGAAAGAGAGGAACTCAGATGACAGAATTATGCATGTTTTTTATTTCCAATTTTCAGTATTTTTCTGGAATATTTTTCTTAAATATTTTAAATACCAAAAATGAAATATTTTTATAAAGTAAGTATGTGCTTCTTTTATAATATATGGAAAAAAATCATCTTTAAAAACATAAGGAGGTAGAAGAAATTAAGGGAGGATCTGGGGGTAGTTACTGAAGGTTAACATTTAAAATTCATTCTTAGTACGTGAGATCATTTAACTACTGATGTTTTTCATCAACAATACTCTAATGTCTAGTTCTGCCAGGTCTGTGTGAGAGAGTGCCATGCTTTAAGATCTTTTGTTGACTTTGTCAGTGGAGATGTTTGAAATGTGTCCATGCACATTAACAAAGCCATTTGACTTTGTCCCAATGTCCTTTATGTTTATACCTAGGACCTGAAGGCTATTTGCGAGCTGACTCACAAGAGCCCTCCCACTTTGATTCTCAACAGCCAGCAATCTTGGAAGAAGAGGAGGTCATGATAGCTCATGCTCATCCACAGGAAGTTTACAATGAATACGTACCCAGAGGGTGCAAGAATAAATGCCATTCGCATTTCCATGATACACTTGGCCAGTCAGATGACCTTGTTCACCACCATCATGACTACCATCATATTCTCCATCACCACCACCACCAAAACCACCACCCACACAGTCACAGTCAGCGCTACTCTCGGGAGGAGCTGAAGGATGCCGGCATTGCCACACTGGCATGGATGGTGATCATGGGGGACGGCCTGCACAATTTCAGCGATGGCCTAGCAATTGGTATATATATCTACGTATCTGTCCCTTGTTGGTTGACTCTGAAAATGTCACATGAAAGTACCAGTCTTGTTTTAACAAGGAATAGGTTGGTTTGATAAGGCTATTGACTTCTAAGATTATCAAACTGTTATTTCATTTTTTGCTGCTTTGACAATGAAGTACTTGATAAATGTTAGTTTAAGTGCTGGAAACTGTGCTTGGCCCTTTATGTAAATTGTGACTACCAAAAGTTGTTTTAATTTGCAGGCTCAGGCTCTAAGGTGTTTGGAGCACATGTGAGGATTTTTTTTTTCCCCCAATACATTTGAGTTCCCTTATCTGCAATATAAACAATATTTATTAAAGTGAAATACTTCCATCATCTTTTCTTTTATGCTAAAGGAATCTTCATATATCTGATAAGTTTAATTACTAATCTCTACCCAAAGAAGAATTATAGTTTTTTTGCTATTAAATTGTTGTGCTACAATTGAGCGGTAATAGAAATACTTAAAAATTGTAGTAACTTAGTGCTGGGAGGAACCATGGAAATAAGTACAGATTAGGTAGCCAAGGCCTGGCAAGGTGAACCACTTGCCAAGGAGGCAGTGCTGTTTTGTAGCCCAGCCTGGCTCCCTGGGAGGTTGGTGCTCTTCCTTCTCTGCACTGTGCACAGCATAAGCGACAACGGAGGATGTGCGAACACTCAGACATGGTAGTCTGATTATATAGTGAATTCCTCTGAGGCCAGGAAACGTATTTGTACTCTTGACTGCTGAGGGTTTTTTCCTAAACCTTTTAAATCAGTCTGTTTCATATTTTTAAGTAAGTGTTCTATGTGGTAGCAATTTACTTCTCAGGTTTGCATAAGATCATTTAATCACTCTAAGGCATAGTGGAACCTTCCCTTCTCAATTGTATCTGCTTGTGCTCCTTTGGGAAATTTAAATCTAATTGAATGTAATCTAACATTACTTATGGAGAAGGTACAGAGTGCAGTTGAGAAAGTTCTGTTTATTCACAACCAGAATATATTTTATTTCTTTTGTATTTCATTGTGTATGCTGTTAAGATTTTAAAAATACACACCCACAAAATAATGCAGTGATTTTTACACAGGTGCTGCTTTTACTGAAGGTTTATCGAGTGGTTTAAGTACTTCTGTTGCTGTGTTTTGTCATGAGTTGCCTCATGAATTAGGTAAGAGAACCCTACAAATGGTATTTTCCAGGTGGGTAAAGTGTCTTAGTGTCCCTGGCTTTTGCTAATGATAACTTCCGGCAAGCTTCCTCATTTATGCCTTCTCCTAAGTCTACTAACCTAGCCAGCTTTCTTTCTTACTGAGGACAAGTTTGTTTCCAGCCAGAATTCGCACACACCTGTAACGCCATTTTCACTTTTGTTCCTTGGCATGTGATCTGCCATTTAGAAGGCCTCCCGTCTTCATGCTCCATGCTTGTAAGCCTCAACATCTGGTCTGTGTTGTGCATTCTATTTTTATTTATTTATTTATTGTTGGCCACACCATGTGGCTTGTGGGATCTTAGTTCCCCAACCAGGGTTCGAACCTGGGCCCCCTACAGTGGAAACGCAGAGTCCTAACCACTGGACTGCCAAGGAATTCCCTATGTTCCACATTCTAGATCCTTCATGCACCATGAAGCCTCTCTCAGCTATTCTCATCTTAATTTCTTTTTTTCTCCTTTTATAACCAGAACATTAGACTCTTTAGCTCTTAATTATATATTTCCTTAATCATTTGCTGATCATTTCATTTGTGTTCTCTACTCCCTCTTCCTCCTTGTAGCCAGTTAAAAGCTCCTTAAAGACAGTGCAAGAGCACAATAGTTGATACTTATTGACATTTGTACTATTGACATTCATCGACAAAGTGGAAACCTTAAGAAATACTTTGGATAAAAGATATCTTAGTTTATAAAGCTGTTAGGATGTTTACACTGATTAACACTGTTAACCCTGAATAATTCTTTTTTTTTTTTTTTTAGTTAATTAATTGATTTTTCTGTCTGTCTTGGGTCTTTGTTGCTGTGCTCAGGCTTTCTCTAGTTGCAGCGAGCGGGGACTACTCTTCGTTGTGGTGCGCGGTCTTCTCGTTGTGGTGGCTTCTCTTGTTGTGGAGCACAGGCTCTAGGCACGCGGGCTTCAGTAGTTGCGGCACACAGGCTCAGTAGTTGTGGTATGTGGGCTCAGTAGTTGCGGCTTCCAGGCTCTGGAGCACAGGCTCAGTAGTTGTGGCACATGGGCTTAGCTGCTCTGCATCATGTGGGGTCTTCCCGGACCAGGGGTCAAACCCGTGTCCCTGCATTGGCAGGCGGATTCTCAACCACTGCACCACCAGGGGAGCCCTGGAGAATTTCTTAAATCTGGAAAGTTTTTTGCGTATGTGTCTTAAAAATGATTTTTTAATTACCTTATCTCCTTTTTTTGTTTTCTGTTAAAGGTGACTTTGCTGTTTTACTAAAGGCTGGCATGACTGTTAAGCAGGCTGTTCTTTATAATGCTCTGTCAGCCATGCTGGCATATCTTGGAATGGCAACAGGAATTTTCATTGGTCATTATGCTGAAAATGTTTCTATGTGGATATTTGCACTTACTGCGGGCTTGTTCATGTATGTTGCTCTGGTTGATATGGTAAGTTTTTAAGAAGTCAGTAGAGAAAATGTTCAATGAAACCATTTTTAAAAGGGTTTAGATTAAATATCGTTGCAGTGAGAAGTGATTCTATGCTCGACAAAGTAGCATATAAACTATAAGTCCTTGATGGTTTTATCTTTTTGGATTGTTGCTCACAAGCACATCTTTGTCCTGCCTAATGTGTATAAGGATACACAAAAGTATCTACCCCCTTCTGATGTGTCTTTTTGAGAGGAGAGTTTCAGTAATTAGGCATTGAACTGTCTATAGACATGTAGGAAACCTAGCACAAGCCACATACTGTTGGCGAACTGTGTATACTTCAGAATGCTTAAAGGTTTCTTATTAATGGACGAAGGAGTCATCTTTTTGTCACCAAAGTCCACCTAACAATCTCAGCCAATCTTATTGCTAAAATTATATTTTATATGATGTAAGGCTTCCATATCTCTGAATTTCAAGTGAGCCACATGTTATATACAGATACAGACAGTAAGCAGGGTAATCAGTGTAGCTCTCCATTTTACAGTGGAGCAAACTGGACCAATATAAATTTTGACTTGCTGAGCAGACCATGAATAGTCATTGTTAATTAAGCTGTTAAAAAATGCTGTGTGACATTATTAGCTAGAGTCAGTGTATATATGTGGTCATGTTTTAGAGAATTGACTCATAATATATCCAGCTACATATAAAGCCGTCTTGCAGATTCTTCTAAAAACTAATCTGTGGTTCTGGAAACTTAAAGGTTGCTCTTTTTTTTTTTAAGGTGCCTGAGATGCTGCACAATGATGCTAGTGACCATGGATGTAGCCGCTGGGGATACTTCTTTTTACAGAATGCTGGGATACTTTTGGGATTTGGAATTATGTTGCTTATTTCCATATTTGAACATAAAATTGTGTTTCGTATAAATTTCTAATTAGGGTGTAAATGCTAGAGTAGCTTAAAGCTATAGTTTGCTGTCTATAGTTTGAGTAGGTCATAGGGAGATGAGTTAGTATGCTGTGATGTGTAGCATTTACGGTTAGTGGATTTTGTGATTTTTGTATTGAATATTGCCATTTGTTATGCTTATAAGGTCAGTTATGGTGGTAACATAAAGGTACGTTTAATATTTAAGTTATTCTATTTGGGAAATGTAAGCTATATGTGCAATTTACCAATATTACCGGTTTATGGTATAAACAAGAGGTTTGGCATGACATGTTCTGTATATTTCAGAAAAAAAATGTCTTTAATGCTTTTTCTAGGACTAATTTAATATAGTAATTCCCATGCTGGATTTTAGGCCTCTGAAGAACTGCTGGTGTTTAGGAGTAAGAATACACGTGAAGCCTAAGATACCAATAAAGCTTAAACTGAATTTAAGCTAAGAAATAAGGGAAAAAAGAGAAGAAACTGTATAAATTGAGAAGGCATAGGTTTCATATTAAAAAATCACAAAACTGGTTTAAAAATAGAAGGGAAAAATTTAGATTTAAATGAAAAAAAGCAATATTGAGTATAGAGTACATTGATAAACATTTTTGTCAGAGTATTAATGTTCCCATAAAATCTCAGCACTTTTTACTAATTTAGTTGTACATTTAACTTTGTATAATAGAGACATCTAAATGTATTTAATAAACTCAAGCAAAATATATCACTTGACCAAGAAATTGGAATTTTAAAATATTTGTGTGGATGTACACCAGATGAGTATGAGCAAGTTTATGTATTGTCAAAAGACTTGGATATCCCAGGTTAACTTACGTGTCACCCAAGTTACATTACTGGATGTTCTGGTTATCTGGTTTACCACATGTCAGCATATTAGAATTTCGATATATATTAGGACATTAAAACCGTACTGGTTATAATTTGACTTCTTGGATTCAGAAAGTACTTTGGTATCTTTCAGTGCTTCAATGTTGTTGTTATGAGCAATTGTCATTTTTATATATAGTACTTTAGATGTACTAGGGTTGTATGGCATTCTCTAGATGTTGCTTTTCTACAAAATAAATTCCCTGTGTCAGCTTGATATCAGATAACAGATTTTCTTTTCTTTTTTTTTACCATCTTAACCATTTTTAAGCATACAGCTCAATAATTTTATGTATATTCACATTGTTATGCAGTTGATTTCCAAAACTTTTTCACCTTGCAAAACTGAAACTATACCCACTAAACAACTCTTTGTTTCCTTCTCCCCACAACCCCTGGTGACCACCATTCTACTTTCTATTTCTATGAATTTGAGATATCTGATTTTCTTAAGTATAATCCAGATTATATATACTTATCAACACATTTATATTATTGTATTGGGTGGGCTTATTCAATTTTTAAATTGTTTATCACAAAGGGCACTTCAGAAAATATTGGTCCACAGTTTATTCCAAGCTGTCCCTAACTTAAAAAAACAAAAAACAAACCCCAGAGCCTAAGCTTGAAAAGACGCACTAATGCCCTACATTCTAAAGAGAATCAAGAACAACTGGACAAGACCATATAGCCCACCTACTGAAAGACAATTGGACCAGCATTTCTATTCCCCAAACCAAGTGAAAGAGGAATGAGTAATGAGAATTACTTGGATTGGGGGGTGCCTGAAAAGATGAGATGAGGCATCTCCTTCTCGGGCTGAATGATTACTCTGCTTCAGAAACCCACAGATCTACCCTAATGCCACTGCTGGATCAGTGCAAGATGAAGTTCTAGAATCATTGGAAATGTTCCTCCAGGAGTTTTGGAAACACAGACTTGTACCTACTTCTTTCACACAGATTCTCAAGGTGGGAGGTGTGCTGGACCAGCCCACAAAACAGGATGATAGCAGCCTTAGTTCCCACTCCAGTTTGAACTCACTAGTGAGTATGTAGAAGATTTAAGTAGTTGGTTCCCATGGCTCCCTGTGGGAGAGAATGGAGATTAGAGGAAAATGCAGGAACTGTAGAATATGAACCAAAGGCTGATCCTTTGCGGGGGAAAAACTTATCAGACTGATAGAAAATGAAAAGGCACAAATAACTAATATCTTGAATGAAAAAGGAGACATAAATAGAGATATAAGGTAGATTCAAGCAATAATTAAATTATTTGAAATTTTTACAGATTTTTCTGGAAAAATAAATGTCCACTCAAGGAAAAATTGAGAATCAGTAACTGTTAAAAGAAAATGCTCACCACATCACAGTCGTCCTCACCCTCCCTCAAAATAACACCCTTTTGCTGTGAGTTTTACCAAAACTTCAAGTAACACGTTTATCCAAGTAGATTCTGGGGTAAGAAAAAAAGAATGTTCATCATGTTAATTGAGGTTAGTGTAATCTTGATACAAAACCATGCTGGGAAGGCAATCTGCCTTGTACCCTAAGTCTCCCTACACATTCATGCCAGCGACGTCAAGAATATAAGGCCCTGAACACTCTTTGCCTCGATTAATTATCAGTGAACAACTCTGAAAGATGAGGGCTGAGACAAAGAGCAGGCCTTGTATAAGAGAGGTGGATTCCCCAAGCTCAGTTTTCCTCAATGCTACACAAACAGCGTGTGTGGCATCTGCCTGAAAACTTTCACTTTGCTTCTGTGAAACTTGGGGTCAAGAGGGACTGATACAAATGCTGCTCATGCTGCTTGCTCTGCTGTGAGCAGTAAAGTCCTTTGTCTCCAGGAGTCCCATGTCTTATGCCCCTATCCACAAAACAGACAGGCTAACTTCTAGCTTCTAAACTGGATAAAATGTCAAAACCTCACAGGGTTTTATAATGTATAGGGAAAGTATAGTATAGGGAGAGCAAAAATGAATATAGATATAAGAATCTTAAATGAAACAGCAAATCAAACTCAGCAGTGTATGTTATGATCCGGTAAGTGGTCCTAGGAATACAAAGATGGTTCATCAGAAAACCCATTACTGTAATATACCATGTTAACAGATTGAAGTGGAAAAATACAATCAAATTTATTTACTATAATTCTCATTCAGGATTAAAGAAAGACATTTCTTTAGAAACAAGAAAATTATTAGAATTTGAGAAGTCTAAAAACTTGTCTCCTTGAATATTCCCATCCTGTGAAGTCAAGGATTTAAGAAAGAGTAGCAGTGGAGTGGGGAGGGGAAATGTGAAGAGAGGGAGGAACTGATGGAGACCAAAAAGAAAGAAACTCCAACTCCAAAGATGGAGTGGAGCTTGAAACTCCTAACTTGCATGCTTACATATAAAGTATAATGAATGCTGAAGGAAGTAGCAGGCTGCCACAGTTCTATAGCTATGTCATTGATAGCTAGAATGGATGTTTTCCTTTTTAAAAATTGTGGTAAAATATACATAACATAAAATTTACTATTTAAACCATTTTTAAGTATAGTTCAGTGGCTTTACATACATACAATTCACATTGTACTCGGCACCATCCATGTCCAGAACTCTTTCATCATCCCATACTGAAACTGTACCCTTTAAACAATAATTCCCCATTCTTCCCTCCTCCCTCCATTCTTACCTTCCTTCCCTGGTAACCATGGTCCTACTTTTTGTCTCTACATACTATTTGACTATTCTAGGTACAACATATAAGTGGAATCATACAATATTGGTCCACGTGAGTCTGGTTTATTTCACTTAGTATAATGTCTTCAAGGTTCATCCATGTTGAAGCATATGTCAGAAATTCTTTCCTTTTTAAGGCTGAATAATATTTCATTGTATGTATATACCACATTTTGTTGATGCATTCATCCGTCAATGAACATTTGAGTTGTTCCATCTTTTGGCTGTTGCAGATTCGCTACTATGAACATAAGTACAAATATCTGTTTCCCTGCTTTCAATTCATGGGAGGTATATACACAGAAGTGGAATTGCTAGATCATATGGTAATTCTACGTTTAATTTTTTGAAGAGCCGCCATACCATTTCCCACAGTGACTGCACAATTTCACATTCCCACTAGCACAAGGGTTCCAATTTTTCCACATCCTCACCAACATTTGTTTTCTGTTTTGTTTGTTGCTTTTTGATAATAGCCACCCTTATGGGGGGGTTAAGTCATGTCTTATTGTGGTTTTGATTTGCATTTCCATAATGACTAATGATGTTGAGAATATTTTCATATGCTTGTTGGCCATTTGTATATGTTCTTTGGAGAATTTATTCAAATTCTTTGCCCATTCTTAAACTGAGTTGTTTTTTGTTGTTGAGTTGTAGGAGTTCTTTACATATTTGGAATATTAATCCCTTATGAGATATGTAATTTACAAATATTTTCTCCCATTTTGTGAGTTGCTTTGTTACTCTGTTCATACTGTCCTTCAGTGCACAAAAAAATTTAATTAAGTCCAATTTGTCTGTTTCTTTAGTTACCTGTACCTTTGGTGTCATGTCTAAGAAATCATTGCCACATCCAATATCATGAAGATTTTTCCCTATGTTTTCTTCTAAGAGCCTTGTGGTTTTAGCTCTTTGATCCATTTTGAGTTAATTTTTCCATATGGTATTACATAAGGGTCCAACTTCATTCTTTCGCATGTGGATCCAGTTTTCCCAGCACCATTTGTTGTTATCCTTTCCTCCACTGAATAGTCTTGGCACCCTTGTTGGAAGTCATTTAACTGTATTTGCAAGGGTTTATTTCTGGGCTCTCTATTCTATTCCATTGGTCTATGTATCTGTTCTAAGGCCAGTGTCACACTATTGATTACTATAGCTTTCTGACCATATTTATTTGAGTATTCTACTGAAGTTTCTACTCTGTCTTGATTACTGTAGCTTTATAATAATCCTTGAAATCAGTAAATCTTGAAATTATGACTTCTTCAAGTTTGCTTACTTTTCTTCAAAAATGTTTAAGCTATACTATTTCCTTCCTTTCCTATGTAAATTTTACAGTCAGTATTTCAATCTCCAGAAGTATTGTGCTTGGATTTTTACTGGAATTAGGTTTAAAATATAGATAAATTTGGGAAGAATTGACAGCTTAGCAATATTTATTCTTTGGATCAATGAACAACAATATATCTGCCCATTTATTTAGTTCTTTACAATTTTCTTTCATTGGTGTATAGTGTTCAGCATGCAAATTCTGCACACATTTTGTTGGAATTATACTTAAGTATTTCGTGGTTTTGGTGCCATTATAAGTCATTCTTGTTTCAATTTCAATTTCTAATTTCTTTTTTAGTATGTAGAAATGCAATTGATTTCTGTGTGTTAACCTTATATCCTACAACCTTGCTAAACTCATTTATTCTAGGAGATTTTTGTAGATAGTTTGGGATTTTCTATGTAGTATTGTCTTCTATGCCTTTTGTTTCTTTTCCTTTTATTATTACACTGGCTAAAACTTTCTGTATGATGTTGAATAGGAATGGTGAAAGTGGACATCTTTGCTTTGTTCTGATCTTAGTAGGAGAGGCAGTCAAGTTTTTCACCATTAGGTAGTGTTAGCTGTAAGTTTTTTGTAGATCTCTTTTATCAGCTTGAGGAAATTCTCTTCCACTCATAGTTTGCTGAGAATTTTTATCATGAATGAATGTTGAATTTTGTCAAATGCTTTCTTGGTATCAATTAATATGATCTGTATGGTTCTAATATGATAGACTACATAAATTAATTTTCAAATGATGAACTAACCTTGCCTTCCGAGGATAACTCTCATTGTACATGATATGTTATCCTTTTTGTATATTGCTGGGTCCAGTGTACAAATATTTTGTTGAGTATTTTTGTTTCTGTTATGTTCATGATGGATATTGGTCTGAAGCTTTTTGCACTGCCATTATCTGATGTTAGTGTCAGAATAATGCTGACTGCATAAAATGAATAGGGAAGTGTTTCCTCCTTTTTTATTTTCTGGAAATGATTGTGTATAGAATTGGTATTATTTCTTCCTTATATTTTTGTTAGAACTCACCACTGAAACAATCTGGACCTAGAGTTTTCTTTCAAGGTTTTTAGTCTATCTATTCAATTCCTTTAATAGATATAGGAATATTCAGGTCATCTATTTAATCTTGAATGAATTTTGGTAATTTATTTATGTCTTTCAAGAAATTGGTCCATTTTATCTAAGTTGCCATATTTATAGGTATAAAGTTGTTTATAGTATTCATTTATCCTCTTAACAACAACAGTAGGTCTGTAATGATATCATTCCTACTATTGGTAATGTGTGTCTTCTTTTTTCTTGATCAGTCAGACTACAGGTTTGTCAATCTTAGTGATTTTCTCAAAAAATAAACTTTTAGTTTCATTGATTTTCTCTATTGTTTATCTGTTTTCAATTGCATTAATTTCTATTCTTTATTATTTCCTTCATTCTCCTTGTTTCCAGTTTATTTTGTTTTTTGTTTCCTAACTTATTAAAGTGGAAGCTTAGATCATTGATTTGAAATCTTTCTTCTTTTTTAATATAAACATTTAATGCTATAAATTTCCCTCTAGATATTGCTTTAACTGCATCCTACAAATTTTGATACATTGCATTTTTCATTTTTCTTCAGTTAAAAATAAAAGGATAAAAGAATACCATACTGACATAAAGTTGGCAACTTAGATCAAATGGATCAATTCATCAAAAACCACAAATTACCAAAACTCACCCAAGATAAATAAGCAACCTAAATAGTATTGTAACGATTAAAGAACTTGAATTTGTAGTTAAAACCTTCTGAAAAAGAGATTTACAGGCTGAGATGGTTTCATTGGTGAATTCTACCAAATATATAAAGAAGAAAAATACCAAAAGTAAATGATGTCTCTTAGAAAATAGGAGGGAACACTTCCCAACTTATTTTATGAGACCAACATTACTGATTTCAAACAGACATGTCAGGGAATTCCCTAGTGGTCCAGTGGTTAGGACGCAGTGCTTTCAGTGCTGTAGGCCCAGGTTCAATCCGTGGTTGGGGAACTACCATCCCACAAACTATGCGGTGCAGCCAAAGTAAAAAAAAATTTAAAAAATCAGGTCAGTACGAGAAAACTATAAGAAAAATCACATGATCATATCAATTGATGCAGAAAAAATATGTGACACGTATTAGCCATTTATGATTAAGAAAAAACAATTCAGCAGACTATGCCTTACATCATACTTACTGGTGAAAGACCAAATGCTTTCCCCTAAAATCAGATATAAAGCAAGGATTTCCACTCTTACTACTCATTTTCAACAGCTTACTGGAAATCCTAGCCAGTACAATAAGGGGAGAAAACTTAATTAAAATGCATGAAGATTGGAAAAGAAAATATAAAATTGTTCCTAATCACATATGACATGATTGTCTACATATAAAATCCCAAGAAATCTACAAAAAAAAACCTCCTAGCACTAATAAGTTATTTTAGCAAGGTTACAGTGTGTGTCAACAACACAAGTCAATCGTGATTCTATTTTTTGGCAGTGGACAATTGGAAACTGAAATTTTCAAATAAAATTCTGTTTATAATAACTCCTGCCAAAATGCAACCTTTAGGTATAAATCTAACAAAACATGTGCAGCATTTTTATGCTGAAAGCTACAAAATGCTGATAGAAATGAAGGAAGGAAGGAAGAGAGTAAGGGAGGGAGGGAGAGAGGGAGGAAGGAAAGCTAAATGAGAACCATACCATGTTCATGGATTGGAAAGCTCAATATAGTAAATATGTCCATTTAAATCAAAATCCCAGGAGGATCATTTTATTTTATTTTATTTTATTTTATTTATTTTAAACAGGTGCCCACCTCACTTTCTCTTCCTTGCCAGACTTTATTTTTATTTTTTTGCATCTTTATTGGAGTATAATTTCTTTACAATGGTGTGTTAGTTTCTGCTTCATAACAAAGTGAATCAGTTATACATATACATATGTTCCCATATCTCTTCCCTCTTGCGTCTCCCTCCCTCCCATCCTCCCTATCCCACCCCTCTAGGTGGTCACAAAACGCCGAGCTATCTCCCTGTGCTCTGCAGCTGCTTCCCACTAGCTATCTATTTTACAATTGGTAGTGTGTATATGTCCTTACCACTCTCTCACTTTGTCACAGCTTACCCTTCTCCCTCCGCATATCCTCAAGTCCATTCTCTAGTAGGTCTGTGTCTTTATTCCCATCTTACCCCTAGGTTCTTCATGATATTTTTTGGTTTTTTCCTTAGATTCCATATATATGTGTTAGCCTACAGTATTTGTCTTTCTCTTTCTGACTTACTTCACTCTGTATGACAGACTCTAGGTCCATCCACCTCACTACAAATAACTCAATTTCGTTTCTTTTTACGGCTGAGTAATATTCCATTGTATATATGTGCCACATCTTCTTTATCCATTCATTCAATGATGGACATTTAGGAGGTTGCTTCCATTTCCTGGCTATTGTAAATAGAGCTGCAATGAACATTTTGGTACGTGACTCTTTTTGAATTATGGTTTTCTCAGGGTATAAGCCCAGCAGTGGGATTGATGGGTCATATGGTAGTTCTATTTGTAGTTTTTTAAGGAACCTCCATACTGTTCTCCATAGTGGCTGTACCAATTCACATTCCCACCAGCAGTGCAAGAGTGTTCCCTTTTCTCCACACCCTCTCCAGCATTTATTGTTTCTAGATTTCTTGATGATGGCCATTCTGACTGGTGTGAGGTGATATCTCATTGTAGTTTTGTTTTGCATTTCTCTTATGATTAAAGATGTTAAGCATTCTTTCATGTGTTTGCTGGCAATCTGTATATCTTCTTTGGAGAAATGTCTATTTAGGTCTTCTGCCCATTTTTGGATTGGATTGTTTGTTTTTTTGTTATTGAGCTGCATGAGCTGCTTGTAAATTTTGGAGATTAATCCTTTGTCAGTTGCTTCATTTGCAAATGTTTTCTCCCATTCTGAGGATTGTCTTTTGGTCTTGTTTATGGTTTCCTTTGCTGTGCAAAAGCTTTGAAGTTTCATTACGTCCCATTTGTTTATTTTTGTTTTTGTTTCCATTTCTGTAGGAGGTGGGTCAAAAAGATTCTTGCTGTGATTTATGTTATAGAGTGTTCTGCCTATGTTTTCCTCTAAGAGTTTGATAGTTTCTGGCCTTACATTTAGGTCTTTAATCCATTTTGAGCTTATTTTTGTGTATGGTGTCAGGGAGTATTCTAATCTCATACTTTTACATGTACCTGTCCAGTTTTCCCAGCACCACTTATTGAAGAGGCTGTCCTTTCTCCACTGTACATTCCTGCCTCCTTTATCAAAGATAAGGTGACCATATATGCGTGGGTTTATCTCTGGACTTTCTATCTTGTTCCATTGATCTATATTTCTGTTTTTGTGCCAGTACCATACTGTCTTGATTACTGTAGCTTTGTAGTACAGTCTGAAGTCAGGGAGCCTGATTCCTCCAGTTCTATTTTTTGTTCTCAAGATTGATTTGGCTATCCGGGGTCTTTTGTGTTTCCATACAAATTGTGCAATTTTTTGTTCTAGTTCTGTGAAAAATGCTGGTGGTAGTTTGATAGGGATTGCATTGAATCTGTAGATTGCTTTGGGTAGTAGAGTTATTTTCACAATGTTGATTCTTCCAATCCAAGAACATGCTATATCTCTCCATCTATTTGTATCATCTTTAATTTTTTTTGTCAGTGTCTTATAATTTTCTGCATACAGGTCTTTTGTCTCCTTAGGTAGGTTTGTTCCTAGATATTTTATTCTTTTTGTTGCAGTGGTAAATGGGAGTGTTTTCTTAATTTCACTTTCAGGTTTTTCATCATTAGTGTATAGGAATGCCAGAGATTTCTGTGCATTAATTTTGTATCCTGCTACTTTACCAAATTCATTGATTAGCTCTAATAGTTTTCTGGCAGCATCTTTAGGATTCTCTGTTTATAGTATCTTGTCATCTGCAAACAGCTTTACTTCTTCTTTTCCGATTTGGATTCCTTTTATTTCCTTTTCTTCTCTGATTGCTGTGGCTAAAACTTCCAAAACTATGTTGAATAAGAGTGATGAGAGTGGGCAACCTTGTCTTGTTCCCGCTTAGTGGAAATGCTTTCAGTTTTTCACCATTGAGGATGATGTTGGCTGTGGGTTTGTCATATATGGCCTTTATTATGTTGAGGAAAGTTCCCTCTATGCTTACTTTCTTCAGGGTTTTTATCATAAATGGGTGTTGAATTTTGTCGAAAGCTTTCTTTGCATCTATTGAGATGATCATATGGTTTTTCTCCTTCAATTTGTTAATATGGTGTATCACGTTGATTGATTTGCGTATATTGAAGATTCCTTGCATTCCTAGAATAAACTCCACTTGATAATGGTGTAGGATCCTTTTAATGTGTTGTTGGATTCTGTTTGCTAGTATTTTGTTGAGGATTTTTGCATCTATGTTCATCAGTAATATTGGCCTGTAGTTTTCTTTCTTTGTGACATCCTTGTCTGGTTTTGGTATTAGGGTGATGGTGGCCTCGTAGAATGAGTTTGGGAGTGTTCCTCCCTCTGCTATATTTTGGAAGAGTTTGAGAAGGATAGGTGTTAGCTCTTCTCTAAATGTTTGATAGAATTCGCCTGTGAATCCATCTGGTCCTGGGCTTTTGTTTGTTGGAAGATTTTTAATCACAATTTCAATTTCAGTGCTTGTGATTGGTCTGTTCATATTTTCTATTTCTTCCTGATTCAGTCTTGGCAGGTTGTGCATTTCTAAGAATTTCTTCCAGGTTGTCCATTTTATTGGCATAGAGTTGCTTGTAGTAATCTCTCATGAGGTTTTGTATTTCTGCAGTCTCTGTTGTTACTTCTCCTTTTTCGTTTCTAATTATATGATTTGAGTCTTCTCCCTTTTTTTCTTGATGAGTCTGGCTAATGGTTTATTAATTATGTTGATCTTCTCAAAGAACCAGCTTTTAGTTTTATTAATCTTTGCTGTCGTTTCCTTCATTTCTTTTTCATTTATTTCTGATCTGATCTTTATGATTTCTTTCCTTCTCCTAACGTTGGGGTGTTTTTGTTCTTCTTTCTCTAATTGCTTTAGGTGCAAGGTTAGGTTGTTTATTCAAGATGTTTCCTGTTTCTTAAGGTAGGATTGTATTGCTATAAACTTCCCTCTTAGAACTACTTTTGCTGCATCCCATAGGTTTTGGGTCGTTGTGTCTCCATTGTCATTTGTTTCTAAGTATTTTTTGATTTCCTTTTTGATTTCTTCAGTGATCACTTCGTTATTAAGTAGTGTATTATTTAGCCTCCATGTGTTTGTATTTTTTACAGATCTTTTCCTGTAATTGATATCTAGTCTCAAAGCATTGTGGTTGGAAAAGATACTTGATACGATTTCAATTTTCTTAAATTTACCAAGGCTTGATTTGTGACCCAAGATATGATCTATCCTGGAGAATGTTCCATGAGCACTTGAGAAAAATGTGTATTCTGTTGTTTTTGGATGGAACGTCCTATAAATATCAATTAAGTCCATCTTGTTTAATGTATCATTTAAAGTTTGTGTTTCCTTATTTTTTTTCATTTTGGATGATCTGTCCATTGGTGAAAGTGGGGTGTTAAAGTGGGGTGTTAATTAGGGTGTTACCCTAATTAAAACTTACATTTACACAAAAACTTGTATAAAAGTTCTATACATAATTGCCAGAAACTGGAAACTACCCAAATATCCTCAACAGTTGGATACATCATACTCTGGTGTATTTGCTCAATACAATACTATTCAGTATTAAAAGGAATGGACAACTGATATATATAGCAACTTCCATCAATATCAAAGGCATTGTGCTTAGTGGAAAAAGAGATACAAAATGTTACATATTAGATGTTTCCATTTATACGACATTCTGGAGGAGATAATATGAGAGGGAGGGACTTCCCTGGTGGCGCAATGGTTAAGAATCGGCCTGCCAATGTAGGGGACATGGGTTCAAGCCCTGGTCTGGGAAGACCCCACATGCCATGGAGCAACTAAGCCCGTGCACCACAACTACTGAGCCTGTGCTCTAGAGCCCACACGCCACAAGTACTGAGCCTGTGTGCCACAACTACTGAAGCCCATGTGCCTAGAGCCCGTGCTCCACAACAAGAGAAGCCACCTCAATGAGAAGCCCATGCACCGCAACAAGGAGTAGCCCCCGCTCGCTGCAACTAGAGAAACCCCGCACGCAGCAACGAAGACCAAACACAGCCAAAAAAAAAAAAAAAAAAAAGAGGGAGAACAGGCCAGTAGTCCCAGGGTTCGTGTTGTGGGGAGGGTGTGACCATAAAGTGTTAACACACGGAGTTTTTTTTGAGGAGATGGAACCAGTCTGTATCCTGATTCTGATGATGATTACACAAGTCTATACGTGTAATAAAAGTTATAGAACTCTACTGAAAATTTAAAAAGTAATTTTCCTGTAAAACTTTTGTTGATTTAGTTATACAGTGAATAATATCAAGTTATTTATTTATACAAGATTGTGGATGTGTGCTTATAGATTTTGGAAGTATATATAGTAAAGTGGGAGAGTTTAGTATTCTTTTTTTTTTTTTTTTTTTTTTTGGCCACGCAGGGAACTCCCATTTCGTATTCTTTATAAATTTTCTCTACTTTAATTTTATTTTCTTTACCATGCCTTATTTTTGGGGTAAAATATACATCTCATAAATGGTACTGTTCAACCATTTTTAAGTGGACAGTTCACTGACATTAAATACATTTATATTGTTGTGAAAGCATCATCACCACCCATCTCCAAAACCTTTTCAGCATCCTATTCTGGGGAAATCTGTACCCATTAAAGAATAATTCCCTATTCTCCCTACCCCCAGCCCTTGGAAACCATGGTCCTACTTTCTGTTTCCATGTATTTAACTATTCTAGGTACACCATATAAATGGAATCATACAATATCTGTCCTTTTGAGTCTGGCTTATTTTACTTGTTTTAATGTTTTAAGGTTCATCCATGTTGTAGCATGTGTCAGAATGTCCTTCCTTTTTAAGGCTGAATAATGTCCACTATATCTATGTACCATACTTTATTTATCCATTCATCCAGTGATGTAGGATTGCTTCCACGTTTTGGCTATTGTGAACAATGCTGCTATGAACATAGGTGCACAAACATTGATATCTGTTTGAGTCTCTGCTTCCATTCTTTGGGGTATATGCCCAGAAGTGGAATTGCTGAATCATAATTATATGTTTAATATTTTGAGGACCTGCCATACCATTTTCCACAGCAAACCATACAATTTTAAACTTCCAATGCCATGTTTCTTTGTGTGGTTTTTTTTTATTTTTATTTTTTAGAGGAAAGGTAAATCTAAGGGTCCTTTTTTTAAAACTTTTATATTGGAGTATAGTTGATTTACAATATTGCGTTAGTTTCAGGTGTACAGCAAAGGGATTCCGTTACATAAACATATATCTATTCTTTTTTCAGATTCTTTTCCCGTTTAGGTTATTACAGAATATTGAGTAGAGTTCCCTGTGCTATACAATAGAACTGCCATGTTTTTATTTTAAGCCAAGAATAAGTATATTTGCATTGGGGCAAGAATTATATAATTAAATTATTTTTAAGTTTAAGTGTAAAATTCTATGATTCTTTTACAACTAATTTAATGGTAAGATTTGTGAACTGACTTACAAAATTAACCATCATTTGTAAAGTTGTTTCTGGGAGAAAATGCCTTCATAGATTCCTTGTGTTGGCTTAGAAAGTTTTTTTATACTTGGGGATGCCAAGTATAAATATCTAGACTGTATTTAAATCAGTGCAGTAAACCTGATTTAATGGAACCAGTCTGCCGCCTTGTGGAATTTTAATGCAACTTCCAATTTTACAAATTGAGAGGATGGCTGTAATTTAGAAGCGATGCCACTTGTGTTCAACCATTAGGTTTTTTCCAGCGTCAATTTAAAGAACCAGTTTTATTTAACATATCTATGCAAGATCTATATGAGGATAACTTAAAAGTGTTGCTAATGGACACAAGTATTTGAATAAATGTAAAGGTATTTTATGTTCTTGTCTAGGAGGAATACACAAAACACATGCATTGAGTGGTCATGGAAAAAGATTCAAATCGCTTTTCACCATATAAAAGATTGCATATTGCAAAACTTCTCACTCTTAAGAAAAAATGCAATTTAAAAATAAAATTGTTTACAACGTGTATGAACCTTGAAAACATTATGCTAAAGTGAAATAAGCCAGCCACTAAAGGACAAATATTATATTTGTCCTTTTTTATTGTATGGAGTTACCATTACAAAATAAGCTCTTAGGCTTCCCTGGTGGCACAGTGGTTAAGAATCCGTCTGCCAATGCAGGGGACACGGGTTCGAGCCCTGGTCTGGGAAGATCCCACGTGCCGCGGAGCAACTAAGCCCGTGCGCCACAACTACTGAGCCTGAGCTCTATAGCCCAGGAGCCACAACTACTGAAGCCCGCGCACCTAGAGCCCGTGCTCCGCAACAAGAGAAGCTACCGCAATGAAAAGCCTGCGCACCGCAACGAAGAGTAGCCCCTGCTCGCCGCAACTAGAGAAAACCCGCACAGAGCAACGAAGACGGAACGCAGCCAAAAATAAATAAATAAATAAAAATTTAAAAAATAAATAAATAAGCTCTTTACTTCCACTTTATCTTAGCTGAAAGCATTTAGCAAATGGGAAGGAGTTATGAAGTAAGAATAATAGCATTTATTAAAGTCTGTTGTAGGCCTGAACATAATTCTCTCAATCCTCATAACAACCCTGCAATATAGACCTGATTAGTTACATATTGCAGATGAGGAAAATGAAGCTCAGTAAAATTCATTGGTGTGTCAAAAGTCTCAGCACCACTTCATGCCACAGAAAGGGCTTAAAGTCCTGTCAGTTTCCAAAGCTGAAACACTGGGGAGTTCCCATTGGGCACCCCACCTTAAAAGGGATTTCCCGATCTGTTGTCTGATGTCCTTTTTCTCCATATCCTTTGAAACACATGGTTCCACATTAGAGATGTGGCTCATATCCCAAGCTCTGCGGGGCTGGCTCTTTGTGGATTATTTTCCCCAGTTCACAAGAAAGTATATGGTGCTGAACAGGGAGGCGTGATGTAGCAGGGCGGCTGCCTGCCAAACAGGCTGAGCTTGCTGGGCTGCACCATAAAATGCCAGGCTTTGAACAAAGGGGAACCATCCTAGTATTCCAGGACTTGGCTAGAACATACTCTAATAGTTTTAGAGAAACATTGCCAAATGGGCATGTTCATAGATGTCAGGCCAACATAGTTATGGATTGGAAAACCATACAGTCAACAAATACTTACTGAGTTCCTACTATGACTGTTCTATGTAATATTTTTTTTTCTATGTAATATTTTGTTAAGTATCAGAACAGACAAAAATCCCTGCCCTAATAGAGCTTTCATTCTAGTAAGAATAGGCTGACAATAAGATAAATAGGTAAATTATGGCATGCATTGGAAAGTGATATTTTAAAAAAAGGATTACAGAATCAGATGTTTCTCCTGAAAAGAAAAGGCTAAAGGAAAATGTTGCTAAATCTTGCTAGTCAATATAACAAAATTGCTAGTCAATTCTCATCCTCATGTTGGTCAATTAGCAGCATTTGACATAGTTGATCATTCCCTTCTTCAAATGCATTCTGGGTTCCAGGATTCCACACTGCTGCTTTCCTCCTATCTTAGTGGCTAATATCCTTTGGCTGTTTTTAGGTTATTTCTTCTCATTTCCCCAACCTCTAAACATAGTAGTGCCCTGAGACCTTCTCTGTCAGTCTGCACTCCCTTGCTTGGTGATCTCATCCAGTCCCATGATTTAAATACTGTATATTGCCAAACTCCAAAATTATAACTACAGCCCAGACCCCTCCTCTGAATTGAAAGCTATTCAATTGCTTACCCAATGTCCCCACTTGTAATTACAAATTTAATATGAATTTCTGTTCTTTCCTCCTAAGAAACCTGCCCTCCCCACTGTCTTCCCACAGTTAATGGCAACTGTCAGCCTTCCAGTTTCAGCTTGGGCTGCAAACCCTAATGTCTTCCTTGACTTTCCTCTTTCACCCCTGTCTTCTTACCAGTAAATTTGGCCTGTTGTACTTGCCAAATATATCCAGAATGTGCCAGCTTCTCACCTTCGATATTTCCAGCCTAGTTCAAATTATCATCATCTCTTACTGCATTATCACAAGTACGGTTTTCCTCTGCTTTTCAAAAAGTTCGAGTTTTGCCACTTCACTTCTTGGAAAAACCTACATTAGTGCCTACTTTCTCTAACTGATAAAAGTCCAAAGAGGATTTTCGCTTTCATAAAAAAAAAAAAAAACGAAAATAGTGTTCAAGTTTGTTTTGCAGTTAGCTGGTTATAGAGGCTGCACCCGAAGCTCGGAGAATGACACCGCCAAGCTCCTTCCCCTGGAAATACACTCAGCATCTCAGCATCAAGCCGCCAGAGCTTTGCACTGTGTCTGTGATCATCTGCACTTTATCTCGATTTATTTTGTTCATCTGTTAGCAAGATGTGTCCTAAGGCAATTGCTTTTTCGCCTTCCGCCATTTCGGCTTAGAAAAAGTTTCATAGGATCGCTCTGCTTTCGGAGAGCAGGGCAAACCTGTACCTGGTCTCCCTCCTAACACCTTCGTCCCCGCTCCCTCAATCTTTTCTTAGAATGGCAGCTAGAGTGTTGGCTTTTTTAATTAAAATGTAAATAAGATCATGTCCTTTTTCTGTTCAACGCTTCTCAACAACTTTCCATCTCAGAGTAAAAGCCAAGCCCAAGTCCTCGCAGTGGTCCGTAAGGCTCTATATGATCATTCTTCCCTCCCTGGCCCTGTCTTACTCTCTGTCTCCTATTTCTCTCCTCTCTGATCACCCCACTCCAGCCACATGAGTCCTCCTTGCTGTTTCTTGAGCCACAACAGACACACTCCTGTCTTAGGACCTTTGCATTTGCTCTTCCCTCTGCTTGGTTCACCCTGAAATAACCGCTTGACTCAGGCTTCCCCTACTTCAGATTCTAAAGTGTCATCTCGGTGAGGCTTTCCCTGGCTAACGAATTTAAAACTTCCAAGTCACATCACCTCCCCCCCTCCCGCCCTTTACTTTTCCAGATGGCGCTTAATCTAACACCATATAACATTTACATACATGATTCATTCTTCACCTCTCTGGAAGTTCTATGAGGGGCAGGGATTTTTGTCCACTTTATTCATTGCTGTATCCCTAGGGCCTGGCTCATATTAGGTGTTCAGTATGTCAACGTCCACCAGCCAGACCACCAGTCACACACCCACTGGTGAACAGTTGGGTTGTTGGCTTGTTGCAATGAGGGAGAACGCACACCAGAGGGAACCATGGAGTGACTCAGCAGATGTTAGCACTGACTTAGAGCAGTAAGGCTTGTGTATATTAGGTGATTTGCGGGGAGGTTTCAAGGAAGTGGGACTTTGCTCTGGATTGGATGCTGTCAGGAAACAGTAATAATTCCCTGGTTGGGTATCTTAATGAATTTTCTGGATAGAGGGAAGAGTGCAAGGCTGAAAACTGTCGGTAAAGCAGCAGCAGTTATATTAGCGGGGAGAGGGGGATGTTCAGTATTTTTGTGGTTTACACAGTGACCTCGTTTTTTATCTCTACTTAGATAAGATTTATGAAGTGGTTTTGTTTTTGCTTTGTTTTATCCTACTTTATCAAGGTCATAGAGTGGTCTTGATTGATGTAGGTGTTCTGTGAAATTGTTTATGTCCAGTAGGGAAAATACATGTCTATCTGTGAATGCCAGGCTAGAGGCTAATGCCACTTAGACCTGCCTAATAGGACCAGGCTAGTTCCCAAGGTCAGTGGTTGCTTTTCTCTTGTTCAAGTATATATTTTTTAATGATTTAATGAATGAATATAATGGTGGTCTTCATATACCTGAAGGGCTGTCCCATGAAATAGGCTCATTTTATAAGAATTCAGAGGGTAGAGTTGGGACAATGGGGAAAGTCACAGAGTGAGCAAGCTTCCACTCACTGTAAAAGCTTTAACAAAATGAGCCCCTCAACAGGAAGATGAATTCCAATGATTCGACTTCTCAGTGGTGACTGGAGAGTTAATGGATTGGGATATTATAGACGTGACTAAGGCACTGAATGGAAGGCTGGACTAATAGCCTCAGATTTTTGTGCAGTTCTGTGAAGATCTCCCCAAACCTGCTTGGCCTTCCAGCATTCTTCTTATGGAGTTCCCAGTAAGAATCAGACACTGGCTCCGCTAAGATGAAGAAAAACTGTCTAGGGCCTTTTAGGATTTCACAGTCTAGAAGTGGAGACAGACATGGAAGCAAACATCTGCAGTGTAGTTCTTAAGGGCAGTTCTGAAAAATAGTTCTCCCTGGAGGCAATTTCACCCCCCATGGGACATCTGGGAATGTCTGGAGACATTTCTGATTGTCACCAAGGTGGGGGGGTGGAGCGGTACTACTTACATCTAGTTGGTAGAGGCCATGCATGTTGCCAAGCATCCTACAGAGCACAGGTCAGCCCCACATCAAAGGATCTGTCATTCATCTCAGAATGTCAACAGTGCCAGTGTTGAGAAACCCTGTTCCAGAGGGAGGGGGAAAAAGTGAAAGATACATAGAGGGAGGAATGGGTCATGCTAGCTCTAGGGAACATCAGGAAAGGTTTTACAGAGGAGGTCATAACTGAGCTGGGTTTTGAAGGTGGGATAGGAATTCCCTGGTTTAAAAAAAAGTGCCTAATTATTTTAGAGAAACAATCTGAAATATTTATTGATAAATGATATGACGTCTGGGAATTCCCTGGCAGTCCAGTGGTTAGGACTCCACGCTTTCACTGCTGAGGGCCTGGGTTCAATCCCTGGTTGGGGAACTAAGATCCTGCAAGCAGCTTGGCAAAAAAAAAAAAAAAAAAAAAGCGTAATTCACTGCAAATAATTTAGTGTGGGTGTAGGGGTGGTGTGAGAAAGAGTCGAAGTTTGGCCAGGAGTTGAAAATTGTTGAAACTGTGGATGGATACGTGGAGGTTCATAATATTCTTCATTTTTTTATGTTCTTGAAATTTTCCGTAACAAAAATTCCAATCAAGTTTTTTCTTTTTATATTATGGTAAAATATACATAGCATAAGATTTACCATTTGAACCATTTTTTTAAGTGTACAATTCAGTGGCATTAAATACATTCACGGTGTTGAACAACCATCACCACTATCTATTTCCAGAACTTTCTCACCATCCCAAACAGAAATTCTGTACGCATTAAACAATAACTCCCCACTCCCTACTCCCCACAACTCCGGTAACCTCTGTTCTACTTTGTGTCTCTATGGATTTGCCTATTCTAGGTACTTCATATAGTTGAAATCATATATTTGTCCTTTTGTGTCAGGCTTATTTCACTAAGCGTGTTTTCAAAGTTTACCCATGTTGTAACATGTATCAGAATTTTATGGCTGAACAATATCACATTGTTTGCATATAGTACATTTTGTTTGTCCATTCATCTGTTGATTCAAACCAATTTTAAAAGGAAATTCTTTATTTGGGGGAGGTGGGGGCAGGTGGTTGCAGGAAGGATAGTGTTTGCATGTTTAAATGGATAGAAAGCAGTGGAGGGACTTACCTGGTGGTCCAGTAGTAAAGAATCCACCTCCAAATGCAGGGGACGCAGGTTCGATCCCTGGTCAGGGAACTACGATCCCACATGCCGCAGGGCAACTAAGCCCACGCGCCACAACTACTGAGCTCATGCGCTGCAAACTACAGAGCCCACGTGCCCTGGAGCCCACTCACTACAACTAGAGAAAGAAAACCTACATGCCACAGCTAGAGAGAAGACTGAGTGCTGCAGTGAAAGATCCCACATGCCTCAACGACGATCCCTCATGCTGCACCTAAGACCCGACACAGCCAAAAATAAATAAATAAATAAGTAAAGAAAATAAATAAATTTTTTTTAAAAAGCAGTGGAAAGTGGAATTGTATAGGATTGGGGAAATAGAGAAGTTTGTCACTGCTGGGGGCTCAAGAGCACAGAGGGGAACTGTGGCTGATGGGGCTGCTGAGAATGCTAGAACTGAGTTAATATGAGTCTTGTATGCCATACTAAGGCTATGATATTTTACTTATAGGCAAGGGAGAATCAGTGGAGGTCCCTCCCCTGCCCCAATCAAAATATATTTATTATTTTTTCTCATTATACAACTAATACATGCTTGTAGTCAAAAATTCAAACCATACTGAAATATAAGCAGTGGAAAGAAGAAATCACTATTTTCTTATCCATACAGCTAACCACTATTAAAAGTTTGATGTATATTCCATATCAGAACTCACCAGCTGGGCTTCCCTGGTGGCGCAGTGGTTGAGAGTCCGCCTGCCGATGTAGGGGACACGGGTTCGTGCCCCGGTCCGGGAGGATCCCACATGCCGCGGAGCGGCTGGGCTCATGCGCCATGGCCGCTGAGCCTGCGCGTCCGGAGCCTGTGCTCCGCAACGGGAGAGGCCACAACAGTGAGAGGCCCGCGTACCGCAAAAAAAAAAAAAAAAAAAAAAACTCACCAGCTGAAGACCACAAGAACCACCTGAAGTTAAAGTTAGATTTATTTAGCTTGCTGCAGCAAGGAAGAGCACACGCCAGAGAAACTGTGGGGATGGATCATTAAGAAGGAATTGGGGGAGCGCGATATAGCGGAAGTGCCTTCGAATTTGCTCTCTTTGGTCTCGACGGCAGAAGCGAGATGACGAAGGGAACGTCCTCGTTTGGAAAGCGTCGGAATAAGACGCACACGTTGTGCCGCCGCTGTGGCTCTAAGGCCTACCACCTTCAGAAGTCGACCTGTGGTAAATGTGGCTATCCTGCCAAGAGGAAGAGGAAGTATAACTGGAGTGCTAAAGCTAAAAGACGAAATACCACCGGGACTGGTCGAATGAGGCACCTAAAAATTGTATACCGCAGATTCAGGCATGGATTCCGTGAAGGAACAACACCCAAACCCAAGAGGGCAGCTGTTGCAGCATCCAGTTCATCTTAAGGATTTCAATCATTAGTCACGCAATAAATGTTCTGGCTTTGGAAAAAAAAAAAAAAAAAAAAAAAAAAAGAAGGAATTGGGGGAATTCCCTGGCAGTTTTACTGCCATGGGGCCCGGGTTCAATCCCTGGTTTGGGAACTAAGATCCTGCAAGCCTCGTGGCATGGCCAAAAAAAAATTAAAAAAGGAATTAGGAAGGGTTTATTACAAGATTTGATCTTGTGCTGATTTTAAGGAGGTTTTAGGGAAAGCAGGATCCTGTTCTGGGTTGGGCACTGCAGGAAGCAGGGGCAGTTGGGTGACTGAGTAGATCTTTGGAAATTTTTAACTGAAATGCCAAAGGATTAAGATTGAGCTAGAGATACCACTGGGAAAGGAGTTGTAATTATTTATGTATTTACAATATAAGAAAAAGGTAGTAGCCATTTTCATGGTTTCAGGGTGGCCTTGACTCTGTGTTGTTCCACAACAGTCTCAGAATAGCCTTTTCTGATTATTGTTTATATCTTGTGAGGCCTAGCTGATGTTTTGTTAGGAACATTATAGCTTAGTGTGAAAATTAATGAAGGGAAAAGTCACCAAAATGGAGTCGGGAGGTCAAAAGGGGGAGCTCTCACACACTTACCACTAGACCTCAATACAGATCCCAAAAGGAAGAGACAAACCCCATCACTCCAGCAGAAGTGACACTACTACCACCAGCAGGAGGAAAAAAAATAATTTCTTCTTGCCTGGCAACAGCCCAGCCAATGAAAAATCCACTATACTTCAAACTCCCAGTTTCCTCCAATGGACCTCTTGTTTCTAACAGCCCCTCCCAACTCCTCCTCCTCTATAAAAGAGTTTTCTCTCTTGTTTTACTGGGCTTGCCTGTGGTTTGCCATAGTCGCATGTCCTGAATTGTATTTCTTTGCTGTTCCCACATAAACTCATTTTGCCACTAAAAATAACTGGATGTTTTATAGTTTTAGGTTAACACTAGCTATCAGCTTCCAGGATTATCTTTTTACTTTCTCAGTTCCCTGTTTTAATCAAGGGTGGATGAAGTCAGCCTGCAGGATATTTTATTCTGTGAAATTCAGATCCACTGTCAAGATTCCATTCATCAAAATGTTGTTTAGAGGACACTATCTGTTGTTGAATTAAAGTCAGTACTTCATATTTTGTTAGAAGATGAGCTGTTGAATCATCTGAGGTGACAATGGCTGCATGGCAGCATCTACATATAGGGGAAAATCAGCCAAAGTACCTGACCTAATTTCTTGTTTCCTGAAACATTTTGGTAGTACTAAAGATTCCAGAGGGCTTCCCTGGTGGCACAGTGGTTGGAAGTCCGCCTGCCGATGCAGGGGACGCGGGTTCGTGCCCCGGTCTGGGAGGATCCCACATGCTGCGGAGCGGCTGGGCCCGTGAGCCATGGCCGCTGAGCCTGCGTGTCCGGAGCCTGTGCTCTGCAACGGGAGAGGCCACAACAGTGAGAGGCCCGCGTACTGCAAAAAAAAAAAAAAAAGATTCCAGAGAAGTCTGTAGGAATCTAAGTACATTTTTCTTTTAAGATAACATATATTCCACCTTGAGGGGTCAATATTATATCTAGAGCAACTCTATTTTGATCACTGCCTATCCAAGCTTATGAAATTTTGAAAGAGGGGTTCTATGACTGGTGGTATTCATTTACCTTTCCTGTTACTTCCCTTCCCTAACACATAGCATCCCCCCTCTTACTTTTTGGTGGAGACAAAAACATCCCTTCCTAGGTGTGAAATGATAGGGATTTTAGACTTTTGAATGTCTTGACTGTTGTGGTGTAAGCCATATAAAAAGTTGTTAATGGGGCATTGCCTGGTGGTCCAGTGGTTAGGACTCCACCCTTCCACTGCAGGGGGCATGGGTTCAGTCCCTCCTTGGGGAATTTACATCCTGCAAGCCACAAGGCGCAGCCAAAAAAAGTTGTTAGTAATTGAATCTAATTAACCAGGGAATCAACTGATTTTTTACAAGGGAAATATACTAGAGGGAACTGGGTAGCACTCAAAGGAAAATGGATACAAACCCAACAGTTAGTTTTATTATATGTTTTAGCTAAATCACAAGAAAATCACATTAGGTATTAGACTCATACCAAGGACTAACTGAAGATAAAAAGAGCAATATTAAGAATGGGGCCTTACAAGTATTGTGGTCAAGAGGTACCCAGAGTCTTAAACCAAAAGAGAAGAAGAAAAATAACTAGAAAAATAAAGAACAAGAGCATATATATTAAAGCATGATAATCTGTGATTCTTGGTATTTGGGTCTAGTTCTGTGGGTCTTGAGTAGGAGTTGTTTACTTTATGCAGTTTTTAACTTGATCTGAAGGGCTTGGGTGGATGTTTCTCCTATCTGGAGTTTTCTACTTCTGCGGATTCCTAAGACTCCTCAGATGAAGGTTTTTTCCTGTAACAGTCTTCCAGTGTGGTGGTTCCAAAACATGTCTGTGAGTTGTTGACGCTCCTTCCATCAAGAGGTGGAGTCTATGTCCCTACACCCATGAACTGGGGTGGGCTTTGACTACCTTGTCTAATAAAATAAGATAGAAGCAACGTTGTATGACTTCCAGTTGCCCCTGGGGCACTCACTCTAGGAGGCTTCTGCAGTTCTCTAAGGGATCTGCTTATCCTGGGGCTGCCATGCAAAGAGATCATGTGAAGATGAGAGGGAGGAAGGAGGGGAGGAGAGAGACAGATGAGGAAAAGAAGAAGAAGGAGGAGGAGGAGGAGGAGGAGAAAAAGAAGAAGGAGAAGAAGAATGGGAGGGGGAGGAGGGGGAGAGATGAGAGGGGAAGGAAAGAAAGGGGAGGGGAGGGGAGGACAGGGAAGGGAAGGGGAGAAGAGATGGGTCTGAAGGTCCTAGCTCTTTCAACTCCCAGTTGTTTGAGTCTTCCCAGCCCAGGGACCAAACATGAGTGAAGAAGCCTTTGAGATGACACTAGCCACAATCTGGCTGTAACCGCATATGAGACTTTAAATGCTAACTGCCTAGATGAGCTCAGTTAATTCCCCAGATTTTAAAAAGATTTTATTTATTTATTTTTGGCTGCATTGGGTCTTCACTGTTGTGCGCAGGCTTCCTCTAGTTGCAGCGAGCAGTGGCTACTCTTCATTGTGGTGCGCGGGCTTCTCATTGCAGTGGCTTCTCTTGTTGCAGAGCGCAGGCTCTAGGTGCGCAGGCTTCAGTAGTTGTGGTGTGCAGGCTCAGTAGTTATGGCACATGGGCTTCATTGCTCTGTGGCATGTGGGATCTTCCTGGACCAGGGCTCGAACCCATGTCCCATGCACTGGCAGGCGGATTCTTAACCACTGTTTCGCCAGGGAAGCCCAATTCCCCAGAGTTTTGAGCAAAATAAAATGGTTGTTATTGTTTGAAGTTGCTCTTTTTGGGTGGTTAGTTATGCTCCAAGAGACAACCAGAACACAATGAATTGATGATGGCTTGTGTCCCTCTAATTGAGAGACTTGAATCCAGGGATCAGTACCTTGGAATTTTATTGTCATGTAACTTGATAACAGCACTTGCTAAGGTCCTTTCTATTGAAATTGTTCTCTGATCTTCTTCATAATCTAAAAGCTCCTGGTCTAAGATTATGTAGAAGCTGATTAGGTGACTGGTGAGGACAATGGCCATGCATACCTTTTGGTAGCAAGACTAAACAGCTTTCCCTAATTTATTATATTTAGTACCATTATCAGAGTAGAGGAGAGTAGTATACTCTATTGAGGATTAATTCATAATTATCCTGAGAGCATCGAAAAAACTCCATAGTCTTTAATTTAGTTCATAAAATGTATTACACACACTATCAGTGGACAAGAACATTTAAACCTGAAATCTGTAAGTAAAATCTTTTGTAGACTGTTATAGTACAGTCTTTGTATATGAACATTAGTATGCTTTTTTTAAACCTGAGAAATACATTATTGAAACATATGTAGGGACTTCCCTGGTGGCCCAGTAGGTAAGGCTCCATTCTCCCAATGCAGGGGGCCCAGGTTCAATCCCTGGTCAGGGAACTAGATCCTGTATGCATGCCGTAACCAAGCATTCTCATGCCACAACTAAGAAGCCCGCATGTCGCAACAAAGATCCTGTGAGCGGCAACAAAGACCCAGTGCAGCCAAAATAAATAAATATTTTAAAAAAGAAACATATGTATATTAATAACTTACTTATACATAGCACAGGGAATTATAGTTATCATCTTCTAATAACTTATAAAGGAGTATAATCTGCAAAACTGCTGAGTCACTATGCTGTACATCTGAAACTAATATAATACTGTAAATCACTTATACTTAAAATTTAAAAAATTTTAAAGTAAAAAAATAACTTACACAAAGTTTAACTTAGAAAGACTGAAATTTTTTAGCTTGTAAATTTTCTTTTATCCTAAGTTTGGTAAACATAAGAGCTCTCATAGCAGTTTTGGGTCCATTACAAAGTGGAGAATGTGAAATAAACTTAATTATTTCTATTAGGTTTCCTTTTTTTTTTTTGTACTGAAATAAGATGCATAGAATTAACATCTTAATTACATAGAATTAACCATTTGAAAATGTACAATTTAATGGTATTTAGTACATCTGCAATGTGTTGCAGCCACCACTTCTGTCTTGTTCCAAAACATTTTTATCACCCCAAAAGAAAATCCACATTAAACACTCACTCCCATCCCCCACCTCCCATGCACCCTAGCAACCACTTTCTGTCTCTGGATTTACCTATTCTGGATATTTACATATAAATGGAATCATAAATATGTGATCTTTTGTGTCTGGCTTCTTTCACTTAGCATAATGTTTTTGAGGTTCATCTATCTTCTACCATGCATTACTATTTCATTCATTTTTATGGCTGCATAACATGCTACACTGTTTTTATTATTGTAGCTTTGTAGGAAGTTTTGAAATCAGAAACTGTGAACTCTCCAACTTTGCTTTCCTTTTTCAAGATTGTTTTGGTCATTCAGTGTCCCTTGCAATTCCATATGAATTTTAGGATCAGCTTTTCTATTTCTGCGCAAAAGACCATTGGGATTTTAATGAATTGCACTGAACCTGAAAATTGCTTTGGGTAGTATTTCCATATTAACAATATGTCTTCCTATCTATAAATAAGATTTGTCTTTCTACTTATTTACGTCTTTAATTTATTTCAACAGTATTTTATAGTTTTCAGTGTATACCTGAAAATCCTCTTGGTTAAATGCATTCCTAGGTATTTTATTATTTTTGATGTTACTATAAATGGGACTGTTTTCCTAAATTAATTGTCAAATTTTTCATTGCTGGTGTATAGAAATACAACTGATTTTTTTGTGTTCATCTGGTATCCTGTAATTTTGCTGAATTAATTTATTAGTTCTAATTATTTTTTATGGATTCCTTATATATACAATTTTCTATATATAAGATCATATCTTCTGCAATAGGATATACATTTACCTCCTCCTTTCCAATTCCGATACCTTGTATTTCTTTTTCCTTGCCTAATTTCTATGGCTAGAACTTCCAGTATAATGTTGAAAAGAAGGGGCAAAAATAGGTATCCTTGTCTTTCCTGATCCTAGGGGGAAAGCTTTCAGTCTTTCACCATTAAATATAGTGTTAGCTGTGGGTTTTTCCATACATATTCTTTATTATGTTGAGAATAAAAATATTCCTACTTTGATGAGCATTTTTTTTTCTTATCATATAGGGATGCTGGATTTTGTCATATGCTTTTTTTTCCCCACTAATTGAAATGATCATGTGTTTCTTCTTCATTCTATTTATATGGTGTATCATATTGATTGATTTTTGTATTTGAACCACCCTTGCATTCTTGGGATAAATCCCACTTGGTCTTCATGTATAATCTTTCAATATGATGCTGGATTTGGTTTGCTAGTATTTTGTTAAGGATTTTATATTCCTTGTATACCACATATTCATAAGTGATATTTGTCTACAGTGTCTTCTTGTGATAGTCTTCCTTTTTTAAGTTGAAGGGGCATATCTTCTTGTTACTTGGTGGCCATTCCAAGAAAGCCAAAGATAGTTTATGGAAAAAAATGCATTGTTCTAAATTTGAGGCCTGTATTTGGGAAGACAAATTGAGAAATATGGTCAGAGGACCCAAGATATGAAAATAAGTCATAATTATCTAAGGGCATAAACAGTTACAATCACTATTTTGAAAACACAGCAATAATTAACAATGTCAATAAATACAGATCTAACTGCATGTTGTGGAAAGCCATGGTACACTTGTTAGGGGAACCACTGACTAAAACCGCCCACCTTAGCCAGGCCTGATAGTAAACACTTGCATGAGTTATCTTACAGCAGGAGGTCCTACTAAGGAACGCAGAACTAACAAGCTACCACCAGCTGGAAGAATTTGGGAAAGGTCAAAAGGAGAGAGGAGACGTCAGTCCATATGTCCTAACAGCCTCCCAGAATCCTTCTTGCTGGAATCCATCTTGGCAGAGTGATGCACAAACCATTAGGAAGGACCCTGAGTCAGAATGATTGGCCAGAGACAACCTGGAAACTAACTCCATTACCATAAAGCCTGAGACTGTGAGCCACGTGGCAGAGCAGTTCTCCTGGGTTCCCTTACCCTGCTGCTCTCCACCCGGGCACCCGTTCCCAATAAAGTGGACATATGAATTATATATATTCTCTCCGCAGCTAGATTTTGCTCTCAGTGACATATATGTAGATATGTATAATTATAAATAACATAGACTAGTGGTGTAAGTACTAAATAAGTCATTCAAGTCAGTTAATGACATAGAAAGGAAATTCTCACATGTATTGGACTGGTTGGGAAAGAAAAGAAGGTAGAATTCAAGGTGGTCTTTAAAGTTAAGGTAGACTTGGGGCTTCCCTGGTGGCGCAGTGGTTAAGAATCTGCTTGCCAATGCAGGGGACATGGGTTCGAACCCTGGTCCAGGAGGATTCCACATGCCGCAGAGTGGCTGGGCCCGTGTGCCACAACTACGGAGCCTGCACACCACAACTGCTGAAGCCTGTGTGCCACAACTACTGAAGCCCGTGTGCCACAGCTGCTGGGGCCCACGCACCTGGAGCCCATGCTCTGAAACAGAGAGAGGCCACCACAGTGAGAAGCCCATGCACCACAACAGAGAGTAGCCTCCACTTGCTGCAACTAGAGAAAGCCCACACACAGCAACAGAGACCCAGTGCAGCCAAAAATAAAATAAATTAATTTAAAAAATAAAGTTAATGTAGAATAGATAGAGAAGGAGGGAGTGGGAAGAGTTGGAATCTCAGGTGAAGACAATTTGGGAGAAGATATGAAGCCATTTTGGTGGCTTCAAGGCTCAGGGAATAGTGTTGAAGATACTCTTAGGTCTTGGGAGACAGGTTAAAGTTGGATTAAGTTAAGGCTTAGAACTAGACTAAGCAGATAGGATAAAGAAAAGGATGTAAAATGAGGGAAAGAGAAGAATGTAGAGATAGGAATTAATATTGGAGTGAGAGGAAGAGGAAGGAGAGTTACCTCACCTCTTGAGGTATCTCTGAACCTCAAGCTGTAGTGACATTAAAAATGGGAAAGAGAAGCTATACTTATAATCAAACAAACAAATAAATAGGCAAAGTTCTTGAACAGTGTTTCCCAAAAGATGGCTTAGGAATTCCTGTGGTTTCTTATATACCTTTCTTGAAATTTCTTGTATTAATATTTAGAATATGACAGCATCTGTCTTCTGTTTCTTTTGTGAATTATCATAGTTAAGACAAGTGCTATGTCCAAATGTGCTGAATTAATTATGAGATTTCTGAAATTAATTTTTAACTATGTAATATATGAATATGTTCTTGTAAAAAATGAAAACAATTCAGACACAGCTTAAGGGCACCAATTCTTATCCTCTCTTATTTGCATACTTATGAATTCTTATAAAATATATACTTTTATAAAACAAACATTATACTGTACTTATTTTTTGTAACTTAAAAACAATCCACCATTGGATTTATGAATCTTTTAAGCTGCTGCATGTATTCTGTAAGATGAAGTATCACAATTGATTTAGCCATTTACATGAAGAAAGTCCCAACTCTTCACTGTTACTGAGCTGGACCACACAACTAGCATTTGGCGCCTTGTGCAAACACGCTGGTGTTTAAGAGATTTTTAATTAACCCTTGGTAAATACAGTTTCTCCCAGGAGGAGGGTTCTAAGCCTGGCAAACACCGCCCCGCCTCCGGCCCAGACCCAGGCGGCACGCCCCCCGACCGCCTCTCCAGGGCGCGTCTCTTCCCCGCCCCTTCCGCTCGGCCTCGGCAGAGCCTGTTCGGTGGGCGGGGCGGGGGTAGGCCGTGACGTCACTGCCGGCTGGTCGCCATCTTGCTGGTTTGCGGCCGATCTTGGAAGTGGCGGCAGCGGTGGTGAGGGCGTGGGGAAGGGTGGGGTGAGGGGGCGAGGCCGCGGCGGGGGCGGCGAAACTCTCCTCCCCCTCAGCCTCACCGCGTGGGACGGCGTGAGCACGGTATCGGAGTGATGTCCGCTTTCTCTGAGGCGGCGCTGGAGAAGAAGCTGTCGGAGTTGAGCAACTCGCAGCAGAGCGTGCAGACCCTGTCCCTGTGGCTAATCCACCACCGCAAGCACTCGCGGCCCATCGTCACAGTGTGGGAGCGGGAGCTGCGGAAAGGTGAGTCGGCCGCGCCTCTCGGCCTCTCCCCGCCGCTCCCTGCCGCTCCCCGCCACCCGGCCAGTTCCCTGGCATCCCCGGGACCACCCCCCTCCTTAGGAGCCCCATTCCCCTAGCGACCCCAACTCCCGACTGCCCCGCACGCCGCCTCCCCAGGGCCCCGGGCTTCCTGGCGTCGGTGGTCTGCGGGCCAGGAGGAGCGGCGTGTACTGCGTTTCCTGCAAAGTCTACGTTTAGTAGGTGTTGTTGAAGAAGGTATTGTATAAAGGATTAACATTTCTATTGGTTTAACGTGGAAACAGTAGCCAGGGGCTCAGCACTCCGCACCTAATTACAGTCAGAAATTTAGGCAGTCAGGTTTTTTCATTGGGTACATTATAATGGAGGATAGAGGAGGGGAAAGATTGGTATGGGGAGATACTTCCATTATTTCTATAACACATCAACTCAAACTTGTGAAATTAAGGGGAAACATAGTTTTAGAGCTGGGGAGTGTAAAATAAGATGCGTGATGCAATGGAAAGAACTCTGAATTTGTAGATTTCAGAGGAGATGGATTAGGGAGATTTCTTAATTTCTGGATTGCAAGTGCCTCACCTGAAAATGAGGGAATTAGATTAAGTTGATCTAAGGTCCTTTCTTGCTCTATGATTACATGCCTCTGGGGCAGCGTCTTTATTTTGCAAAGCATTCTATAGTGCTCCTGTAAATGAAGTTAACTTTTTTTCAGCTGTAGTCTGCTGTCACTAAAATATCTAGAAGAATCATTTCACTACTGCAGAGCAGATTTATCCGTAAGAACTGATTGTATGATGGTACGACTGAAAATTAAAATATTTCATTTGCTTAGTCTGAATTTGTACCTTAATTCTTATTTCATTCTGTAAAGAGAATGGGCACTCTTAATTGTTGTTTCAGACATCCTAATGTACCTGATACGATGGTTATTATTAATTGTTTTAACAAGCCATTGTTAATCAAGTAGATGCTTGTGTACTGATCCATATGAAAGCCACATGATGATTAATATCAGAGCCAAAATGTGGCATTGGCTATATAGAGTGGAGACATTCTGTATGTTTTCTTGTGTATTTGCTTGTGGTTAATCCCTTAGAACAGTGGTCTCCAACCTTTTTGACACCAGAGACTGGTTTCATGGAAGACAATTTTTCCACGGACCTGGGGGGGAGCAGGATGGTTTGGGGATGATTCAAGAGCATTACATTTATTGTGCACTTTATTTCTATTATTATTACGTTGTAATACATAATGAAATAATTGTACAACTCACTATAATGCAGAATCAGTGGGAGCCCTGAGCTTGTTTTCCTGCAACTAGATGGTCCCATGTGGGGGTGATGGGAGACAGTGATACCCTAAGTGTGTTGCTTATGTCCAGTCTACTCCGTAAGATGCAGCTTAATTGTCACTTGCCACTCACTGATAGGGTTTTGATATGAGTCTGCAAGCAGTTGATTTATTATGGTCTCTGTGCAGTCAAACCTCTCTGCTAATGATAATCTGCATTTGCAGCCGCTCCCCAGCGCTAGCATCACCGCCTCAGCTCCACCTCAGATCACCAGGCATTAGATTCTCATAAGGAGCATGCAACCTAGATCCCTGGCATGCGCAGTTCACAGTAGGGTTCGTGCTCCTATGAGAATTTAATGCTGCTGCTGATCTGACACGAGGTGGAGCTCAGGTGGTAATGCGAGTGACGGGGAGCAGCTGTAAACACAGATGAAGCTTCGCTCACTTGCCCACTGCTCACCTTCTGCTGTGCAGCCCAGTTCCTAACATGCCATGGACCAGTACCGGTCTGTGGCCCAGCAGTTGGGGACCCCTGCCTTAGAATAAGTTGATGTAGAGCCCTGTTTTTCACTTCATATGTAAGTGTATGTGTATTGGCTGTCATGGAGGAATTCACCTGTGAGTGGCCGAAAAGGTTTGAGAAACACAGATATAAATGTCTGGCAAATAGCTGTGAACTTTGAGAAGGCAGGAATTGTCTTTGCTTTTCTACCTTACTAGATATGAAAATCAACAACAGGTTTATATTTGGGGGTGGGGTGGGGAGGGAAGAAAGAGCATAAGGATTGGTACCCAAATTGTTCTTAAGAACTACCACAAATCAGTAGAAAAATGGCCATACTGTTAAAAGGCATTTTACGTAAGCGGAAACCTGAAAGGCCTATAAATGATACTCAATCTTACTAATCAAGAAAAAATAAATCAATGAAGTACCACTTTAGACCCTTTGGTTTGCAAAATTAAAATTATGATAGGAAATGCCCTGCCAGTCCAGTGGTTAGGACCCGGCGTTTTCACTGCCTGGGACCCCAGTTCGATTTCTGGTTGGAGAAGTAAGCTCCCGTGGGGTACAGCCAAAAAAAAAGAAAAGAAAAACAGGTGTGACAGTACCTAGGATTGGTGAGGATGACAGGAAACAAGAACTCTCTCACACTGCTGACTGTAGTGTAAAAAAGGAGATGTGTTTCCATTTGTTTCCAACTCTAAAGAAGTTGAAGGTATATGTCCTTTGGCCTACCAGTTCCATGAATATATCCTGGAAACTCAAGAAATTATGTTTATTGTAGCCTCTTAATAACAAAATTAGATAAACACTTTAAACATCTCATTAGTTAGAGTATGGACAAATATATTTTGTCTTTCATACAGTATAATATAATACTGTCCAACAGTTTTTGTGAATGAACTAGAGCTGCATGAAACAACATGACATGAATATTGGGCTAAGAAAGCAAGGTGCAGACCAATATGGTATATAGTGAAAGTTTGAAAACATGCAGAACAATACTCTATATTGTTTACAGGTATCTGTAGCTAGAACATGCATAGAAATGATTAACACCATAGTCCTAGATAGTGGCTACCATAAGGAAGAGAGGGAATGAAAATGGATCTGTGTTAGCTTATAGTACATATATATGAAACATTTTTTGAAACAAATGGAAAATGATAAGATGTTCTATTAGCTGAGTTTGGGGATGTTTTCATATGTTAAAATGTTTCATAAATAGAGTTAAAGGCATATAAATAGATGCTTTAGGAGGAGAATAGTGTTGGGTGATGATGGTGATGATAGAAATGGTAGTAATAGTGGAGGTGATGATCATGCTGCTGCTGCTGCTGCTGCTGCAGCTGCAGTTCTCAGTGTGCTCTGGGCTTTTCTGCCAAGGGTTTCCTTTCCTTGACACACGATTGTGCCTTTGTAGGGTGTAGCCATTATGTCCTCCCCATTCTCTGCAGTTTTGCTCATCAACTTTAGGATCCTCTCTTTCCTTTAGCATAATGATAGTGACAGTAATTTACTGAGTACAAGGCATTGTTTTAGACATCTTACTGTGATATCTTGACTCCTCACATTATCTCTGCAAAGTAAGTATTTTTGAAAGGAATTGATCAAATTTGAAATGTCAAGAAATTAAGGAAAATTAGTTGAACATTTTGTATTAAGCTAGGCATTCTTTAGTTTCTTGAAGTGTTTAAAGAAGACAAAAATGTGACATCGGTAGGAAAAATTACTGCTCAAAATATGAGAATGAGTAGGTATAATGATACGTCAGATATAGTAATCATGCAGTTGTAAAGATTTCCCCTTTGTCCACTTTTCTTATTTTTGTCTCCTTTAAAGAAAGATAATTTATTTTTGGAGGAATATACCCCGTGGCCCTTATGAAGACCAAAGTAGCTATAATTTCCCTGATAAATGCAATAGAGTGTAACCAAAAACATAAGTGACCATTTTGTTGTTTTGTAACAGCTCTATTGAGTTATAATTAAGATACCATACAATTTACCCATTTGGTTTTTAGTATATCATATATTGTAAAACCATCACCACAATAAATTTTAGAACATTTTCATAACCCATGCCTTTTAGCTGTCATTCCCGCTTCCCCACCTCTAGGCAACCACTAATTTACTTTGTTTCTATAGATTTACCTTAAATGGAATCATATGATATATAGTCTTTTGTGACTAGGCTTCCTTTGCTTAGGATAATATCCTCTAGGCTCATTCTTGTTGTAGCATGTATTTAGTACTTCATCCCTTTTTATGGCCAAATAATAATCCATTGTATGCATTTATCCATTCATCAGTTGATAGACATTTGGGTTGATTCCACTTTTTGGCTATTATGAACAATACTGCTATGAATATTTGTGTACAAGTTTTTGTGTGGATGTGTTTTAATTTTTCTTGGATATATACCTAGGAATAGAATTGCTAGGTCATATATGAACTCTACATTTAATGTTTTGGGGAGTTGCCAGACTGTTTTCCACAGTGACTGCATCATTATACATTCCTGCCTGCAGTGTATGAGGGTCCAATTTCTCCACATCTTTAACAACACTTATTATTATCTGTCTTTTTGATTATAGACACCCTGTTGGGTGTAAAGTGTCTTGTGGTTTTGATTTGTGTTTCCCTGATGACTAATGCTGTTGAGCATATTTTCATTTGCTTATTGGCCATTTGTATGTCATCTTTGGAGAACTGTCTATTCAGATCCTTGCCCATTTTAAAATTGCATTGTCTTTTTTTTTTAATTTTAGAATTTCATTTTTTTTATACAGCAGGTTCTTATTAGTTGTCTTTTATTATTAAGTGTTCTTTATTTTATTTTTTAAATTTATTTTTTAAAATTTATTTTTACATCTTTATTGAAGTATAATTGCTTTACAATGGTGTTAGTTTCTGCTTTATAACAAAGTGAATCAGCTATACATATACATATATCTTTATGTATTTTACATACAAGTCTGTTATCAGATCCATGACTTGCAAATATTTTCTCCCATTCATTGGGTTGTCTTTTCACTTTCTTAATACTGTCTTTTGAAGGTGATTGTTTTAAACTCTGAACTTCTCAGTAGTGGGCTAAATTATAAATTAGCCCACTAATTAAATTATATGTTGCATTAATTGCTGTAGAAATATCATCCATGAATGTACCAGAATTTACGAAACAACACTGACAGGCTCTTTCCTACATGCAAACACTAGGCTCTTTCCTACATGCAAGTACAAGAACAACAAGTCTCTGCAAGAGTTGTAGAAAGAGAATAGATAGGAGGAAGTTCTTTGTAGTTGATTAGAGTTGCTGCTTTCAGTAGTCTAGTTGATTGAGTCGTTTACACTTGCCTCTTGTATGTTATTCATATTTGAGTCTTAACAAAATCATAATTGTCTCAGCCCTTTAGAGTATGTTAATTCACCCTGTATTTATTATCTTATATATGTCTAGCATTGGATATATTCCAGTCATAAAACAACGTGTTTTTTTGGTTTTGTTTTGGCCATGCCGCGTGGCTTGCGGGATCTTAGTTCCCTGACCAGGGATTGAACCCGGGCCACAGCAGTGAAAGTGCCAGGTCCTAACCACTGGACCGGCAGGGATATATTTATATGTCAAATATATTTCAATTAAAAAAATAAATAAAAAGAAAGAACGTTGGTCCCTGCCCTCATAGAATTTGTAGTCTCATGGGGAGGGCAAACAACGAACAAGAAAATTGTAAATATAAGTTTTGTATTAAGTGCATTTAAGGGAGGAGAACCTTAAGTAGTTAGATGGTGAGGGAAATGATCTCTGTAAGGTGACCTTCAATTAAAGACCTCTCTGAACCAGCTATGCCATAAATGGGGAGGAGGTATTCAGCTACTGGGATATGTGAAGATGCTGAGGCAAGAAATAGCTTGGAATGCAAAGAGCCAAACCTGGGAATGTTCAGCCCTTGAGTGCTCTTTACTGTTTTTCCCCCACTGGCAACAATTAAAATATTAAAATGCCTAAAGTTTAGATTTTCCTTCTATTTGTAATCACTTGTTAAAATCAGTACTTTGTTATCAATAAACTGTATTAGACATCTTTCAGGGAACTAATTATCACTTTATATTGTATTATAGACTGGGGGATTATGTGTTGGTTATGAAGTAGATAGTGGGTTCCTATAGGTGGTTGTTTTCCAAGTTTTAGCCTGCATAATCTCAACATATTGCCTTTGATAAAGGTTCTTAAATATGTCGAATTAACATTTATATTCATGAATATGGCTTTAGGTTTGTAAGTGGTGCTAAAATAAGTATATTCTTAGATACTCTATTTGGTTTTAGAAAAATACAAAAGGTTAAAGAACATTTTTCATCCTCTTTAAAAACATGTAGCCATATAAATCCTTAAAACGAAGAGATTCTGTTTTTGAATTGACAATTCAATGGCTTTTATATTGTCTAATACTGTTATTTTGGAAATACTATACTTTTTTGTAGTTAGCATTAAACAAGTAAGTTAGACAGTGTTTATATTTTGTTAATTACACTAAGAATTTGTTTTTCTCAAATCTGTATGACTTTTATGCACCTCAGTGTAGTCATCATCCAGCTGTAACAGTTATATTCTTTGTTAACAACTTTAAAAAAGTTAATTTCTTAAAATACCATCAAATATCCAGCTAGTATTTGTTTCCTTGATTGTCTCACATTTTTTAAATTTTAGCCAGTTATTTGAATCAGGATGCAAGTAAAGTTTCTTCATTGCATTTGATTATTATATTTAAGTTCCTTTACATCTATGGATTCCCTCTTTTATTTTAAATTTATTGTTTGAAAAAATCACATTGGTTGTTACATAGATATTCTCAGGGTCTAGACCAGGGATTATCGACTGTATGATTAAAGGATCCCTTTATTTTTGTAAAAATTATTAAAGGCCCCTGATCTTTCATTTATGTGGTTTATATTTACTGGGAGTTATATTAGAAAGTGAAACCTTGAAAAATATTTATTTAATAATTATTATTTTAAAACTGTGGTACTAAATTGATTTTATGTTAACATAAAATGACATTTTTAATGAAAAATAACTTAAAAATATTAGAGAAAGGAGTGATTGTTTTACATTTTTGCAAATCTTTGTCTGTCTTAATTAAAGACAGCTGAATTCTCATGTCAGCTTTTCCATTCAGTCTTCTTGTGATGTATATCACATAACTGCAGGAATATAACACTGTACACAGGTGAGAGGATGAGAGCGAAAAAGACAAATAATGTCTTAGTATTATTGTGAAAATAGTTTTGAGTTCATGGACTCCATGAAAGGGTTTTGAGGACCCGCCAACAATTCACAAACCAGATACTAAGAGCTAGGCCATTTCCTATTATTGGTAGTTAGATCAAGAGGCTAGCACCCATTGCTTTGCCTTAAGCAGACATATTCCCTCCAAAATGTTAATTCCTACTCAGTGTGAACTTAAACCAAATTTATGAAATTTCCCTTTGGGTTATAATATAATTTTCTTTAGGTTCTCTTTCCTATAACATACACCTTTTTTAAAAATCGATGATTTGATGTTGTTTTTACGGCTCCAAAATTTAAGGAAATTATCCTTAAATTTCTAATAAAAATAAAGGTGTGCGCCTGCATTAAACAAACATAATTATAGTTCATAATTTTACAAGTGTATTTTTGAATAAAATGAAATTTTCATTTGATATGTAAAAGTTTCTCCTGTTGGTTTCCTTTAATCATCAAATACCTATTGAGCTCCTGCTCTGTTGCTAGACCAAGGATGATTCAGTGGATAAGGGAGACATAGCTTACATATCAGTCAGGGCAACAGACTCTGCTAAATTAGTAACTTCATAGTGATACAAAGAGAAATATCAATATAATTGGGAAACTAGCTTAGTTTAGGCAATTGATTTGAGATTTGAATTTACTAGGAGCTGTACAAAGTATGTAGACATAGTTTTTACTGTTGCTTTAATCGTTTGAATGTCGTTTTATGTCAAACAAAGGTTATTTGACATTTTAAATGTAACATTTCAGTTCACAACTCCTTTTTGGAACTAGACAGGATAATAAAGTAAATATTTTAGGTAGACTTTTAATGTTTTATGTCTGCAAAGAACTTTAAGTGATTTAAGATTTTTAAAATCCTTTTGTTTGTAAAAATGTATGAAGAGGATTATAATAATGAATTATTTATGTAGTCACCTTGCAGTCATCTAGGTTATTTGGTCATTTTTGGTTCTCTTGGCTTTTATCAGGTACCTGTTAGTCTTGTTCTTCTTCTTTTTTTTTTTTTTTTTTTTTGCGGTACGCAGGCCTCTCCCTGTTGTGGCCTCTCCCGTTGCGGAGCACAGGCTCTGGACGCGCAGGCTCAGCGGCCATGGCTCACTGGGGCACGAACCCGTGTCCCCTGCATCGGCAGGCAGACTCTCAACCACTGCGCCACCAGGGAAGCCCTCTTGTTCTTCTTTTTATAGCTTTTCCTTAGTCCCTTTTATATCTATAATAACTGAGAAACTAAGAAAAAAATTACCATTCTATATACTTTCCAGGTGTATTTTTTAAAATACAGTATATTTTAGTAGGTAGTAACATGCATGTAATACGAAATTTAAAAGTCACAAAGCCTCCTTTCCACTCTTCTCCCCCTGCCACCCATTTTCCTTACCCAGAATCAATCTGTTAAGTTTATTCTTCCAGAATTTTCTGTGCATATATAGTCATCTACATATGTTACAGTTTCTTTCTCTCTTTCATGTTTAGACAAATGGTTGGATATTATATAGATTTCTCTGTGCTTTTGCTTTTCTTTTTAATACATCTTTCAGATTATGATGTATTTATGTATATGATGTTGCCTCAATTAAAAAAATGACTGCACTGTATTCCATTTTATGGATGCACCAAAATTTATATAACTGTTACTCTATTGATGAACATTTAGGATGTGTCAGTTTATCTTATAGTTTATAAGTATTAATTTATGTTACTAAATATTCTTATTTTCTTAACGGTTTCAGCTGATAGAAGTGGTAGGCATTGGTTTATCACACCATTTTTTTTTAAGTTCTTTTTACCTCCACCCATTTGAAATGCCTCCTTTAACATACACTCAGTTTTCATATATATATTTGGCATATTTGTAGACTGTCATTCTGCTCCATTCATCGGACTACTCATGTATCACTGTCACACTCTTTATTATGTTTTCACATCTAGTAGGACATCCCACTCCAACCCCCCGCCAGCCTGCAAATTGCTCTTCTTTTTTTTTTTTCCCCAGAGTTTTCTTGTGTCTTCTTGTTTTGTTTTTCCATATAAACGCTAGAATCAACTTGTCATTTGCAAGAAAAAAATTATTTTGGTATTTTATTAGCTCAAAGAGAATTCACATCTTTTTTTTTTTTTTTTTTTCTTTCTTCATGGCATGTGGGATCTTAGTTCCCTGACCAGGGATTGAACCCGTGCCCCCTGCAGTGGAAGCTCAGAGTCTTAACCACTGGACTGCCAGGAAATTCCCGAGAATTTACATCTTTATGATGGCTAATCTTCTTAGGCTGAGAACCGTGCAGTCTTATTCTAAATGTATTTGTTGTAATTGTTTAAGTAAGTGGTTCTCAAACTTGTTCAGGTATTTGTTCATGATGCCTTGTAAAGCCCTGTGAAGACCATCACAAAATGCACATTTAAGTTTACAGTAACTGTATAACTTTGCACTAAATGTATCTCATTTAATTCTAGTACAGGCTAATAGAAGAAAGTGTCAGAGGATTGTCACGTTATGCGAAAGCACTTAAAACTGAAAACATTTACATTCATTAAGGTTTTGTTTTTTGTTTTTTTCTTTGTAAATTGGGAAAATGGTTTGCATTGGTTGATTTTTGTGATGACATTTTGGTCCAGTTCAAAGAATATTCTTCTTCAAGAGCATGGTTTAAAAACCTTATCTATTTATGAATGGATGAACAAGATGTACGTATATGCAATGGAATACTACTCAGCCATAAAAAAGAATGAAATAATGCCATTTGCAGCAACATGGATGGACTTAGAGATTGTCATACTAAGTGAAGTAAGTCAGAGAGAGAATGAAAAATGCCATATGATATCACTTGTATGTGGAATCTAAAACATAACACAAATGAACCAATCTATGAAACAGACTCACAGACCTAGAGAATAGACTTGTGGTTGCTAAGGGGGGCGGGGGAGGGATGGACTGGGAGTTGAGGGTTAGTAGATGCAAACTATTATATATGGAATGGATAAACAACAAGGTCCTACTGTATGGCACAGGGAACTATATGTGATAAACCATAATGGCAAAGAATATAAAAAAGAATGTATATATATGTGTAACTGAATCACCTTGCTGTATAGCAAAAATTAACACAACATTGCAAATCAACTACACAACAATTAAAAAAAACCTTTGTCTATTTAATTCAACATGCTGTTTTCATCTCTTTAGTATTGGAATAAATCATAATGTGTATGGTATTCTATTTTATAGATTATTCTTTTAAACAAGGAGGTTTGGGTAGGTAAGGACCATGTTTTTCCTGAACTATCAAAAAATTCAGTTTTCTTAGTAGAAAATCATGAGTTATCTTGAAGAGCACTTGTGATGGTTAATTTTATGTGTCAAATTGACTGGGCCACAGGTGGCTTTAGATATTTGGTCAAACAGTATTTTGGGTATGTCTGTGAAGATGTTTCTGGCTGAGATAAAACATTTTAATCTGTAGAGTGAGTAAAGCAGGTTGTTCTTAATGTTGATGGGCCTCTTTCAGTCAGTTGAGGGCTGGAATAGAACAAAAAGGCTGATGCTTCTGTGAGTAAGAGGGAAACTTGTCCGGCCTGACTGCCTTCTTTCCTTCCTTTGGACTTAAAGTGAAACATGGGCTCTTCCCAGATCTTGAGTCTGCTTTCTGACAAGTGCTATGCCATCAGCTCTCCTGGGTCTCCAGTTTGCTGACTGCAGATCTTGGGACTTGACAGCCTCTATAATCACATGAACCAGTTCCTTATAATTTCTTTCTGTGTATGCACACACACCTTATTAGTTCTGTTTCTCTGGAAAACCCTGAGTAATGTATACATAATCCAGATTTACAACAATTTAATTAGTAAATCAACTAATACTTAATGTGGATTTAATCAAGTTTATTGTTTTAGAATTTTAAAAATGCAGTTGATGTGCTATAACTAGCACATAAAAACGCTTAATGATTAAGAATAATTTCACTTTATTTATTTTTAAAATTTTTTTAAATTTATTTTTATTTATTTTTTTGGCTGCGTTGGGTTTTCATTGCTGTGCACGGGCTTTCTCTAGTTGCAGCGAGTGGGGGCTACTCTTCGTTGCAGTGCACAGGCTTCTCATTGCAGTGGCTTCTCTTGTTGAGGAGCACGGGCTCTAGGCGCGTGGGCTTCAGTAGTTGTGGCACGCGGGCTTCAGTAGTTGTGGCTCACAGGCTCAGTAGTTGTGGCACATGGGCTTGGTTGCTCTGCAGCATGTGGGATCTTCCCGGATCAGGGATTGAACCCATGTCCCCAGCATTGGCAGGTGGATTCTTTTTTTTTTTAAAGAATATTTTTTTTAATTAATTAATTAATTTATTTATTTTTGGCTGTGTTGGGTCTTAGTTTCTGTGCGAGGGCTTTCTCTAGTTGCTGCAAGCAGGGGCCACTCTTCATCGCAGTGCTCGGGCCTCTCACTGTTGCGGCCTCTCTTGTTGCGGAGCACAGGCTCCAGAGGCGCAGGCTCGGTAGTTGTAGCTCACGGACCTAGTTGCTCCACGGCATGTGGGATCTTCCCAGACCAGGGCTCGAACCCGTGTCCCCTGCATTGGCAGGCCGATTCTCAACCACTGCGCCACCAGGGAAGCCCTGGCAGGTGGATTCTTAACCACTGTGCCGCCAGGGAAGTCCCACTTTATATATTTATAATTGACACTTTAGGTGTAATTTTTGCTTTCTTCCATCAATATGCTGATGATTCAATATTCTTTTTTTTTTTTTTTAGCAGTCTCAATGTCACTGTATTTCTTGAGCACCTCAAACTCAGCATGTACAATGCAACACTTTGTCATCTTTCCCCACTCTTGTCCCACTTCCCTGTTACTCTTCCTGTATTTCCTATTTGAGTGAAAGGGATTACCGTCTACCAGTTGCCTAATTTCAGAACTTCAAGATTATCTTGACAACTCTCTTTATACATACCTCACCTGCAGCTTTTTATTGCTATTTTAGCAGTATTCTGTTTGTCTCTGCTATCCCATCCCACTGCCCAGCTCCTCATCTTTTACTAGCACTCTTGCAGTAATCCTACTCCTAGGTATATATTCAGAAGAATTGAAAGTAGGTATTCAAGCAAATACTATACAAGAATGCTCATAGCAGTGTTATTCACAGTACTCAAAAGGTGGAAACAACCTGAACGTCCATTAGTGGATGAATAGATTTATGTGGTATATCCATGCAATGAAATATTATTCAGCCATAGAAAGGAATGAAATACTGATTCATGGTACAATGTGGATGAATCTCAAAAACATATGAAGTGAGGACTTACCTGGTGGTCCAGTGGTTAAGAATCCTCCTGCCAGTGCAGGAGACATGGGTTCGATCCCTGCTCCAGGAAGATCCCATGTGCTGCGGGACAGCTAATCCAGTGTGCCACAACTACTGAGCCCATGCTCTAGAGCCCATGAGCTGTAACTACTGAGCCCACGCGCCACAACTACTGAAGCCTGCACGCCTAGAGCCTGTGCTCTGCAACAAGAGAAGCCAATGCAATGAGGAGCCTGAGCACCACAACGAAGAGTAGCCCCTGCTTGCTGTAACTAGAGGAAGCCTGTGTGCAGCAACGAAGGCCCAACAGCAGCCAAAAAACAAAAAAACAGAAAAGAAAGGAAAAATGAAGAGAAAGAAGCCAGACACAAAAGGTCGCATATCGTAGGATTTCATTTTATATGAAATATCTGTTGAATACCAATAGAATATATGATTCCACAAAGGGAGAAAGTCGTTGCCAGAGACTGGGGGGGGAGAAGAGTAATGGGAAATGAATGACTGTTTAATGGGTATGAGGTTGTCTTTGGGGGTGACAAACGTGTTTTGGAAATAGATGTAGGTGATAGTTGCACAACTATATGGTAAATGCTCCTGGATTATACACTTTAACATGGTTAATTTAATGTAATGTGAACTTTCTCTCAATTAAAAAAAAGATGATATAGGGAATTACCCAGCGGTCCAGTGGTTGAGAATCCGGGCTTTCATTGCCAAGGGCACAGGTTCGATCCCTCGTTGGGGAACTAAAATACCACAAGCATTACAGTGTGGCCAAAAAAATAAATAAATAAAAATATAAAAATAAAAAAAGGTGGGGCTTCCCTGGTGGCGCAGTGGTTGAGAATCCACCTGCCGATGCAGGGGACACGGGTTCGTGCCCCGGTCCGGGAAGATCCTACATGCCGCGGAGCGGCTGGGCCCGTGAGCCATGGCTGCTGAGCCTGCGCCTCGGGAGCCTGTGTGCCGCAACGGGAGAGGCCACAGCAGTGGGAGGCCCGCGTGCTGCCAAAAAAAAAAAAAAAAAAAAGTGATATAAACACATTGCACTTTCATGTGTCTTTTTTGTTGTCACAAACTACATTTTTTTTTTTTTTTTTTGGCTGCGCAGTACACCATGTGCGGTATGCAGCATGCGGGGTCTTAGTTCCCTGACCAGAGATTGAACCTGGGCCTCCTGCATTGGGATCATGGAGTCTTAACCACTGGACCACCAGGGAAGTCCCACAAACTGCATCTTATATATGTTGTGTGCCCATCATCAGACTTATTATTATTTTATACATTTCTATTTTAATTCACATAGGAAACAAAAAGAGAAGTTACCAACCAAAAAATAAAGTAATACTGGCTTTTATATTTACTTATGTAGATACTTTACTGATGTTCGTTATTTCTTTATATGGCTTCTAGTTATGATCTAGTGTCCTTTCATGTCAGTCTGAAGGACTCTCTTTAGCATTTCTTGTAGGAGACATCTACTACCAATAAAGTCCTTCAGGTTTTGTTTACCTTGAAATGTCTTAATTTCTTCTTCAGTATTGAAGGGTAGTTTTGCCAGATTTAAAATTCTTGGTCGACATTCCCCACCTCACCCCCACCCCCAGGGGTTTAAATATGACATCTCATAGCCTTCTGGCCTCCACAGTTTGATGAGAAATTGTTAATTTTATTGAGGCTCCCTTGTGTTTACATGACAATGAGTCGCTAATTGCTGCTTTCAAAAATTCTTTGTCTTTGTCTTTGGACAGTTTGATTATAGTGTTTCTCAGTGTGGGTCTCTGAGTTATTCCTACCTGGAGTTCATTGAGCTTATTAGATTCGTAGATTCATGCCTTTTTTAAAATTTGTGGAGTTGGGGGCCATTATTTCTCCATATATTCTTTATGCACCCTCTTCTCTTTCTCAGACTCCTATAATGTGTGTTTGTTAGCTTGGTGGTGTCCCACAGGTACATTTCACTCTGTTCTCTTGCCTTTATTCTTTTTCTTTCTGCTCCCCAGACTCCATTTCAATGGTCTTATCTTCATATTTGTCAGTTCTTTTTATTCTTGACATTTTCTCTGGTGTCACCTCCATGTACTTTTTATTGCTATTATTATAGCATTTAACATATAGTATTTTAGTGGTTCTGTGTTGAGTTTCTTATTACTGGAGGACTGAGCCTATTCCTTTGTTTCCTCAACGTAGCATACAGTAGATACACAGTAAGTATGTGTTGCGTGAGCTACTGAATGAATGTTGCAAAGTATATAGAATGAGACTTTTAGAGCTAGAAGGAGTATTACAGAATGTTTTGCTGTTTTTTTTAAAGAGTAGTGCCTGAATTTGGAACTTCTGACATCTTAAGGCAAATATTGAACTCCATTTATAAACATTTACCTGATTGAGAGAAAGACTTGAAAAATTTCCAGCTTTTTCAGTCTATCATATTGTTCTGCTCTTGCCATATTTATCCATCTTTAGAGAAGTGGTTCTTAAAGTGTGGTAACTGGATCCCCCTTGGTGGATCACCAAGACCCTTTTAAGAGGCATATGGGACAAGGTAAAAAATGTTTTCATAGTACTACTGAGATGTTCCTCTCCCCTGGCCCTTTTCACTGTGTTGGCATGTTCTGTGGTGGTGTAAAAGCAAAGGTGGGTGAAAACTGGTAGTGTCTAATCAGTAGTCAAGGCAGAGACACCAGACTGTACCAGTAATCATTGTATTTTTCACACCACACGTTCACAGCTTAAAAAATATATCAGTTACCTGACAGTGCTCATCAGCGTAGCTCAGATTACTAATTTGGTTAAATCTTGACCCTTGAGTGCATGTGTCTCTGTGCGTGTGTGTGCGTGTGCACTTTTTTCGTTGTGTAAAATATACATAACATAAAATTTAACGTTTTAACCTTTTTTTCTTTCTCTTTATTGTGGTAAAATATACATAATATAAATTTACTATTTTAACCATTTTTTAAGTGTACAGTTCAGTGCAGTTAAGTCCATTCACATTGTTTTGCAGCTGTCATCACCATCCACCTCCAGAACTTTTTTCATTTTCCCAAACTGAAACTCCATTCCCATTAAACAATAATTCCCTTTTCTCTCCCAGCACCTGGCAACCACCCGTCTACTTCCTGTCAGTTTGAATTCAGCTACTCTAGTTGCCTCATTTAAGTGAAATCATACAGTTTATTCTTTTGTGACTGGCTTATTTAACTTAGCATAATATCTTCAAGGTTCATCCATGCTGTAGCATGTGTCAGAACTTCTTTCCTTTTAAACGGCTGAATAATACTCTTGTATGTATATACCACATTTTATTTATTTGTTGATGACATTAGGGTTGCTTCCACTTTTTGGCTATTGTGAATAATGCTGGTATGAACATGGTTGTACAAATATCTGTTTGAGTCCCTTCTTATTTTGAGTATGTACCGAGAAGTGGAGTTGGTAAATCATATGGTAATTCGATGCTAATTTTTTAAAAAATAAATTTATTTTACTTATTTATTTTTGGCTGCATTGGGTCTTTCGTTGCTGCACGCAGGCTTTCTCTAGTTGCAGCGAACGGGGGCTACTCTTCGTTGTGGTGCTCGTGCTCCTCATTGTAGTGGCTTCTCTTGTTGCAGAGCACGGGCTCTAGGTGCGTGGGCTTCAGTAGTTGCTACACATGGGCTCAGTAGTTGTGGCTCACAGGCTCTAGAACACAGGCAGGCTTAGTAGTTGTGGCGCATGGGCTTAGTTGCTCTGCGGCATGTGGGATCTTCCTGGACCAGGGCTCGAACCCATGTCCCCTGCATAGGCGGGAAGATTCTTAACCACTTTGCCACCAGGAAAGCTCTCTGTGTTTAATTTTTTGAGGAACAACTGTGCTGTTTTCCATACTAGCTGTGCCATTTTACATTCCTACTTGCAGTGCACCAGGATTCCAATTTCTGCACGTTTTCATCAGTGCCTGTTATTTTCTGTTTTTTTCTTTTTTGTTTTGAAAAAAGACATTCTAATCGGAATGGAGTGGTATCTGTGGTTTTAATTTGCGGTTCCATAATGACTAGTGATGACTATATATGCAAGAGTTTTTTGCTATGCTCGCTCTTCCATTTTATTGGTCTATATGTCTGTCCTTATGCCTATACTACACTATTCTGATTACGATAGTTTTCTAGTAAGTATTGAAATCAGTTAGTATGAGTCTTTCAATTTTAATTTTCTTTTAAAATATTGTTTTGACTATTTGGGATCATTTGGGAATCTATATGAATTTTAAGATGAGTTTTTTGATTTCTACCAAAATGCCATTGGGAGTTTGATAAGGATTGCATTTAATTTGTAGGTTGCTTTGAGCAGTGTTATCTTAGCAATATTAAGTCTTCCAATCCGTGAAAATGGGATGTATTTCAATTTATTTGTATCTTCTTTTATTTCTTATTATAGGTTTCAGTGTACAAATCTTACACCTCTTTGGTTAAACTTATTCCTAAGTATTTTATTCTTTTTGATATAATGGTAAGTAGAATTCTTAATTTCTTTTTTGGATCATTCATTGTTAATCTATAGAAATGCAATTCATTTTTGAACGTTTTGTATTCTGCAACTTTGCTGAATTCATTTATTAGCTCTAACAGTTTTTTTGGACTCATTAGGGTTTTATACAAGTAACATCTGTGAACAGAGATAATTTTACCTCTTCCTTTCTAATTTGGATGTCTTATTTCTTACCTAATTGCTATGGCTAGAAGTTCCAATACTGTGTTGAATTAAAGTGGTAAAAGTGAACATCCTTCTCTTTTTCCTGATCTTAGGGGAAAAGCTGTCAGTCTTTGACTATTGAGTATTGCATTAGAGGTGATTAAATATCTTTTTAATAATCTGTGTGACAAAATGGGAAGTCTACATAAAGTACCGTATACTGAACATTCTGGAGGAAATATGCCTGTGTGATTGAGTTGTGAGCTAAACCAGATGCTTTTTTCATGGAGCACCATTTTATTTGAAAAAATGACAAGAGAAACTGTGATTATTCAGACACGGATATTTGGCAGATGTTTTCTCAAAAAAATGAATACAATGAACCTGTTCATCAAGGAAGACAACTGACAGTATTTGTTGCCCATTAGAAAATTCAAGTTTTCAAGCAAAAATTAGAATTTTGAAAAACTCAAATGTGCCATCATGAGCCTGACAACTTCCCAATGCTTTTAAACACTTTTCCAGTGAAATCAATAGTGATACTTACAAATGTGATTTTTTTATATTGCCTAATAAAATGTTTCAGCAGTTGGAATGTTTGTGTAACTCAGCAAACCAGTATTTTTCAAAAGACTTATGCATGATGTTACAAAATTATACAGGAGTCAAAGATCCATTCAAAGAGCATGGTAGCTTAAAGTATTTTAATGTAAGAGGGTTTTAGCCGTTCATTGATATGTTTTCAGATTCCATATTACAATTTAGAATCTTCTTAAAAACTACAACTTGTTGGATTTTGGTGTAGTTTCAAAGAATATCCACAATTATCTGTAAAGACTGTTAAAACATTTTTCTCTTACCAAGTTTATATTTGGATGCGGTCTGCTTTTTTTTTAACTTTACTTTTACTAAAACAATATATTGTGGTATGTTTAATAGGAAGCACATATGAGAATCCAGCTGTATTCTGTTGAACTGGAGATTTGCAAAAACGTAAAACAATATGATTCTTCTCACTTAAAATTTTTTTTGGTGGAAATATATTTTTTAAACAAATGTTATTTATGTTAACATATAATTTTAAAAATTGTTTTTAAATGAACTAGCACATGTCTTAAGAATTCCTCTGTTTTAATTTTTAATAAGGTAAGTATTGGTGGATAAACAAAAGTTTTTTGGGGTTCTCAAGAATTTGTAAGAGTATGAAGGGGTCCTGAAACCAGAAAGTTTGAGAGTTGTTCTCAGATTAACAGAGACCATGGGTGCTTTGCATTAATTTTCTTTTAGTTCATCTCTATCTTGCCTAGTTTAATGTAGTAATTGTTTTCGTTTTTAAAGCTTTAGCTTTCAGATTCTTTTGGAGTTAAGTCACTGAAATTGATATTAATGTTTATAAATAAATATGTAGAGTGAACACTGGATTTTGTTTCAACCACCCTCTTCTGGGAGTGCTTTTGTAGTGATTTTTTAGCTTCAAAACTAGAGGACTTAAAATGAAATTTTTGAAAATACTGTTTATTTTTCTGTAACTACAGATTCACATTCATTTGTAAGAAATAATACAGAGGGGTCCTGTTTACCCATTTCCAGCTTCCCCCAATGATAGCATCATGGAAAACTAGTTTAAAATAAAATCTCTATAGATATTGAAAAACATCATAACTGTAATATTGACATTGATATAGTCAAAATATGGAACATTTCCATCACCACGAGGAACCCTCATGTTGCCTTTTAATAGCCACATCCACCTCAATCCCGGCACACCCTTATTTAACCCTAGTTTATTGAATTTTTCTTTTATGCGTTATGCTTTTAGTGTCAAGTTTAAGAACTCTGCTTAGCCCTGGATTCCAAAGATTTTTTTCCCTGTGTTTTGTTCTAAAATACTTATAGTTTTGCATTTAAGTCCATGATCCATTTTGAGTTAATTTTTATATAATGCGTGAAATTTAGGTCAAGGTTCAAATGCTCCAGCACCGTTTGTTGAAAAGGCAGGCTGTCTTTCCTTTATTGAATTGCTTTGCTCCCTTGTCAAAATTGACTTGAGTGTATTTGTGTGAGTCTGTTTCTGGGTTCTCTGTCCTATTCCATTGATCCATGTGTGTCTCCCTCCACCAATGCCACAGGTAATCTTGATAGCTATATGATAAGTCTTGAAATTGGGTAGATTGATGCCTTCCACTGTATTCCTTTGCAGAACTGTTTTAGCTACTCTGGTTCTTTTGCCTTTGTCTATAGACTTTAGAATATAATCTGGTCTATATCAATAAAAATTATTTTGCTGGGATTTTGATAAGAGTTGCATTAATCCTGCATATCAGTTTAGGGGAAATTGACCTCTTTATTATGTAACATCTTCTAATCCATGAACATGGTATATTTCTCTATTTATTTTGATCTTCTTTGACTTTTTTTTATCAGTATTATGTAGCTTTCAGCATACAAGTCCTGTACTTGTTTTGTTTTATTTACACTTAAGTATTTCAATTATTTTGAGCAATTTAAAGGGATATTTTATTTTTAATTTTATTTTTCTCATATTTATTCCTAATATATTGAAATACAACTGATATAATAGCCAAGACATGGAAACAACCTGAGTGTCTATCAAGAGATGAATGGATAAAGAAGTTGTGAGATATGCGCGCACACACACACACACACACACACCACACACCGCAGAATATCATTCAGCCTTAAAGAAGTGAGGAAATGCTGCCATTTTTAACAATGTGGATGGACCTTGAGGATGTAATGCTATGTGAAATAAATCAGAGAAGGAGATACTGTACAATCTCACTTATATGTTGAATCTTAAAAAAAAAAAAAAAAAGCCACAAACCCAAACTCAGAAAAAGAAATCAGATTTGTGGTTGCCAGAGGTCGAGGTGTAGGAGGGGGAATTGGAAGAAGGTGGTCAAAAGGTACAAACTAACAGTTCTAAGATAAATAAGTAGTAGGGATGTAACGTACAACAGGATGACTATAATTAACACTGTTGTATGAAAGAAAATAAAGCCTAAGAGGTGTCATCGCAAGGAGAAAAAAATTTTTTTATCTTTTTGTTTTTGCGTCTATACGAGATGATAGTTAACTTATTGTGGTAATCAGTTCACAGTATATGTAAACCAAACCGTTATGCTGTACACCTTAAACTGATATAGTGCTGTATGTCAATTATATCTCAAAAAACTGGGGTGGGGGAAGCAGCTTTTTCTTTATTTTTATGTGTCAGTTTCATTTTTTCTTTTTTTTTACTTTTATTATTTCCTCATGCTTCCTTGTGTTTATTTTGTTCTTCTTATTCTAGGTTTTTGAGGTGGGAGCTTAGATTATTGATTTTAGACTTGTTCATCTTTTCTAGTGTGTGCATTTAGTGCTGCAAGTTTCTCTCAGCACTGCTTCAGCTTCATCCCACAAATTTTGTATTTTCAACATATTTGCATATGCTAGTTGAAGCATTTTTATGATGGCTGCCTTAAAATCTTTGTCAATAATTCTCAAATCTCTGTCATCTTAGTGTTGGCATCTACTGACTGACTTTTTTCGTTCAGCTTGAGAGCCTCCTGGTACTTGGTATGATGGAAATTTTGCTGATCCATAGATTTTTTTGTATTATATTATGTTATGATACTCTGGACCTTACTTAATCCTGTTTAAGCTGGGTTTCTCTGACACTACCCCATCAGGGGAAGGAGGTGTTCTTTGTTACTGTTGGGTGTGAGTGGGAGTTCTGGCTCCCCACGAGACTTCCGCTGATACCACAGAGTTGCTGGGCCACGGTGGAGGTGCTGACTTTCCACTAGGCCTGCTGTGACACCACCCCAGTGAGTGCCTCCTTACTGCTGAGTGGGGTGGAAGTCCAGGCTCCCTCCTTTGCCTTCTCTGACACTACTCTGGAGAGGTGTTGGGCTTCCACATTACAGCCTTTGCTGGTGTGGATGTGAGTGGGGTCACAGATTTTTCTTTTTTCTCTTTTCTTTTCCTTTCTGCGGTGTGTTTGGTTGGAGTAGATAGGGTATTTTCTAAAAGTTTTTCTGTCTTGCTAGGCTGCCCTTTTCCTGCTCCTTTGACGAGAGTGAGAAGGCTTTTGTTGGAACTTTTTATATCTGCACCTGTTAGGATTTCTGGGGTGCTGGCCTCTTCAACTTTGAATCTGAGATATATGAGGCAAAGTGAAAACTCTGGGAACTCACCTTGTGTTGAACTCCCAAGTTCCCTAGCCAGTCTGCTGCCTTTTCTTTTCCTATGTTTGGTTTATTTATAATGTCTAGGATTTGTAGTTGTGCTTTGCAGGAGGAATAGGGAAAAGTATGTCTGCTCTATCTTCTCAGAAGCAGAAGTCCTCTACAAATTGGGCTTTCTATTGGAATTGGTACACATCATTTGGAACTCTGAGACTAGTGTGTTCTACCAGTATTTTCTTGTCTTTGATATTATAGGATATTTTCGGGCTTGCCTGTTGTGTTAGTATTTTAACAAGCTTATTTTAATGTAACTGTATGCTAAACACTAAATTTTACTTTTTATCGGTTTAAAACATACATTTGTTGTATGTGTTTTAAAGTACAGTAGTATGTAAAATTGCTAAGTAAAAATTGATTGCAGAGAGGTCAGATATTCCCAGACTAATCTGTAAATTCAGGGCAGTCTGTAAGAAATGTAAAACTAATTCTATAGATCATTGGGAAATGTGAATGTGGAGGAAGAGCCAAGGCAATCTTTGTCTTGTGAATTTTGACAGTTTTGAAGGGAAAACAATAATGAAAGTAGTGTGCCCTTTTAGGTATCCACGTAGACTGTAAAGACATTGAAATTAGGAGAGTATGATGTCGGTAGAGGAAGAGAAATATATATATATGAAAGGAACAGAGTAGAGATTTGTGAGAAGACCTATTTTATGTGGGCATTTGGTAAATTAGACACTTGAAACTCATGTGATAAGAGATGGAATATTAATAAATGATTCTTAGATTCCTAACTAATATCATATGAAATTAATCCAGTTGAATTAAAGATATAACATTGAAAAGAATCAACTATAGAGTCATGTAAGAAAAATACATATTTATAATCATTTCTAGTTTTGGATCATGAAAGGACTTTCTAAATACAATATAGGCCATGAGTCATATAGGAAATAGATTTGGCTACATAAAGTTATAAAATCCCTGAATGCAGAAAATATCAAATTTTAATTTAAGCAACAGATTTGGAGAAAATATTTGCACTACCTAAAACAGGAAAAAGCTAATATGCATAACATATAAAATGCTCCTGTGAGTTGATAAAAAAACAAACAGCTCAGTAGGAAAATAGGGAAAATGATGTGAGTGGGGAACTTGAATTGAATTCCTTCAATTTACAAAAGAAGGAATATAAATGACTGAGAAATCAGCTTTAGTAATATATAGGGAATTGCAAATAAAAACAGGATCACTTTACTCCTGAGAGATTGGCAAAGATCTTAAATATTAATAGTATTATGTTGATGTTGGGAAATGAGCATTTTCACGTGGGAGGAGTTCAAACAGTTGGCCTTTTTGATGGGCAACTTGACAATATCTGTCCAAATTTAAACTGCATACCTTTTAACCTATCACCTCTGCCTGTCAAAATCTATCCTATAGAAATACTTGCTCAGGTTTACAAACATAAAAGATATTAAAGATTTGAAACAACATATATATATATATATATATATCATGTGACTAAGTAGTTATTAAAAGGAATGAGGCTCTTAAAGAGAGTTTGTAACAGATCTGTTTATGAACACAAAAATGCTTTGGATATATGAAGTGTGAAGAAAACTGTAAAGCATTATGTGTAACATGATCTTACTGAAGAAAAAATTCTGTGTATGTGGGTATCTGTGAATAAGTATATAGTATTTGCAAAGGCACATTAAATGGTATGAAAAGGATACACATACTAAATAATTAACTCATTCATGGTGAGGGTGTGGAGATGAAAGGAGATTTCACTTTTTATGCTCAATTTTTATTTAATTTTTAAATTAACTGTTTATCATAGACTTAAAATTATATACAAAAGTAAGTAAAGACAATAAGATTTTGAACTTCCATGAACCCATCACCCAGCTGCATTGTTACTAACGTTATACCTTTCTGGTTTCATCTACCTAAATCTTTCCTACCCTGATACCTACTTATTTTCCTGTTTTTTTGTTTTTTTAAAGCAAAACCCAGACTTCAAACCATTTAAAACACATATGTCAGGATATATTTATAATAGATAAATTAAGCCTTATATTAAAATTTTAATGTAATTGTAAGAGCTCTGTCACACCTAACGAAGTTAACTTTGATTTTTGTTGAACCTAGTCCATGTTCAGTATCCTAGATTCCTTGAAAAATGTCTCTTTATAGTTAATGTTCAAAGTAGAATCCAAAAAGTTCCACTCATAACATTTGGTTAACAGTTCTCTTTAATTTGTGTCCCCTTTCCCCCTACATTTTTTTCATGCAGTTTACTTGTTGAGGAGACTGTGTCACATGGACTATAGAATTTCCCTCCTTAGGCATTTGGGTAATTCCGTCCTTATGGTGTCATTCCCAAAGAATACTGCATTACCTGTGTTATGCACTTCCTGCTGCATCACATTAAGAGATACCTAATGTCAAGTTGTTCTATATTTAGGGATGAGATTGATCAGTGGATTCAGTTGTTATCATTATGAATCCATTATGAAGTTCCTCATCACCTTTCACCCAGTGGTTTTAGCAGCTTCTGATGGTGGTTGGTTAGACTCCTTATTTTATCAGGAGTTGCGAAATTATGAATTTCTAGTTCTTTTATTCTTTCTGTGTTTATTATGCAGAATTCTTTTCTAACAGTGCCTCTCAAAAAGTGTAGGCCTCTGCAGCATCAGTATCACCTGGGAATTTGTTGGAAATGCAAATTCTTGGGTCCTATCCCAGACCTACATCAGAAACTATTGGTAGGAACCAGTTATCTGTGTATTAACAAGCCCTCTAAGTGGTTCTGAGGCATGCTGCAGTTTGAGCATTTGTTGCATAAGAACTTTCTTCATCAGCCATTGTTGACTCTGAAATTCAGTTCATCCAGGAAAAGGAGGATAAATGGCTTATTTTTTCCCCCTTGTCAGCTAAATTAGTTCTTTAGCAACCTTTTTTTTTTAAGTATTTTTAATGAACTTATGGATTTTTAGCTATTTGTGTTTCAGACCATTGTAGTCGTTCTTTTTGATACTCTTTTGCCAGTGGCAGCATCTTGGGGCATTGCTTGTGTCCTTTGGATACAACCTTGGTAGTTTTTAAAATAATTTTCTTACTTTCTATCACGACGAGATGTTACAGGCTCATCTTATGTAGTTCCTGCTTTTATTAACAAAATGTTATTTAGGGACCATAGTATGTGTTGATTGATTTCAGTGCATTTCTTTTAGTGCGTTTAATTACTTTAATACTTCTTTCATTGGTAAATGGGGATAATAACTTATTCTGTAGGGTTGTTTTGAAGACTAAATGAGATACGTAATAAACTTTTAGAACAGTGCCTAGGTCATAAGAAACTAGTCAGTATTATTTTAAAGATATTCTTAATAGGCCAAAAAAGTTTTAGTTTCAGTTCCACTCTATAAGCATAATGTGAATATACAATGTGATGTGTATTCTTTAGAACTCTTCCAGTTCACAGTGTCTTTTATAGTGGTGTAATGGTCCAGGATGAAGTTTGTGCTTTTCAAGATTTTAAGAATTCATTTGTTGTGTATACCAAAATGAAGGTTTTTAAAATTTCAGGAAGCAGAATTGCCTTGGGCCTTTTAGAATGGGAAAGATGTCCATTTGTCTGGGCCTAGGTGGAGTTTTTTTTTAAACCAGACATTGAGACAGGAGAGATCATGTGTAAATGCCCTTGCAGGACAAAGTCAGTTGGTGGAGCACCAAGTCAGTACTACCCAGAAGCCCTTTTCAGCATGGAGGCTCAAGTTAATCATTTAATATATAGCTCATGTTTCCATGTTATGACTTCTTTGTTGGTAACTCTTGATCCCCCTCAAATTCTTTCTTGATCTTCCCCCAGAGTAAAGCTATCTACTATGTGTGTGTTTGTTTGGATGTGTGTAATTCAATACTGTTAGATATCTTTCTATATTTGTATATAAATCTATCTCATTTTTTAACAGCTATAGAGTATTGGATTGTATGAATGTACCATGATTTAATTAGTTCTATCTTTTGTGTTTTATCATTAATATGCTTAGTGATTTCTTTGTGCATTTATGAGAAGATACCCATAGGATAAATTCCTGGAAGTGAAATTTGCAGGGTCAAGGGATTTGTGCATTACATTTTTCATAGATATTGCCAAATTATTTTTCTAAGAAGTCACACTAATTTATATTTTAATTACAATGTCTGAAGGTATCTAAAGGTGATAATCTTACCCATATTCTTGCCAACTTTAGTTAGTGTCAGACATTCATCTTGATCAGTCTAACAGGTAGAAAATGATAGTTGGTTTTAATTGCTTAACATTTGTACTTTTTGACCTTCCCCTTCACACTACTTACATATTTTTCAATGGGGTTATGATTTGTGAGAACTCTAGAATGGAGGAGGGGAAAAGAAGATATTTGAACTCAATACACTGAAAATAAGAAAGAGTGCTAGATCTGTAAGAAAGTAAAGTTTGTCTTCCATAATCAGAATTTGAAGTTGAGGTTTCTGAAAGTAGTGTAATTTTACATGTGTTCCCCTTTCAGCTGCTGGGTGAGGTTAAGACCAGAAGCTAAGCTAGTAGAACAAATAATTAAAGACATAAGTTTAGGCCAAAATTGATTGATTTAGTAAATGTTGAGCAAATTATGAATCAGCTGCTAGCCTTGATTCCATAGATTGGTAGATGAGACTGACAATTGTTGCTTTAGATGGAATTTAGTTGGGAAGCACCAGATTAAATTAAAACAATTATAGTTGGAGTAAATGCTCCATAGGAAAAGTATGAGGTGGTATGAGAGCATATCAGGGCTGCCTAACCTGTGTGTAGTGGGTGGTCAGGGAAAAATTAGAGGAAACCATTTAACTGAGGTCTAAAGCATGGGTAGGAGTTGGGGAAATTGGAGGAGGAGTAGTGTTGGGCATGAAGAGAGAGTAGTGTAGAGGTGGAGACAGACCTTTTTGGGCCTTTGGTTCATGTTAAGGATTTAAAATGTTATCTGGAGAACAGTAGAAAATCTTTGAAGGATTTTAAGCAAGGGATGGGCTACCAAAAGTGTGAGGCATCCTGGCAGTGATACAGGAGTATGCCAGCTCTATCCATTTTTCACCCACCTCAGCCATTAAGAAGCAGCCATCTGTGTCTGACTGAACTGTTTGTCCTGTCTGGGATCGATAGGATCCATTCAAGAACCATCTGTTGACTATGCGTTTTCTGTGGCAAAGAATATTACTAAGTTAAAGCAGTTTCTGCCTTACAGCCACCTATCCATCCATATGAACATGTTTTCTAGTCTGTGATTCAGTTTATCAGGGAAATAAATAAATAGGGCTGTCCAACAGTTGTTAATAAATCCTTAATAGATTTTTGTTTCAAGGCTTTTCTTCTGATGTCCTTCTATAAGAACTGCAGTAATGCTCATTGGTGCGTGTGTGTACATGCATGTGTGTATATACATATATATATTTGTTTATTAAATTTTTTTGCTGCTTCTCTATATAGAATGCTTCCCTTGGAAAGAAGGTTCCTGTATTTACAGATAAAACAACGTTTTTTTAGCTATTTGTTGTGTTTATGAGCATTATCATCTACTGTGGTTATAAATTTCAATCTACATAAAAACACAGTGATTAAATTAGATTATGATATTCTGTATCATATCAAAACAAGTAGGCATATGGTCTGAACAGTGTAAGAAAATAAGTAATGATCCTATCACTTTCTGATTATGAAGAAATAAAACTAGATTATGAACTCAGTATGAATTAGTGAGACTAGATGGCATTTCTGTAATCCTTTGAATAAGTTTGTTTCCTATTGTTTACTAGTCTGGATTCTTCTTTCTGAAGCTTTGTAATTGATCCTTATTTGAATTGTTTGTGAATTATTGTGAATCCATTTCTTACTTGTGTGATGAACTAAACTTGTATCGCCCTTTTTGGGGAGTATGCTCAACTTTTTAGGTAATACTATGTTCTCTTATATTAGCCAGCCAGACTTTATTATTATTATTATTTGTTTTGATGTACCTATTCATATACAAGGTCCCTGGAAAAGGGCTATACTTAGTACCTACAGGAGCTTAAGATTTAGTTCAGTGAGGTGAAATATAAGAAAATGGTTTCTCACAATACGTTGACTAGTCCTTACTTGGCTTATATTGGTACAAACATAGCAGTATACACACAGACTAACGGGGATATAATATTGAATTTATGGTTGCTTTCTCTGGTGGTGTCATATATTAGTGAAGACAAAGAATTAAAAAAAGAGAACTAACATACTTAGTCATGTTACCTATCATGTGCCAGTTTGTATGGTGCTTGCAAACTCCTGATTGAACAGGAAAGGTTATTTTTGGTCTGTGCCCAGCATGGTCCCTGGCACATAGCAAACATTAAATAAACGCTAGTTAAATTGAATGGAAGATTGAGAAAATATGTGTCTTTATAAGGAAACTGTGAACTGTAAAAACGTAGAAGTTGATTACATCAGACCCATTATTTAGCCTTATATTCTGTTGCCAATAGAGTTATTTCTTTAAGAAATTATGAAATGTCTTGTTTGCCCTTTCTGTTAACTTTGCATGTCTTTGTAACAATTTATGGCTCTGTTATATATAACTTATAAAAATTTATTTGAAAATCATTTTTGTGATTTTCTTCTGGAATTGCTTGTTGTGATTTGTTGCATTAGTTTATTATTTGTTCTACATAAAGTTTTAAATGGAAGTAAACTTTTCTCTGAAAATTTGGAGAAGGGTATAATTTATGGCAATTTCTAGTTTTTCTCATATTTTAGCCTGGGTTCCACAAGGAAAGAAATGAAAATTATGTTTTGGTATTTGGATTCCATACTAAAGCCATGCTCCTGGTACAGAGTTCATTCTTTGGAATATACTGGGAAATGTGTGTTGAAATCTTGAAAATTTTTACTTTAGTGTACATTGCAGAAATGATTCTGAATTATTTTCAAGAGATTAGTAGCTCACAAATTTTAAAAAACAGTGTAAAATGTATACTTTTAAATGTTTGTGGTAAAATAAACATAACAAAAAATTGACCGCTTTAATCATTTTTAGGTGTGAAGTTTAATGGTATTAAGTACATTTATCCTGTTATGCAACTATCATTAGCATCCATCTCCAGAACTCTTTTCCTATTATAAAACTGGAACTCTATACCCATTAAACAGTAACTCTCCATATCTCCCTCACCTAGCCCCTGGCAATCACCATTCTACTTTTTCTTTGAATTTGACTATTCTAGGCACCTGGTATAAATGGAATCACACAGTATATGTCTTTCTATGACTGGCTTGTTTCATTTAACTTGATGTCCTCTGGGTTCATTCATATTGTAGCATGTGTCAGAATGTCCTTTTTAAGGCTGAGTAGTATTCTATTTGTATGTATATACCACCTTTTGCTTATCCATTCATCTTTCGACAGACACTGGATTGCTTCCACTTTTTGGCTGTTGTGAATAATACTGCTAACGTAAAATATTTTGATTGAGTTGCTACTAAATCTTCTCTAAAGGTAGTATCCTCTTTCATTTATGACAGTAGGCATAGTCCAGTTGTAAAGAGGGAATGCTTTGGAGTTGGACTTTTAAGATTCAAATCATGGCTGATCCCTTCCTGTCTGTTTCACTGTGGGCAGATAACCTTTTTGATGTCTATTTTTATTCAACTGCCAAATGCAGATAATAATGGTACCTTACATTATATGGATAAATTAGGTTTTATATATATATTTATCTATATATATATAAAGTGCTTAGAACAGATTTGAGTATTTAAACTCATTTTGATGCTAAGAAGGCAAATACTTGGATTAAATAATACTTCTAATACTTGGATTAAATAAGGCCTTTTCTTTGTGTGAGGTGTTTTGTGGGCAGAGGCAGAGGTAGGTACAAAAAAAAAAAGGGTTGAATACTGGGAAAGTTACCATTATTATTTTCATGGGAAAGGGTCCTGGTATCTTAACCAGTTATACTCTATGGCTTGACTAACCAGACAAGCCGGAAGAATCAGAAATTGGTCTCTGTATTGCCATCTCTCCCTTATCTTTATTCTATGCCAGCAACTTTCAAAAGCATGAAAATTGGTGGGCTGCAACTTTAGACAGGCAAACCAGGTTATGCAGTGGGTGGCACAGGTTTGTAAGGTCCGATCAGTTGTGACTCAGTATTTTACAGTTTCTTATGAGAAGGTTGGGATGCTAGTTTCCCCTAAAAGAAAAATGTGAACTCAAAAGTGGGTTAAATTTTAAATTGAATACTCAAATCTTGAGGACCAAGTGCACCTGGCCCAAATATTTGTCTTAAATCCAATAAACTGGCCCACATGAATAGTGCACTGGATTATCAGCCCTGATCATAAGTCCCCTACACCATCGTAATGTGGATGCCACAAAGTATGTTGTTTCTGAATATAATTGTACAACTTTGAATGATTCAATTTTAATTCTAGTAAAATTGAATTATGAAAATAGTCAATATAAAAGATTGTGTTCAACTAATAGGTTTTCCTTTTATATATGAATCTTAAGTCATATTTAATACTACTATGCCACTTAACATTGTAACCAGTAAAAAATGGATTCTGGTCAGCAATTAGTGAAATCTTATCTGCTCTTTTGGGAGGATGACTATACCCACAGAATATAGTGAGTAGGGGCATATTTTTGTCAAGATGAATCAGTTATTTAAGGCCATGTAATCCAAAGGGGGGAAAAAATCTAAACTTTGTCCATTTGGTTTCCCTAACATTTACTCTATTAGCTTGGCAAATATTTCTTTCATAAACAAAAAATATGTAATTGATTGAAGTGATATCTCTTTCAACCTATTTTACATTTTGTATTCTTTTATTTGACAATAATATTGAGTTTTAAATCAACATGGGTATTAAAATAGTCATAAATTCAGTTAAGATTTAGGGTACCATTTTAATAACATGACCAGTCATCATCTTAAGTGGCTGTATTTCATGTAGTGTTTAATAGTTTTAATAAAATTTAGTACAGGATAGTCAGAGGTGAGGATTTCTGTGTATAAAACTATTAGTTTGGAAATAATTATGACTAGCAATCAAGGATCGCTCAGCCAAGATGGATTCCAGTGAGAAGGATTCTGGGAGGTTGGCAGGATGTATGGACTGGCATCTCCTCTCTCTTTTGACCTTTCCCAAATTCTTCTGGTTTGTGGTAACTTGTTAGTTCCACGTTCTGAACCAGGACCTTCTGTTGTAAGATAACTCATGCAAGTGGTTACTATCTTGCCTGAACAGGGCGGGCGGTTTTGGTCAGTGTTACCCTTAACAGTCTCTTCGTCTCACACTGGCTCTGCCAGACACAGGCGAGGAGGGGCCAGGGCCTTCCTCAAGCTGCGGCCTTGGCTTCCTCCCCGCCCGCCTGCCCACCTGACAGCTGGTCCATCCCTGGCCCTATGGTGCTCGTGTCCACGACACGAGGTGGTAGTATTTTTATTTTTAAGGTTTGATTTTTTTTTTAATATAGAATTAGGCTTTTTATCTTGTGTCATGTAACAGTCTATTTCCTTACCACCAATATCTTTTTAATTTTGGATTAAATAAATAATTTGGAATAAATAAATAATTTTGTTTTGGGAAAAAAAAGACTAATCAAGGATAAGTGGTTTGGGCAACTTAGAACTGTAAGGAAACAGATATTTCATTGACTATCTCTGCCTCTTTAGTTCTCTTTTTTCCTCACGTGAGTGACCTTCAGAAACCAGAGTAGTTATCTTTTAAAGAATAATGACTTGCTAAGTTTGGTAGTAGAATGAGAAGTTAGGGTTGAACATAATACAAAAAGGTTAGTAAGTTTGTCGTAGTTCTCAAACTGCTTAATTCAGGTATTGAGAAAGTTTGTCTAAATTAAGTGAGGATATTTTAATTAGGTTAAATTTTTTTTTTTTTTTTTTCCAGCCAAACCAAACAGGAAGCTTACTTTTCTCTACCTAGCTAATGATGTCATTCAGAACAGCAAAAGGAAGGGGCCAGAGTTTACAAAAGATTTTGCACCAGTTATAGTGGAGGCTTTTAAGCATGTTTCAAGGTATGATAATTGTTTTGGGTACTAGGTAACCTGTTGTAAATGCCTAATGTGTCCTTTTGCTAAAACTTGCCTTAAGACATTAAAATAAAACAAAGTATATATTTCTTTGAAGTTTTCACTTGAAAAGACTTACCTGTAATGGCATTTGTAAATGTGTTAAATACTTGCTGTGAAGGAAACATTTTTTGAGCTGTTACTAAGGTGGGCATTTGGAGTACCTGAATTTCACCTTTTCCTTAAGTAACCAAAAGCAACTGCCATTTTGGAATGAAATTCATTGAGAATGAATGAATGTGTTGAATTGAAAATTTGTGTGCTTATAAAACTATCAATCTTCCAACTAATATTTCTGGAAAAACTTAGTACCCCTTTCATGTTGCTTATAATGATTTTAAGGTTTTCTAGTGTGTGGGTGTATGTCATAACATTTTTTAATGCTTTGGAAATATAGAATATTTAAAATAATCATAAGCCTGTTGAAAATTTTGCTACAGAAAAATTCTGAAGGTAGAAATCTGTACTTTTAAAATGCTTATTTCCAAACATTATATGCAAATATTTGGTAGATTACTGGGTAAACATTATTGGGGTAGGCGATTAAATCAATCTAAAGTATAGAATTCAGTGGTGAATGATGATCTGTATTGAATGATTTAAGGATGAAAATATACTTACCACATGCCCTGCAGGTTCAGTCACAGTAGAAGCATTTTTTAAACAAATTATAGAGTGTGGAAAGAAAAATTACAGAGTGTGAAACACTACAGTATGTTGCTTTCTTAAATTAATATTATTTATCCTTCAATTTAGATACTCTTACCATCTTTTCAGGTGCTGGTATTTCTTAGAGTTTAGTCCTGGGCCTTCTTCTGGTGTCATATTCTTTACTAGCCCTCTGGGTGATTTCATACATTACATGTATTTATTTATTATCCATACCATAAAAACTGGCAATCTTATGCTTCAGTCCAGATGTTTTTCCTTTTAGTCCTGTATATCCAATTGCCTTTTGATTTCTAGTTGTATGCCTCCAAACATCTCAGACTCACTGTGTCTGTTATTGAACTCACTATGTCCTTCCTCCCTGTCAAACTTGCTTCCTCTCTGGGTTCACTCTGTTGATGAATGGCAACTCCATCTATCCAGATGCCCATGTGAGAAACTAGGTGTTATCTTGAACTCTCTATGATATAGTGATTTATAATATATCAACTGTCCTTTCTCCTTCACGCCCCTTATCCCTTATAGTACATATAGTTCCCTCGGTTCTTTAGATTTCTTTCCATTCCAATTACCATAATGTCATTTCTGTATAATTACAGTAGCCTCCAGTATTGTTTAATCCACTTAGGAAACTGTAGCCAGAGTTGCAGAGCTGATACAACACTCTCTTGCCTTTGAGTGGTTCTCGTTTGTCCTAGACATCAAGTCTCAGGTCCTGAGTAAGACTTCAGGTGTTCCTTCATGGCCCAGGCTACCTGTTCAGTCTCCTGTCTCACATTCCCCCTGGCCATCTCCCCACCACCACACTCTCTCACACACACTCTATACACTATACAGTTTAAGCTAACTGAATCTCTTTTAGTTCTTTCTGCCTTAGGCCTTTTAATATATGTTGCTTCTCCCTAGAATTCAATAAAATATTTATTGACCACCTACTATGTGCTAGTCAGTGAGGATACAGTAGTGAAAGACAAAGTTCTGTTCTAATAGAGCTTACATTTTAGTGGATGACAAAGTAATAGACAAGTGAATATATATTAAAATGTCAAAAGATAAGTACTGTGAAGAAACTTAAAGCAGGGAAGGAGCTAGAGAGTGTGATGGTGCTCAGTTGTTTTATGAGATAAAGATTGACTGTTTTGGGGAGGTAGCATTTGAACAGAGACTAAAGGGAGGGATGAAACGAGCCATTTGACTCTAGGAGGAAAGGATCCTAGGTAGAGAAAAAACTTGGCAGAAACAGTGAGATAGCCATGTGCTGGGCATGTTTGAAGATCAGCAAGGAGATTTATATTTAGGAAATGTGGACTGATAGGTAGCCAGGAAGCAGAATATGTCCACTTTGTGGCCCAGGATAAGAATTTCGCTTTTATTCTTGGTATGATTGGTGGTTCTTAGAGAACTGAGAGCAGTATGATATGATTTACTTTAGTAGGGAATAGAATGAAGGAGATAATTGTGGCTCATTCTATAGTGGTAGTGATGAAGGCGGTGAGAAGTGGTTGGAAGTAGTCTGCTTCCCACTTCCCTGTATATCCAGTCTTTAGAACTCAGATTAAATACATCATTTCCTCAAATACCCCTCCTCACATATCCTTCCTGATCTCTCTTGAAGTGGACTGTGTCTCTCTGTTAAGCCTGTTTTTAACACCCTGTTCTCTTTTGTGGCACTTATAAAAATACAGCTGCCATAAAGCTCCATTTGTATCTCCAGTGTCAGAGATAGTACCTTGATCAATAAATATTTGTTAAATAAGTTTAAAAATCACCCATTAGAAATCTTCCTTAGCTTTATGTTCATCCCCCATTAGGTTAGGGGTATCTTCTTGATAACCCCTAGTCACCAGTACTAACACTTTCATCATTTTTTGTTTAATAATATGTCTCTAAGCTCTTAAAGGGAAGCAGGGAATATGTCTATCTTAGTCACTTCACCCCTAAACTGCTGGTCACATAGTGGAACTCAGTAAACATTTGGGCAGCTTTTTTCAGGGAATGAGTGTCATTGTATTTAAAATCACCATTTTCTTTGCAATAGCACTATGCATTTTACTGTTAATATTTTTATCTTTCTTTAGTGAAACTGATGAAAGTTGTAAGAAGCACCTTGGAAGAGTGTTATCTATTTGGGAAGAAAGGTCTGTTTATGAAAATGATGTATTAGAACAACTTAAGCAAGCTCTGTGTAAGTATATAATCTTTTATCATTATCTCTTCATTAAAATGTATTCTCTGATTAAAACTTAAATGTTCTTTCAATTCAGATGGCGATAAGAAGCCTAGGAAGCGAACATATGAACAGATAAAGGTGGATGAGAATGAAAACTGTTCCTCTCTAGGATCTCCAAGTGAACCACCACAGGTAGTGGCTTTTCTCTGTTAAGGGAGTTAATTGCTAGTACTTCATGTAGCCATCAAGCTTTACTAATTTCAGTGTTTTACTTCTGTAAATTGACTTTTATTATAATTCTGGGTACAGGAAAGAAGCTATGTGAATAAGTCTTATTTTCTGATTAATACATTGCTTATGTTTAATGTAGTGTGCTGTATATTGTATATTAGGCGCTTACATTTTGCGTAGAAAGAGTATTTGATTGCTAAGTATAATTAGGTCTGATGAGATATCTACCATTTAAACAGTTTCCTTTTAAATAAATAAAACATTATATGATAAGACTATTTTGTTGTTTGATTTAAGTATGCTAAAAATTCCATGCCTAGAGATAAGCACCACTCTTTTAAGTATTTTTGCTTTTAAACATGTAAGAATGCATGTTAGAGTTAACGAGTATGTATTCATACAGTTCTATGTAACTATATAAAACCATGTAGTTCCATGGTAATAAAATAAGATGAATCAGAATCATTATCTTAATACTCCATGTCCTCCCAGGTTGATACAATATAGCATTTTCTAACCATCAGATGATTCCAAAAAGACATTTTTACCTTAATTATGTGGGCATTGAGTCTTAAAGCTTCCTGCTTCTATGTTTCAAACATATAGGAGGGATAGATAAAATTTTAAAGGAGAAAATGAAGACATAGCCATAGTCTTAAAACAAGGTAAATATTGCCATGGGCTACAAATGGTACAGAAACATAACTCAAAATGTGAGCCAGAGTATGGTTCCTGCTGAGCTTGTGTCTGGAAGCAGACATGGTTTGCATAAATTAGTATCCTGTAGAGTAACAAGAACTTAAGGAGTTGGAGACCTGGACCAGAACTCACTGCGTGAAACCTGAAGGTGGATGGAGCTCTTTCCGCCATGAAAAGAGCTTGAAATAAAGATACAACCAATTACTGCCTGGAATTGTGGATTTATATCAGTGTTAGTACTTAGGAGGCAGAAAGAATTTGACTGAGGGTCTCAGCTAGTACCTGAGTCAAGCCCCTGTTGGGGCTTAATGACAGGAATGCTGAAGCCCATATGGTCACCATGGATAAGAGCTTGAATAGAAATGTAATAGGAACATAACGTTTGGAACAACCAAACGCTAAGGCTTATATTTCTCTCTGTTTGGTAATAATTCAAGACAAGCACCGTAATGACTCCATGAACAGTATTTTACCCCAGTTCTAAATATAGGGTCTTACCCTCTCGTATTCTACCTCATGAAAGAGTAACCTAAGTTGTACTTCCTGGAGTTTCTGAGTAACCACCTGACTCTTCTCTAGTACTTGTTGTGTAAAATGCTGTCGCGTTTTGTTTTATAATGACCATTTTCAGATTAGTTGTACTGCTTAATTCTCAGTGGTTCAGCTTTATAGTTACCATTTTATATATGTCATTCTTTATAAGAATGGCTAAAATTTCTCTTTATAGAATGTAGTTGAACTCATTTCATTCTCCTCTATCAGGAAGTCCTAGGCTAGTGTTGTTTCAGACAACTTTGCTTTCTTATCTGGATCCTTGACTGAGCGTTGGGAGAATTAGCTCATGTAGGAGTGTGAAGGTGCGATGAGAGTAGGTTGTAATTAAAGCATGCGTACATCGTCAAAACCGTAAAGCCAGGTTTCTTCTTAGAACTCCAGAAAATTTTAGAGCTTTCTAAGACTGATTAAAAAATAAAAATATATAAGTTGTTTGGGATACCATGAGAAACAAGCTTCCCGGTAATTGTCATTGCTCTTAAGCTCACTTTCATTGTAGAGGGGAAATATAACAAAATTATTTTTTTAAATTTTGGGATTTTAAACATGTAGTGGTGAATTAAAAGCACACTTGGGATAGTATATTTCTTATTAGGTTCCACTCATTCTTATCATGTTTGATCATTTGCTATGTACTAGACCCCAGTGATAGCATTTTTTTATAAGGGAATAACTTAAAGAAAAATCAGTTACTGGCTGTCGGTGTCATCTAAATATATACACAGAATTTGAATATCCTATGTTTCCTATATCCTATCATGTATGTGTGTAATTTCCTAGTGTTCTAGAATCTAGGCTTAGAGATGAAAAAAAGAAGGAAAAAAGAAAAAGGGAGGTGGGATGGGAATGGAGACTAGCAAAAAGAAAATTTACTCCATTTTCTTTGGAATAACTTTAGATATATTATGAATTGTGAAATCATCAGCAGAGACTTGCCCTTCCCTCCTAATTATAGCTGGTATGAAAACAGTGCAACTAAAATATTCTGATGATAAAATACTGGTTAAGCATTATATAAATATTAGTCACCAGATGTATGGAACTTTGTAATATTTTAATGATCTTAGTAATAAACCATAGGATAGTTAAGGTGCCATATTTGAACATACATATTCCAAAATTACATTTCTCTTATGCTTTAACTACTTTATTGAGAAATGGAATTTGGGGGGCTCTTGTATGTTGTGGTAGATGATGATTTGTATCCCCCATCCCCCAAAATCAAATTTAATACAAAAAATTCTTATGTATAATGATAATACAGTGACTATAGCATATATAAAACTTGTATTCTCCAGGTTGAAATTATAGCCTACCTTTTACCACTGTATATATTTGGCTTATAAATGAATCACATTTTAATAGATAATTATTTTTACACTATCTGTCTCCACCACTAGAAATATCTATATGTTCCCAATTTATATATTTCCAATACCTAATATAGTGTAGCTTTTTTCTTAATATGTGAAAGAAATGGACTCTGAAAGCAGTTTAAACTAATAAATAGCCCATAAGGATTAAGGAATATGAAATAAATTTCAAGTCTTTTATATTTGTTTAAGCTTCACTAATTTTGGTTCTAAAGTTGTATAACTTTTTAGACTCTAGATCTCGTTAGAGCATTACAAGATCTAGAAAATGCAGCTTCTGGTGATGCAGCAGTTCATCAAAGGATAGCTTCTTTGCCTGTTGAAGTTCAAGAAGTATCCCTACTAGATAAAATAACAGGTAAGAAAAGAAAATGTGATCTGGAACTTTTTTGGGAGTTGGAGTAAGGAAACCACATATGGCATTGTTTTTGTTGTGTAATAATTTTGTTATTCTGTGCCTTTCTTAGATAAAGAATCTGGAGAAAGACTTTCTAAAATGGTAGAGGACGCTTGTATGTTGCTGGCAGATTACAATGGAAGATTGGCAGCTGAAATAGATGATAGGAAGCAACTCACTCGAATGTTAGCAGATTTTCTTCGTTGTCAAAAGGAAGCCCTTGCAGAGAAAGAGCATAAATTGGAAGTGCGTAACCTTTTCCTTATTTAGTGCTTATTTATTTAATTTATTTTTGGTAGGAATTTTAAAATAGCTTAATATTCCTGAACATTTTGCATTTTTTGGACATAGATCTTTTTAAACAATGGCCCAGGTAAGCTACTCCTTGCATTAATTGGTTTCTTTTTATTTGAACCAAATCAATCTGCCTAAGTAAATTTAGAAATTTGGAATTCGCAAAATTGGTTGCATTTTAAAATTATTCACGTGAAATTCCAGTAATAGTATTTCATCTTCTGAGCTTAAACCTTTATCTTCAAGAACAAAAATAATGGGAAAATAACAGTTGGTATAAAGTCTGGTGTCAACTACAGTAAATTATGGTTGGACTTAATTTCTGTCTGACTACATGCAGTCTTTTGGGTATACAGTTATGAAATAAAGACTTTTTGCTATGAGTATCCCCAGTCTCCCTGTTCCTGAACATCATTTTTGTTTGGGAAGGTAGTCTTCAAGTTACTCCTTTATTCCTATCCCTGATTCTGATGCTTAACATATTCCTACCCGACTCTTGGCTCAGACACACCCTTAGGTAGAAAGTTATTATTGTTTCTTTAAATTGAATGATGATTGATACTGTTGATGAGAAGTCTGGACACCCCTGGAAGGTGCAGGGGTTAAAAGAAGAAACACTCAAATTTCCTTTGAGCAGAGTAGCCATTGTCAGGGGTGGATGAACCAGATTGGTTTTATTTAAAAGAATCTTTCATTTGATTAGTTCTTGTTTAAATTGTTTGCTGCTGTAGCAATTTCTTTTTCAAATAATATGTAGGAGAATTTCTCATATGTCCAGATCCCTTTTTTAAGACAGTTCTCTTTAAATTTGTAGGTATGTTATGATGCTGCCTCTGTTAAGTTGCTTTTATTTATTAGAGTTTAGTTCTTGTTTCAGCAGTCTCTAATTGTGCCAAAGATGATTGCCATCTCTACCTGTGAAAGCAGTTAATTAGTATCAGCAGCAGAGCTCTCCCACCCCAAATTGTAGCACTGTTTAGCATTGCACCTTTTCAGTCTGCCCCTCCTCCGCTCACATATACACACTCATAGTTGTTGGCATTGTACTCTACCTTCAGAGAGGCTGCCCAATTTTACATAGAAAGGAAAAGATAGAATTTTTCAAAAAAGTACATTTCATAGTTAACTTGCCAGTTTTTGATCTTGTGATGGAACTTCAATCCTAAACATACTGTTACTTGTTTTATTGTTAGCAGAATTAAGGGTAAGTAATGTCATACAATTTTTGTCTTTAGTCTTTGGTATGGTTTCTTTAACTTCTATTGAGCTTCTGTTGCAGGTATTGGACATGGGCGTATCTTCTAACGATGTCATCATCATTAGCATATTCTTCCTGCTAAAAATAAATATCAAAATCCAAAGCCTGAATTGTCTCATGTTTTTGAAAATTGAAGACTGAAGCTTTGTTATTCTACTGCATACTGCTTTCTCACTTAAACTGGTTATATATCACTCGTTACAAAAATAGCATTTATGTTTGAAACGTGTAGAAGAAAGACCAGATACCATCCCACTTTAACTCCCTCTTTTCCCAGTGCCTTCCAGCCAGAGTTCATGATTGATAATTATAGGTGGTGAGGCTGATGATAATAATGGCAGTAAAATTTACCATGTGTCAGGTACCAGCTGGATTTCATGATTGATAATTATAGGTGGTGAGGCTGATGATAATAATGGCAGTAAAATTTACCATGTGTCAGGTACTTTTCTAAGCACTTCACATGTATCAACTCATTTAATCCTATGTAGCAGGAAATGTTATTATCCAGATTTTACAGATAAAGGAAACTGAGGTACTGGGAGATTAAATAACTTGCTAAAGGTCACAAAGAGGTAGTGAGTTGTTTAGAACCTAGGGAGTCTGCCTGCAAAATGACAATTTTGCTTTCAGTTTTTGCTTAAATGTACGATTACAGCAACAGCTAAAGCCCTCTCTCCAACTGTTTCCTCCCTCCTCGGAGGTAATCACTTTCTTAAAATAAAGTGTTCTAGGAACTTTTTTGTTGTTTTTTAGCATGACTGGATTTTCATATTATAAATAAACCACCTAAATTATGTCAAACGTTTCTTACAAGTAAAAAAAATTTAGATTTCTAATAAACTAGGAAGTTATTCCATATAACTCTTTGTAAATTATCATTTATAACTATGTGATTCTTGTGTCAGAAGATGTGAAAATGAGTTGAGTTATTTAGATACTTTTTTGTACCAAGTAGGTGGTATCCCTTTGAAGTTGAGGCTGAGAGGTCAGGATTTATACTTACCATATCAGCTGTGATAGCATCACATAGTTTTCACTTATCAGGCATCTTTGAACATCAACTGTGATTGACTAGGTATTGACATGTCATTAATTGCTCTTTAAAAAAAAAGACATAAATTTAAAGTATCAGCTCAGGAATTGGCTATTTCATATTTCTTAAGGAAGCCACTGTTAAAGCATTTGTAATGAATGAAAACATGAAGTGTTTTCAAAATTTTTGAAAATTATGAATCATTTTTTAAACTTGTAACTACCTTCAGCTGGTTATTAAAGCAGTTAACTTAGACTAATAAACCTAATTAATAAACCTAATTTATGTTTAAAAATCTATTTCATAGATTGCTATGGGAATCATTCACCATGATAACATCTTTGTTGCTCAATTTTTAATACTTTTTTCATGATTCAATTGGTATAAGAAAACATGCTTTTATAAAATCCCAATTTAGACTTCCATAGAAAATTGGAAATCAAAGTTTGATGGCTCTTAAAAGGGGAAATCAAATCATAGTTCCAAGTTCTAGAAGTCAGGATGGGAAAGCTGTCAGAAAGGATAGTGTTTATCTTTTGTAGTCTTACATCAGTATATTCAGAGTTACCTCATTTAAAAAAAAATGAGGGGGGCTTCCCTGGTGGCGCAGTGGTTGAGAGTCCACCTGCCGATGCAGGGGACACGGGTTCGTACCCCGGTCCGGGAGGATCCCATATGCCGCAGAGCGGCTAGGCCCATGAGCCATGGCCGCTGAGCCTGCGCATCCGGAGCCTGTGCTCTGCAATGGGAGAGGCCACAGCAGTGAGAGGCCCGCGCACCGCAAAAAAAACCCAAACAAAAAAAATGAGGGCATAATCATTTTATGAATGTTGTTTATGTCAGTCCCTTCTCATGGTGTCAGATTGCATCCATTGAGTTGCTTTAAGTTTTGTGCATTATAGGTAGTACCAGAGAGAACATCCTGGTGATGCAGGTTTGTACAGCTGTGCTAGTATATCTGTTGGATTGATTCTCAGAAGTAGAATAAAATAGGTGGGTCAAAAAGAATGTCTGTTTAAATGTTGATAATGTACTCAAGCCCTCCAAAAGGTTTTGCCTTTTTAAACTCCTTGAAGTATAAGTGCATCTTTTCCTGCACAACCTCACCCAGCACTGAATGTCAGTGATCTTTAAAATTTTTGCATATCTGATAGGTTAAAAAAAATTTTTTTTTATTCACTCAGATTGGTCATTTAAAAATATTTATTAGCCTTTTTATTTCTGCTGCAAATTTCCTATATCCTTTGGCTACTTTTCTGTTTGGTTCTAAGTTTATGGTTCTAAGACAAATTAATATTTGTCTTTGCCTTTATAGATTCTAGGTTTTTTGGATATAGTTAAGATCGCCTTCTCAATTCATAAATACAAGTTTTCTATAGTTTTTTTCCTCATAATTTTATCCATTAGGTTTTTTTGTTCATGGTATATATGATGTAGGGATATAACTAATTGTCTGAAAGTGATAGTAAATGTCCCGTCATTTATTGATTAAAGATTAGTCAATTAATGACAGTCTATATTTTACTATATTGTAAAATGCCATTTCTGTCATTTATTTCTATATATACATGTGTATACATGAATGTGGTCAGTTTTCTGTTCTACTGGCTCATTTGATTTACCCACATTTAGCTGCTTGGTAGATTTTTGTTTTTATTTTCGGTATTTTTCATGTCTGTAATTTTAGCTAATCATTATTGTGCATATGAATTATATTTTCTTCCCACTTATTATCATATATATTTGCCTTCATAATTAATATTTTAAATGACATTTTGCTAAGTAGACTTTTTTTTTTTTTTTTTTTTTTTTTTTTTGCGGTACACGGGCCTCTCACTGTTGTGGCCTCTCCCGTTGCGGAGCACAGGCTCCGGACGCGCAGGCTCAGCGGCCATGGCTCACGGGCCCAGCCACTCCGCGGTATGTGGGATCTTCCCGGACCGGAGCACGAACCCGCATCCCCTGCATCGGCAGGCAGACTCTCAACCACTGCGCCACCAGGGAAGCCCAGTAGACATTTCTTAATTGGTCTTTTTAAGAGGGCTTGCTTTTATAAAATTTTGTTTTCCAAAATGTTCAATTTCCATTTTTTTAAGATGCTTAAAGATCAATTTTGTTTTGCCTGAGACATTTAGTGATTAGAAATGCTTAATGTCATCTCCCAATATAGGATATAAGAATGTTTGAAATATATAGCACTGAAAATGCAAATTTAAAAGTCTGTTGCTGAAGGTGTTGTTTTCATGTAGCTTTTTTGATGGTTATTGATTTATCAAATTACAAATACCATTCAAGGGGATAGTAGGAAGAATATGGAGAACTGCTTATGGAATCTTTCATCTGTGGTTCAGTTATTTCTTTATATTTTACTTTGTTTTTCCATTGAAATCATATTGATTTCATTTAAATTTAAAATTAATTTGATAAGATGGAGCTATATGGATTTTTTAAAGGAGCAAATGTTACTATTTTCTTAATGATTTCTTAGATAATTTTTCGAGATCGAAATATCATTAAGTCTAAAAACTTTTTATGGTTAATTTATCCATTAGTCAAGAATCATGTAATCTTTTAATTATTTTTATTAATTATGCAAATAAGCTATTTTCATCATAGAAAAAAGCTACATACGCAAAAGGCTTAGCGCCATGTATTGGGTCCATGTATTATTTTGCATATTGTCCTTTTCATGTAATATTTTATGTTCATCTTATCATGTCAGTGCTTTCCTTTTTAATGTATGGATATATCATAGCTATCTGTTCTTTATGACCAATTGCTTTCATTGGTTTGATATTATAAACAGTATTGCAGTGAACATCTTTTTTTTTTTTTTTTTTTTGGCCATACCACGCGGCTTGTGGGATCTTAGTTCCCCGACCGGGGATTGAACCCAGGCCCTCAGCAGTGAAAGCACCGAGTCCTAACCACTGGACCGCCAGGGAATTCCCAGTGAACGTCTCTTTTATTAACCCTTTACTCACTTATTTTTTTTAAATAAATAAATTCATTTATTTATGCCTGTATTGGGTCTTCATTGCTGAGCGCAGGCTTTCTCTAGTTGTGGCGAGTGGAGGCTTCTCGTCGTGGCTTCTGTTGTTGCGGAGCATGGGCTTTAGGCTTGCAGGCTTCACTAGTTGTGGCACGTGGGCTCATTAGTTGTGGCTTGTGGGCTCTAGAGCTCAGGCTCAATAGTTGTGGCGCACAGGCTTAGTTGCTCCGTGGCATGTGGGATCTTCCCGGGCCAGGGATCGAACCTGTGTCCCTTGCATTGGCGGGCAGATTCTTAACCACTGTGTCACCAGGGAAGCCTGCTTTACTCACTTATATCATCTCTTGTGATAAACCCCTAAAGGTGAAATTGCTGATTCATGTTAAAGACTTTCAGTAAGATTATACTAGATCATTGTCTTCAGTGATTCCCGGATAATCATTATCTATATAGGTCTTCTCTTCTGAGCCATTCCTTTTCTCTAGAGAAAATGTTTTAAGTTTGCTGGGTAGCTAACATAGGGCATCTGTATTCAGAACCTCTTATCTGTGTGATTTGGATCTCCAAATGCAGATCTTTGGCTTAGTTTCTTATCCCTCATTTTTTGGCTCTATGGGATGAGTTTGAACAGATTGATGTAAAGATATCTATTTGATCTTCATTGTCAACCTTAAGACTCACCGTTATATTTCAAGGAGGTTGATGCCCCAAAGTCCTGAGACTTTCAAAATTACTCAGGGTGAATTACATTATTTTTGGTCATTATCCCTGTTTCAGTTTTTTCCGTCTTTCAAAAATTTCAGAACATTTGTGTACTGTGGTTCCCTCTTCTCTGTCTCTGTGGGTTTCTGCCCTTATAAATTGTTTTATTATTTTAGTGACTTTTTGGGAGGAGTGGAGATAAACATGAGTTCACTTTGTTATATAAATGGAAGACCTTTTGTGTCTAATTAAATAGAACTAATAATATGTTTCATAACTCCTGCCAAATTACTCTTGTCTGTTGCCTGGATAACAACTGATATTCCTATTCCCTCTCTTAACTGTCTACATCACTGCAGCCAGATTGATCTTTTAAGAAAACAGGTCTCATCATTCCCCTATGTAAAACTCTCCAGTGCTTCCCATTTCACTTCTGGATATTAAACTCCATATAAGGCCTATGAGATCACTAGTCTTGAGTCTCCATTTAACCTCATCTTGTAACCATCTCAAAGGCATCCATTTTGCTCTTTAAGCAGATGAAGCAAGTTCTCATACCAGAGCTTTTGCTTTGCTGATTGCTAACAAGGTGGCTGGAGTGCTGTCTCCTAATCTTTACTTAGCTGGTTCCTTTTTTCATTCAGGTTTAAGTTCCTCTGTCACCTCTTTAGAGCCCTTCTGTATCCATTTCATTTGATTCCACCTACTCTTCTCCTGTATTACATTACTGATTCATGCCAATACATTGCTCCCTACCACTGTATTACATTGTCATTTTTGTTTTTTTAATTTTTTTCTTCATGGAACTTACACTGCTTGAAATTTAAAACTTTGTATACTTAGTTATCATCTGTACCTGCCTGGAATGTGAGCACCATGAGAAGAAGAACTTTGTTTTGTTTTTCATGTTTATTGCTATATCCTAAGTGCTCAGAGCAGTCCTTTTCCCCTGGTAGGCAGTCAGGTGTTTTTGTTGAGTGAGTAAATGATAGTTGGCCATCGAATGATGAATGAATGAATGAATGCTAGTACAAATGTAGTTTGCAAGGAGTATGTAATGTTTATATTTTAAATTGGTGATTTCTTTTGTAAATTACAAAAGAATGATGCTTTGATAAAATGATTAAAGATACTTGATGTTTTTGAAGAAAGTCGTATCCAGCACAAAATAGGTTAACTAATTTTTTTTTTTTTTTTTTTTTTTTTTTGTGGTACACGGGCCTCTCACTGTTGGGGCCTCTCCCGTTGCTGAGCACAGGCTCCGGACGCGCAGGCTCTGTGGCCATGGCTCACGGACCCAGTCGCTCCGCGGCATGTGGGATCCTCCCGGACCAGGGCACGAACCCGTGTCCCCTGCATCGGCAGGCGGACTCTCAACCACTGCGCCACCAGGGAAGCCCGGTTAACTAATTTTAAGTCATGTTAGTATAGCCCAGTACTTTAAAAAAAAGTGGTTGTGTGTTCAAGGACTGTGAATTCTAGAACTGCAGCTGAGCATTTTGAACTAAAGAATGAATGACCATTTTGAAATTTTAAAATTATTTTACCAGTTTGCCTTTTTTTTCCTTTAGTAGAGTAACACATTAACAACATGTTGGAAAACATGAATGACAAATGAACAGTAGTACTCATGAGTCCATAAGTGCAGAATTTGTAAGCATCACAGTGCTACCTGGTGGAAGAACTGGAGCTACAAATGAAATCAGACCTTAATCCTGTGTTTGTTCATTAGGCTCTAATTGCTCTCTGCTTGTTAACTCCTTCGTGGAATAGAACTCATAATAGTAATATCCTTCAAGAGGGGCATTGCTCTCTCAGCTTGCTGTAGCAGCTGAGAATTACTAGGAATGAGATGAGATTGATAAGTAGGTTGGAACCAAATTGTGAAGGGAGTGAATGGCTGGCCGAGCAGATGGTTATAGTAGTCCAGAGGACAGAGAGGACTGGTAGTAGTAGTGTTTGGAGACCTGGTTATAGTTGCTAAGTGGATTAGAATGGCGAGAGATTTACAATAGGGAGACCAAGATATGACTTGATTGGAAATTTTTATATTGTGGGTAATGAAGGCCTGAACCATAGTTGATGATAGCAGTGAGAAAATAAAGGAATGGGCAGGTATGGGGAACAATTAAATCACCATAATTTGTTAATTGGGTCTGAGAAGTAGGAGGAATCAGTGATAAATGAGATATTGAAAATGATGGGGCACATAATTCTGGCACTGACTAAGAGGATATTGAACTAGGGAGCTAGTTTGGGGGGGGGGAAGGATGATTTTGGTTTTAAGTAGATCAATAAATTTTAGTTCTTTAAAAGAAATTATAGAAGTAGTATGTGCTCCTCATGGTTTAGAAACCATTGGTAAGCACAGAGGCCCCCTAAAGTCTCATTACCCCTTAAATAACCCTTGACAAGATTTGGAAGATGGAATCGATTATTACATTAGCATCTAATGACATTTTTACACATTGTCGTTTTTACACATTTACTGTAAACGTTTTCCCATGATTACAGATATTCTCATTTTAATAGCTAGATCATATTCTGCTTTAAAGAAGTATTTCTTTAGCCAGCTACCTGTTTAGCATTTGTATTTTCCAGTTTCTTGCCATTGAAAAACATTGTTTTGAATCACCTTTTAGCTAAAAATCTTTGCTTATCTGTGATAATTTTCTCAAATTCCTAGTAGGGGAAAACAAGAAAAAGTAATAAGCAATGTGATTTTCATGCTCAAGTCAGGTAGTTTAAGAAAATGAAATGAACGTCCTCTGCAATGGCAAGGGAAGGTGGAAGTGGGGACTATTACTACATTGTGGATATAAATTCGTATATCACCCATTCTATGTGAAGGACAGTTGGCAATAAGTACCAGAGCCCTTATTTTACATGATTTTTTCCTGCTTTTGGCCTTCTGCCAGATCATTTTAGATTGCACAGTACTCTAAAAGTAGTTAGTGGGACAAATTCTGGGAGCACTTAAAGTGATGGTATAGTTTTTTTTTCTTTTACATGAAAAAAAATTGTAGTTAAGATAGACATACAATTGATCATATTAACCATTTTTAAACGTGTACAGTTCAGTTGTGTTAAGTATATTCATGTTCTTGTGTAACCAGTCTCCAGAACTCTTTTCATGTTGCAAAACTGAAACTATACCCATTAATCAACTCCCCATTCCCTACTGCCCCGGCTACCTGTCTCTATGAATTTGTCTATGCTAGGTATCTAATAAATGTGGAATCATACAGTATTTGTCCTTTTGTGACTGGCTTATTTCACTTAGCATTATGTTCTCTAGGTTCGTCCATGTCATACCATCTGCCAGAATTTTCTTTTTTAAGGCTGAATAATATTTCATAATATGTATAATACCACATTTTGTTTTCCCAATTATCCATCAGTGGACACTTGAGTAGCTTCCACCTTTTGGCTATTGTGAATAATGCTGCTGTGAACATGGGTTCATAGCAGATATCTCTTTGAGTCCTTGCTTCACATCTTTTGGGTGTATACCCAAAGGGATTGTTGGATCATATGGTAATTCTGTTTTTCATTTTTCTGGGAAAATGTTATTACCATACTATACCATCTGTAATGACAACTATTTTAGATTCCCACCAACAATGCACAGGGTTCCAATTTCTCCACATCCTTGCCAACACTTGTTTCTGTTTTTGTTGGTCAGTAGCCATCCTAATGGATGTGAGGTGGTATCTCACTGTGGTTTTGCTTTGCATTTTCCTAATAGTGATATTGAGCATCTTTTCATATACTTGTTGGCCATTTGTTTACCGCCTTTGGAGAAATCCTTTGTCCATTTTTTAAATGAGTGTTTTGTTTTTTCATTGAAAAGTGATGGTTATAGTCTTAGATTGATATTTGTTACTCGAAATAGTTTGGAGATCATCTAACCTACCCAGTGCTGGAAATTATTTTAGCACACTTCCTGAAAGATAGATTAATCTTTCTTCCCAAAAGATAGATTAATCTATCTGCTTGAATGTTTCTGATGTGAAGGGAGCATACGGTTCTGAGAGTAGTCTTCTCCATTTTCTGGGCAGTTGCTAGAAATTTATTATATACTTTTATTTATGAAATTTCACAAAAGTATTTGTTCACCTATATGTGTGTGTGTGTGTGTGTGTGTGTGTACATTCACATTTATTCGTTGGGGAAAACGTGGAATATACCAGAAATCCAGAATGGTAGATAAAAACCACAACCTACTATTGATATTGAAATTGCATAATTTGAAATAGTAGCCCTCTTTTAGTTTCTCCCTCTCTTCTCTTTCTTCCTTACCGACCAGTTTTATTTATAGAATCCTAGATCCTTTTAGTGGTCTGTAGAGAATCATATTTTTCTTATTTTTAGATTTTATTACATTATTCATATATTATTTGTCATTAAAAAATTTACTTGAGGGCTTCCCTGGTGGCGCAGTGGTTGAGAATCCGCCTGCCGATGCAGGGGACACTGGTTTGTGCCCCGGTCCGGGAAGATCCCACATGCCACGGAGCGGCTGGGCCCGTGAGCCGTGGCCGCTGAGCCTGCACGTCTGAAGCCTGTGCTCTGCAATGGGAGAGGCCACAACAGAGAGGCCTGCGTACCACACACACACACAAAAATTTACTTGTAAAGTTATTCCAGTCAACTATGTCAAAATAAAGGACAGAGATGTGGAAGTCATGAAGAATAACAAAATAGTGCAAGTCCTGGTGTGTCTGAGAGTGCCTTTCCTTTCTGCTCACCTGTGAATGTCTGCTTGGCTGAATATAGAATTCTTGGGTCACTTTTTTCTTTTGGCCTAATTACTGTATTTTTTCCTTTCTCATACACATTTAACAGTTTGACTATCATATGTCTAGGATATTGGCCTTTCATTAATTTGGCTTGACATTGATATGCCCTTTTATCGGAAAAATGCATGTTGCCTTTTATTTTTGTTAATTTTTTATAGTTTCTCTTTAAATTCCTATTACATATATATTGAATCTTTTGAATCTTTATTCCACATTGCTTATCTTTTTTCATCATTTTTTCTCCTTTCTGTTATTTTCCTTCAGTTTTTCCCATGAGTTTTTGTTGATGTTGCTGTTTTTGTTGTAGTTGTCCTTCCTCGCAGCATGCTTGTCTAATGGTGGGAGTGGAGAGTTTTGTCAGTTTTTTATCAGTCTCTATTGAAAAAAAGAGATTTATTACAGCTTTTACTTGGCCAGTTCACAGATTCTGCGACTCTGAGGCAAGTGCATAGGAAATCAGAGTCAGAGGAGGTGTTAGGGCCAGAGTTTTGTGAGTTTGCCCAGTCAGCCCAGACCTCACTGGAGCTTTGCCTCTCTTTTGCCAGCCCACCAGCCACACCATACAGTACTCCTTTAGTCATTGTGGTGCTTGGACCCTCTCCGTGCTGCTGGGAGTCCCCACGGGCGCAGGTTGCTTTGTTAAAGTGACACATACGAGAGTCTGCAGTATAAATATCTGTAACGACTGTAAAATAGTCCTGCATCCAGAGCTTGGTGAAGTCTACAGGAGTGTTGGGACCTATTCAATGTAAATGTAAAATACTGCTTAATTTGCTACTGTCTACTTTTTATAAACCTTAATATATGTTTCTTTGTAGGATAGCTTCTTATATTTTTTATTACTAGCAATGAGTGCTTAAAGCATTTTCTCTCCTTTTATTTTTGTAGCAAAATTCATTTTTTATTTGAATTTATTTATTTATTTTAAAATTTATTTATTTTTGGCTGCGTTGGGTCTTCGTTGCCGCGCACAGGATTTCTCTGGTTGCGGTGAGTGGGGGCTACTCTTCGTTGTGGTGTGTGGGCTTCTCATTGCGGTAGCTTCTCTTGTTGCGGAGCATGGACTCTAGGTGCGCGGGCTTCAGTACTTGTGGCTCGCGGGCTCTAGAGTGCAGGCTCAGTAGTGGCTCACTGAGCCACCAGTGGCTCACGGGCCCAGTTGCTCCGCGGCATGTGGGATCGTCCCAGACCAGGGCTGGAACCTGTGTCCCTTGCATTGGCAGGTGGATTCTTAACCACTGTGCCACCAGGGGAGTCCCTATTTATTTATTTTTTTATAGCAGCTTCTTATTAGTTATCTATTTTATACATATTAGTGTATATATGTCAATCCCAATCTCCCAATTCATCCCACCACCACTGGCCCCTCACTGTTCTCCTGTGGTGTCCATACGTTTGTTCTTTACATCTGTGTCTCTATTTCTGCCCTGCAAACCAGTTCATCTGTACCATTTTTCTAGATTCCACATATATGTGTTAATATACGATATTTGTTTTTCTCTTTCTGACTTACTTATATGACAGTCTCTAGGTCCATCCACGTCTCTACAAATGACCCAATTTCATTCCTTTTTATGGCTGAGTAATACTTCATTGTATATATGTACCACATCTTCTTTATCCATTCGTCTGTTGATGGGTATTTAAGTTGCTTTCATGACCTTGCTATTGTAAATAGTGCTGCAGTGAACATTGGGGTGCATGTGTCTTTTTGAATTATGGTTTCCTCTGGGTATATGCCCAGTAGTGAGGTTGCTGGGTCGTATGGTAATTCTATTTTTAGTTTTTTTTTTTTTTTTTTTTTTTGGCGGTACACGGGCCTCCCACTGTTGTGGCCTCTCCCGTTGCAGAGAACAGGCTCTGGACGCGCAGGCTCAGTGACCATGGCTCACGGGCTTAGCCGCTCCGCGGCATGTGGGATCTTCCCAGACTGGGGCACGAACCTGTGTCCCCTGCATCGGCAGGCGGACTCTCAACCACTGCGCCACCAGGGAAGCCCTAGTTTTAGTTTTTTAAGGCACCTCCATACTGTTCTCCATAGTGGCTGTATCAATTTACATTCCCAGCACAGTGCAGGAGGGTTCCCTTTTCTCCACACCCTCTCCAGCATTTGTTGTTTGTAGATTTCTGATGATGCTCATTCTAACCAGTGTGAGGTGATACCTGATTGTAGTTTTGATTTGCATTTCTCTAATAATCAGTAATGTTGAGCAGCTTTTTACGTGCCTCTTGGCCATCTGTATGTCTTCTTTGGAGAAAAGTCTGTTTAGGTCTTCTGCCCATCTTTTGATTGGGTTGTTTTTTTAATATTGAGCTGCATGAGCTGTTTATATATTTTGGAGATTAATCCTTTGTCCGTTGATTTGTTTGCAAATGTTTTCTCCCATTCTGAGGGTTGTGTTTTCGTCGTTCATAGTTTCCTTTGCTGTGCAAAAGCTTTTAAATTTCATTGGGTCCCATTTGTTTATTTTTGTTTTTATTTCCGTTATTCTAGGAGGTGGGTCAATCTCTCCCGGCTTTTAGATTACTTTTCCTAATCCATGGGTTTAGGAAATGTGCAAGTAAATAGGTATTTGAAAGTATATGTTTGGTGAAAATAATGGGCTCTGAGAAAGGATCTTAAGGATCATTTCAGTAAGCAAAGTAAATATATAATGAGTCTTTATACTTTTTATTCTTTAAGTAAAGAATATTTAAATTATTTCCTGTAAATAAAATATTTATTACAACATAAATAATGTAGAGCTTTTTTGGCTGCATATAAACTTTTTTCTAGGCTCTGAGGGGTCTTTTTTTTTTTTTTGGTGGCGTATATTTTTGACAATGTAGCACTGGCATTTTTTTGCTCATGCTAATTTTGGGACTACCTCTAACTTTTTAAACGTCAGCCATTCTTTTTTATTTTTTTTAAATTTTTTTAAAAAATTAATTAATTTATTTTGGGCTGCATTGGGACTTCGTTGCTGAGCGCCGGCCGGCTTTCTCTAGTTGCGGCAAGCAAGGGCTGCTCTTTGTTGTGGTGCACGGGCTTCTCATTGTGGTAGCTTTTTTTGTTGTGGAGCACAGGCTCTAGGCCCGTGGGCCTCAGTAGTTGTGGCCCACGGGGTCAGTGGTTGTGACCCGCAGGCTCTAGAGCATAGGCTCAGTAGTTGTGGCCCACGGGCTTAGTTGCTCCACAGCATGTGGGATCTTCCTGGAGCAGGGCTCAAACCCGTGTCCCCTGCATTGGCAGGCGGATTCTTAACCAACTGCGCCACCAGGGAAGTCCATGTCAGCCATTCTTAATCTTGGAGTTGTTTGTCAGATTCTTATGTAATTAGTTTTTAAAATATATATATGTCTATGTTAATTAATTGAGTCAATGTTTAAGCCTGTAGAGTTTTTTTGAAAACTTGACTTTTGTTATTTCTTGTTTTGGTTCTCTTGGCTTTGTTTCTTCTTCAGATTTCTTAAGGATATATTCTAAATTATAGATAAAAATCATTTTATGTGTTCAAGAGATAAGGCTAAAAATATGCCTGTGGTTAGAAATTTTTCTCCGTTAATTGACTTGGTCTTGGATTCGTGAACACATCGAGAGGCAGTTTTAGCCTTGTGCTGAGGAGTAGGGACTCTGGAACTGGATTACCTGAGATTAGATTCTGGCTTCACCACTTACTAGCTGAGTGACATTCGGCAAAGCATTTGACCTCTCTGTACCTCAGTTTCCTTGTCTGTAAAATAGAGATAATAATTACACCTGCTTTATATGGTTATTATGAGATTTAAATGATTTGGGTGCTAAACTGCCCAGCATATAGGAAGTACCTCAGAAGTTGCAGCCACAAACAAAAAGACTTGGAGGTTTTCTAACTAGTTTATATCTGTTCTCTCATTTAACCAGTGAATTTATGTTTTATTTATAGGGATACTCTAAAAAGAGTATAAGATATCTGCAATGTTTTTATATCTGTAGTCCTCTCAAAAAGCGTTTATAGTCCTCTCAAGAAGTGTTTACATTCCTAGTTATATTCTTAGCATCTCAGTGATTGCAGCTGGATTCCTAAGTTCTTTTAAACAATATGTTGAATCATTTTCTAAGATTCTGACTTAATCTGCACCAGGCCTACCTCTCTTGTTTATAGAGTCTACCTCTTTTCAGAATTAGGTACGGTATTTGCTGGTGTGTACCTTCTTGGTAGTTCTTCGTGACATCTGAGATGTAATTGTCTCAGGAATCAAGTTGGTCTGAAGTGTTTTTTACCTTTTACCCCAGCATTCTGGAATGTAATTGATTCTGTTAAGAGACTTGGACTTAATTAAAGTGTGGTGTTCACATTATTTCCTTGCCTGATTTAGATTTTCACTCTATTCTGTAGAGAAAACAAAAGCAGAATAGATTTCTTTTTACGATGTTAGACTGAGTGGCAGCTTTTCCCACCTCCTAGAACTTATAGAAAATTTAATATATATTAAAATAAATTATCAAACCTAGTGTAGTCTGTCTTTATCATATAATTATATAATAAAGATGTATACATCTTATGTTACATATATATTACCTAAATATAAAATATAAAGATATAATGAAGAGAGGGAGATGAAACAGGAAGAGAAATGAAATGGAAGGAGAGAGATGAAATGAGAGGGTTGAGGTGAAATGTAGAGAGATAAGGAGCTGCACTGTTCAATAGGTGGCCACTAGCCACAGTGATATTTAAATTAATTACAATTAAATAAAATTTAAATTATCAGCACTAGCCATATTTCAGATGCTTAGTAGCCACATGTGGCTCTTGGCTACTCTGTTGAATAGTGCAGATGTAGAACATTTCCATTGTCACAGAAAGTTCTATTCATAATGATTGATAAAGATTGCTTAAAAGATAGATGTAGATAAAGTGGGGAAATTATATTTATTACATATGAGGTATGTAATAACTCCACTCTAATAAGAGAAGGAATGCTGTAGGTGCCCCCCTCCCTCAAGTGGCAGTCTTCTTAGAAGGTGGATTACTGACAGGAATTGAATTGAAGAAATAAACCACATCCTGGCATGTGCCCTCTTAAAGGTGGGAGCATCTCATTTACACAAATGCTCTATGCTCAGAAGTGGAACACTGGGAAGGAGGTTGGAACAACACAGTAACTAAGGGTGTTGCAGTGGAAACAATCAGGAAGGTCGACTCCTGTGCATTACCCCCTTCCTGGGCCAGGTACCAGTGGTGAGGTATCTGTGTCTTTGTAGGAGCTTGGAACAGGGGAAACGGGTAGTGTCTCCTCCAGGCTGGTGAAACCCAGGAGTGATGGGGATCATCTGTATCTGGAAAACCATTCCCTGGGATAATTCATGTTGGATCTTGTCCACTTTACTGACATCCCAAGTAGGTTGTACATACAGTCTAATTACATAAAAATAGTAACATCACTGGAACCATCAAACATTTTTGAAAGGACAGTACGTAAGACAGCAGATTCAAGAGGGAAGAACTTTTCCCCTAGGAAATAGTTGATAGAGGATTCAGCACAGTAATGTAAACTACTGAAAATGCCTAAACACCTCGAGATCCTGTCCCATCCCTAATTAGTATTCATCAGAAAACAGGGTGTCCTCACAGCCATGTTATGAAAAGCTCTGTACTGTTTTGTTCTGATCAACAAAGGAATGTTTGGGAATTCTAGGCAAGTAAGCAAGGAAACAGTGTAAGCAATGACATAAAAACCTCAATGGCTATGAAATGAGAGTAGGTGAGAGTGGAACAGTCGAACAAGTGAGATACTTTGTGAGATTTTGCAAAACTAAAATTGTGCTGATGAAGTTTAAACATAGTGTAGTAAGTCAGTGCTCCATTGTTGGCATATGATGCATTCCTAAAAATGTGAATAAAAATAAATTATACTAAATTTTAGCAACAAAAGCATATATTAAGAGGGACAATTTTTGCCCAGAGAGATTTTTTTAAATTACAAACTTCCTTGCTGTAGTTATTGATGTTTTTTAAGCCCCCATGTATTATTTGAGATATAAAGTTAGTAAGGACGTAAATTAATTATTAAATATAGACAATGCAATTTAAAAATAATATAGTCAGGAAGAACTGATCTTCAAGTTGAAGGATTTAGTTTTTATTGAACTGGATATTGCAGTGCTGATTTTGACATTTTGACAGCAGTCTCATCAACTTCTATCTGTCAAGCAGAAGATGTGTAACAATTTGTCATCTTCTCTTGCTTTCTTATGAAATGTAAAGAAGCATTATCGTCCTCTCTTTGGATTTGTGAAATTCCCTTTACTTTTGGATTACTGGAGTTTTTGATGTTGAATCCCAATTCAGAATAGTAAAATTCTGTTTTCATTATCTTTTAGCATGGAACACACAGCAAGCCAGCCAAAGTCCAGGGAGTATCTGTGTGGCAAGTATTCGCCACTCTTAGCATGTCTGACTTCTATCCTTGTATTTTTGTTGTTGTTTGTTTGTTTGTTTTTATCACAAGTATCAGCACCCACGTACCTCCTCAGACTTCTGTACAAAGCTGAAATGTTGACAGTAGTATCATGATAGGGTAGCTTTGACCTGTTTGCTAACGAATGTGTGAAAATCTGAATTTGGTGTCACAAAAGCTGTTTAGGATTATCTGTATATAGTGTATATACGTAGGGAGTATTAGGTATACTGGTATATAGTATATATACATTTCACACAAAATGAACTTCGTGTTGTAAATGATAACAGAGTTAAGAGTTTCCTTTGACAGTAGAACTCAGCATGAGGCAAAGGAACAAAAACAGAGGAGAGAAAAAAAGATGGAAAGAAGGAAAACTGGGAGAAAGAAAGAAGATAGGAACAAAGAGTACAGCTTTCTTCACACCTGCCAGAATTTAATGTTGGTTCCTATCCAGCAGCTGCTATTGCCAGATGACTCTTTTTCTTCAGCTCGCTACCTAGACCTGTCTGAGAATTTATCTGTAGGAAGGAGTGGAGCATCTGGATGACTAGTGCTAGTGAGGTAGATTGACTTTTAGGACGTCAGCTCGGGCTCTGCCTGCTAGATTTCATTCTCTCTGCAATCCCATGTTGTTACTCCTTCCTGACTCATCAGTGAGCACCATTTTCCGTCATTTTGAGTGTCTACACTCATAATGAAAACAACAAAAACTCCTATTCATCAAGAAACCCTGCTCTTGGAGCCTCTAAGAGATTATTAGTTTTTAGATTCCCAGAATTCTTTGGCCTCTTGAATGCAATATCCCAATCCTGCATAAGGGAAACATTTCCATACATTATGTGGGTGAAAAATTACCAGTGCCTAACCTGATACCTGCTATTGCACTTAAACTCCATTGTAAGGGAGATCATTTAAATTTTTATCATAAAATAATAACTGATACTTAGCATTTACTCTGTGTGAAGGTACCATTCTAGGTACTGATCGTATTTTTATTTGTGACTATATGAGGTGGATTACTATTATTATACCTGTTTTATGAATGAGAACACTGAGGCACAGAAGTATTAACATTATCTTCAAAGGAAATTTGAAAAATACATTAATTACATTAAAATGAATACATTAAAACCACTTAGCTCCTGATAACACTTCAATGTATTTCCTTAATCTTATAAAAATCATAGATTAAAAACACCATTGTAAGCATAATTATAAAAATGTTAAACAGTTGTAACCATACTGTGTACAAATTTGCATCCAACTCAGGTATTTATCTTGGTTAGTCTTCAGTGAGTATGGAGTATGGATTAGAGTAATGAACTGAGAGTTATGAGTTTTAGAACTTACTGTGTGAACTTGAAGAAATTGTGCAATATCAAGCCCTTTTTTTCAAAATGTAGATATCAAACCTAATGATTTGTGAGATCTATTTAAGTTCTAAAATTCAGTGCTTTTGACTTTTCTCCTATTCCCTTCTTATAGTTAGAAACTTCTGAATACTTTAGAAATTCATCTCTTGAAAGCAATATGCAGAGTTTAAACTTTTTTCCTTGCCTTTTATTCCTAAAACACTTTCCCATCATAAAAACCGTACATGCTTATTATAGAAAATTTGGAAAATACTGAAAAAAAAAACCAACTCAAAAGTCTACACGAACCTCTGAAAACACTTATTAATATTTTAATGTGTTTCACTCCACTCTGGGTTTTTTGTTTGTTTTAAATAATTGTGTATATTCAGTCTCATCTTTTAAAAAATGTTTGTGAAAGTGATTTTTTAAAAACATTATAGGTGGCTAGCATTTATTGTATCTTTTGTTTCCTTTATTTCAAACAGGGGTGGAACTTTAAAAAAGGTCCATTTATCCACATCAGGATAAATAAGTTGTACTTACTGGATTTACTGAAAGAACTAGGTCCATGTGACAGATTGGGGTGGGGGGGGATATTTACTATCAAGAATATTGGAAGTTATCTGTTTACTACAAGTCATTTCTTCTCTAAGTTCAGTCCTTGAGTACACCATTGTAATTTATTGGGGGAGTGGTATTTTTGTTAGCTATACCTTCTAATTTATTCACTCCTTACTTTTGAAGTAAGATTCATGTTAGAACTAGAATTTATCTTGTAATTTTCATATCATTGCACACATAAGATTTGATAAAGTAAAATGTGAACCTCTTAGATAGTTAAATCAATCAAAATTTTACGGAGAGCCTTATGTCATTCACACTAACAGTCTCACAGAAAGAATTCTGTCAGGCATAACTTCCTAAAGCAAAAATTCTTTGTAAAGCATCTGCCAAATTTGGTCATGCTTAGATCAGGTTATGGAGAAAAGCACTGCTTCAAAGTAAAGTCAGTCCCATTCTTGGGATCTTTCTAATATCAGTGATCTTATTCCAATATAAAGTAATAGTCTTGGGTGTTTTTTAGGATTAATAAACTTAGTACATTTTAAAAGTGAGGTAATTTGCATACAATGAAAATGTACATATATTAACTAGGCAGGTCATTATCAGTAAATTTGATAAATTCTGATAACTTATTAGATGCTAAACACATTTTGCTACAGTAATGTGCTTTATATTCTAATTCCAAATGAGATTGTAGTTACCTTTTGACTTTCGGGACCATAGCTAAATGTGTTCAGTTTTCTTTGATTAAAAAGGTGTATTCATGAAACACCAGAAAGATTGCAGAAATATGAGAACATGGCCCTTTTTAACCTTTTTTGAGTTGCCAACAGGTTTGAAAAATGAACACGCGCACAAATTTGCTTACAACTTCAGTTGAATTAGGGCTGCCCCTAATATGCATCTTTGGCTCACAGTTTAATAACCATTGGTCCATAACTAGTGCAAATTGAATGGGAATCGATGTGAATCTTGCATTGCTTTCATTATCACTTTTCGCTGCTTAAAAATTTCTACTGTCAGTTCCTACATTTAGATTCCTCTAAGCTAACTGCATCAACATGATCAGGACCTGGCTTGGCATCACTTCATGGAAGAAAGCAGCGGTCATGTAGCTGTTAGTCAGCATGGTGATATAGCTATGGTAACATAAACAGTGTTAAGCTACACTAAGTGTTCAGAATATGGAAAGTACGTTCTGTTTTATTGGATGCTGGTTAAACAACAGCCGGATTTATGTATTGAACTCAGGCTGAATTCTGCGTTAGCAAAGGGAATTAACTTAGCACAGTGTTTATTCAGAGGCAGAGGCCAGGATGGCAGAGGAAATGGAAACAAAATACATTGGAGAACAGTTGAACAAATGGGGATATCAGAGATCAGACTTGAGGACAGGCATAATTTATGTGCTACCTGTCTTCAGATGCTTTGAAAGCTATCAGAAGAGAAGAGTTGGGTTTACATAAGAAGGCAGAACCTAGGACCAGTGGATATGTTCCAGGTGACAAGACCATTCTGGCAATTAGAACTGTCCTACTGTGAAAGGATTACTTAATAAATGTTTCAGCCTCAGCTATCTACATCTACAGCAAACCTTAAATACTGCACCAATCCTGGCCAGATTAATGTAAAACCTCTCAATAAAGATTTATTTACCTCAGTTTTTATTGCCTGGTAATCACGTTCAGCTTTTGAAAAAATTACAAAGCATGCCAAAAGGCAAGAAACAGCCTGAAGAGACAAAACAAGGATCAGCAACAAATTCTTGTATGACACAAATTCTGGAATCACCAGTTCAGGAATTTAAAATAGCTGATTAATATGTTAACAGCTCTAATGAAAAGTAGACACCATTCAAGAACAGATCTAAGTAGAGGTGAACATGCTTAAGAAAGAATCAAAAGCAAATTTTAAATGTTAGAAATAAACACTGACAAATGAAAAGTGCCTTTGATGATCACCTCAGTAGACTGGACACTGCTGAGGAAAAAATCAGTGAGCTTGATAGTGGAAACTTTCCAAACTGAAATGCAAAAAGAAAATAGAACAAGCAACAACCTCCCCTCCCAAACAAAACAAAAACCAAACACAGAGCATTCAAGAATTGTGGGACAGTTTGGAAAAGTGTAACATACATGTGCTTGGAATACCAGAAGAACAAATGAAGCAGAAGAAATATTTGAAGTAATAATGGCCAAGAAATTCCAGAGTTAATGACAGACATCAAACCACTGACCCAGGAAACGCAGAACAAACACCCGACAGGATATCAGAAAATCTAGTCTGCACTTAGGTGTGTCATATTCAAACTGCAGAAAATGAAAGGCAAAGAGAAAACCTTGAAAAAAGCCAGAGGGAAAAAACATCTTACTTGTAGGCTAAGAATTACAGTGCACTTCTCAGTAGAATCACGCAAGAAGGGAGTGGGGTGAAAACTGTTCAAGGAAAAACAACCTAAAATTCTATATCCAGTGAAACTGTTCTTTAAAAGTGAAGGATAAAGTATTGTTTGCTGTTACTGAAGGTGGTCAAGAAGAGGTTGAATGACAAGGACAAGAGAAATGTTGGGTCTAATGTTTGCCTCACTGTATTCTATATATAAACAACTGGCTCTGGGAGATGGTAGTATATATTCAGCAAACATGTATTTCAGGTTTTTGAGGAATGTTACAAACCAGATTCCCTTCTTGGAGCTTCACTCTGGACATGAGCATATTGGAGATTGGAGCAGGGATGTAGCAGAGAAACTATGTGTGCTCCCAAACAGCCCAGAACCTCTGATTTGTGGCCTGCCTGTTAAAGCCTTGTGTAACAGTGTTCCATGGGACGCCCAATTTGGGAAATATCAAATTGGCTGACCTCCATGACCCTGAAATAGTGTGATTCTTTAGAAACTGGGTAATACATACTAAGGGAGTGAGACCAGAAGGTCACACAGAAAATGAAAATAATTTAGGCTAAAAGGTCACACAACATGAAAATTTATAGAAAGCATAATTAAATCTACTTCCTAACTTAAATATCAGACAAGTAGAAAAATTAGTTATATCTCACTTCCTTAAATTCCTTCTTCCCACTTGATTTTGAAGTTGCTTACAAATAAATGACCTCAGTTATATGCTGCCTATCAGCTCCTGGCTCCCCCTCCCCCTCCAAGGTCAAAACTGATGATTAGTGATAGGTTCAACTTTCCTGGAATATTGGTCATCGTTCCTGATTGGACTAGCCCCTTGCCTTTTCTTGTTTCTTTTCCCTTGTGTCTTCTGTATGTTGCTGCTATTATTAGTCCTTCTTTTGTTTTGTTTTGTTTTTTTAAGTCTCTAGGCCCATATGCTGTTATTCATGAGAAAATGACAGCTCCTCTCCATTACTGGGGATTCCAGAGATGTTTTAATGGCAGAATTAGACTACCTAATACAAGTCACAGTTTGTTTCCTAAACATGTTGGATTTTGAGTTTTAGGGACATAACTGTTAGTCCTGTGATTGTGGTGATCCTATATTTCATGTAAGGTAGATTTCAGTTGGATAACACACTTCTAAAGAATACCCATCCCAATAACAATTCCAAGATACGAGAGGCAGGATAGCATAATGGTTAAGCATGAGGACTCTGAAGCCAGACTGTCTGGGTTTCAAGCTTTTTTGACCTTGTCTGTTGACTTAAGAGGAAGTTTCTTAATTAGTGGTTAATTGTGCTTTAATTTTATTATCTGTAATGCATGGATAATAAGAGTCTCTACCTATGAAGATTAAATGGACCACTTAGAACAGCATTTGGCATTTAGTAAGCACATCAAAATCTTGGTTAGGGTCACACTCAATCTAGAAATTTATAAAGCTTATTTATAACAGTATCTACCCTCATTACAATTTAGCATTTTTGATTTTTTAAAACCCAGTCAATAGCCAGGTAGGCATTGGGTTCCTTGCAGAAAACTAATTCCCTGAGAAAATATTAAATCTTTTTTCTACTTGTTAATCCAGAAGGCTAATGAGCCTTCATGGTAATAGAATTATAATTTACTAACAGGTGGGAATTACCTATTCCAAGAATATTTTAGAAGTAAAATCTGCTTTTATTGTAGAATACTTATTTAAGAGAATGATAGTAAGCCCTCAAAGGAACTGCAAGATATAAGACAGTCTGTTAGATGACGTTCATTTACACTAAAGTATTTCCCACTAAAAGGTAACTTTTCTGCAGTTGGTCAAGGAAAAATGGTTCCATCAGAGATGTGTGGGATAATGTGAAAAGAAATGAGAAAGGATTTGATATTTTACTTTTAAAATACTTTAATTATATATACAATAGTTTTTAACAATTGCAGGACTAGATCCCAAGCTAAGTTTGGGTATTTGTTTTCTAGAAGACAAGTTAGGGCAAATCACTGAGATCTTTACCTGCTTTACACTCTGTTACCTGGAGATGGCAACAGACTTGACTAATCTCCCTGACATCATGGAATTTCTTGGCCGCCTTTAAGAAAATAAGTGGTATTTTTAAAATATTGATTGATACTTCAATTAACTTTTCCTGTCTAATCTAGCAAAGAGCCCCAACCCCAGGGTAAGCAAAATGAAGTAAATTATGGTGGATCCTGAAAAATGAGAATCAGAGCTTCTAAATAGTTACATTGAAGAAAGTCACTTAAGGAAGACTTGTTAACATTTAAAGAGAGGCAGAAGACATAATGAAATACATATCAAAGAACAAAACCATTTAGGGGTCTGCAGAAGAACAAATAAAATGAACCAGGATTATGAAGATTACCATCAACCTAAGGGGTTCTATAATATGTTCTGAAGATTATGTCTTGATAACTATTTTGAATGAAGATAACTAGCTCCACCTTCAACGTTAATTTGTGCTTTTGTGACCCAAGGACCAACTTATTTTATTCTCAAACATGTAGTTACTATGACGACTGATTAAAAATGATGTAACAGGTAAATTTTAAGTAGCCAAAACTGAATCAACCAGATTTCAGACTAAGAATACATATAGTGAGATATAAAGGGAGAAATTAAATTGCTTAGGTGTTTGCATAGATACAGCTTGTGGAATACTATGGAAATAAGATGTCGTATGGAAATACTACATCACTCCATCTTTAAGAAATGCTATTGTGGAGAAAGTCTTTATTTTATTTTATTTTATTTATTTTTTTTTGTGCGGTACGCGGGCCTCTCACTGTTGTGGCCTCTCCCTTTGCGGAGCACAGGCTCCAGACGCGCAGGTTCAGCGGCCATGACTCACGGGCCCAGCCGCTCCGCGGCATGTGGGATCTTCCCGGACCGGGGCACGAAGCCGTGTATCCTGCATCGGCAGGCAGACTATCAACCACTGCGCCACCAGGGAAGCCCGGAGAAAGTCTTTAATACTAGGATGTCCATGTTTTTTTGGCTGAAAAAAATATCCTCATATGTCTTTTAAAACGGGGGGTTGTCCAGCCCATATTGTTATACTTGAAAGGCACCCTAAACATTGATTTCACAAATGAAAAGTGAGAGAGAATGCATTATCAAAGCCTTGTTTTCAGAGCATTCCGGAATCTGGATTACACTCAAACTTGATTCCTACAAAAGCTACACAGCTTGCTCACTAGAATCAGGATTGGGCTTCCTAACTTGATATATTCCTCTTTCTGCTGCAGCAGCTGTCTCTCAGGAAGTGGGTAGGAAGGAAGGGGCAGTAATATGGTAGGCATGATGCTTGAAATTGTTGACCATAGCCCTTAATGGCCACTAAAGATGCACATGTGGGTATAGTTGAATTTCTCCCAGTTTTTTTTTTTAATTCAGAGTCATAGAGAAGAGAGCAGAATTATTAGTAGCATGTGCTAGGTAATGGCAGCCCCTATATATATATATATATATATATATATATTTATTTAAATTCAGAAATAGTTAAGGTATTTAAGCAACTGAAATATTAGAACAACTGTATCTGGATCAGCCCTAAAATGAATAAGAACTCCAAATTTTAGGAAATTTATCCTCTTAGCTGTTTTTGGTGCAAGATGGTTCTGATACCATCCCCGAATGATAACTGCAGTTCTGTGGCACTTCATAATTTGAAAACTTCCACATTAACTTATTTAAGCCTCACAGCCCAATAAAATAGATACCCATATTTTACAAAGGAAGCAACTGAGGCTTAGATAATCTTAGGGTGCCCTTGCCTAAGATTACAGGTAGTAAATTGAGGAGGTGGTACTTGTATCCAGATCTTTTGACCTAATGCCCAGGAGAATCGACTGGGGACCTCTTCACACCCAGTGTTCTGCTGAACACTGTAAGGAATATAGATACACACAAAGTGTGTTTCCCCCTAATTATGAAAACTAGAAAACAGTATAGTAGTATTTAAGTTCAGAAATAACTTGAATAGTAGCAGATCATAGGAAGTTAGTGTGAAACTAAAGTAGGAAAAGTTTCTGTGGCAAAGTTTGGTCTTAAAATAGGTCTTGTAAAATGGAGATTTGGACACAATGTATACTCAACATTAGCTGTAAAGAAAAGCATTTCTAGTGGTGGTTCAGATTTCAACCTAGCTCTAACCCACTCTAACTGCACACAAGAGAGATAACACCTCCTGATTCATTAATGTTGAAATATAGTCAGACGAGGATTTGCAGTTTTAGGGTGGTGGTGGTGGTGATACTGGCAAGTAAATTAAGAACAAAAATACAGACCTTGTTGAATGAGGGGAGAATAGTGAGGGAGAAGTAAAATGACTCATGTAAACAGTCAACAGGAAATGAGGTGAAGCATTGGTTCCCAAAGTGGCAGCTGATCTTTCAGCAGAAATTCCGCAGGCCAGAAAGGAGTGGCATGATGCATTTAAAGTGACAAAAGGGAAGAACCTACAACCAAGAATACGCTACCCAGCAAGACTCTCATTCAGATTTGATGGAGAAATCGAAAGCTTTACAGACAAGTAACAGGTAAAAGATTTCAGCACCAGCTTTACGGCTGTTAATGGAACTCTCTGGGTAAAAAAGAAAAGGCCACAACTAGAAACAAAATTACAGAATGAAAAAGCTCACAGATAAAGGCGAACATACAGTAAAGGTAGGAAATCATCCATACACAAAGCTAGTAGGGAAGTTAGACAAAAGTAGTAAAATTATCCGTCCACAATAAGGAGGTAAGGGATGCACAAAACAAGATGTAAAATATATCAAAAACAGTAATTGTGAGGGGAGGAGAGTACAAATGCAGGGTATTTTTAAATGCATTTGAAATTAAAAGATCAGCAACTTAGAGCAATCACGTATATATATAGACTTCTATTACAAAACCTCAAGGTAACCACAAACCAGAAAATCTATAATACATATAAACACGAAAAAGAAGGGATCCAAACAACACTAAAAATAGTCATCAGATCACAGGAGAAGAGAACAAAAGAAGAAAGAGACCAAAGGGGACAGGGCGGGAGGGATAAATTTGGAATTCGAGATTAACAGATACAGACTACTATATATAAAATAGATAACAAGGACCTACTCTATGGCACAGGGAACTATATTCAATATCTTGTAATAACCTATAATGGAAAAGAATCTAAAAGAATATATATAGATATATTCTTTAAATATATATTATATATAACTGAACCACTTTTCCTGTACATCTGAAACATTGTAAATCAACTATACTTCAATTAAAAAATTAAAATTAAAAAAAGACTTTTAAATACACAGACTAGTCAGAGCACGATACCTTTGCAGTAAAAGCAGTTCAGTATTGCTGAGGGAAGGGGCTTAATTTTTTAATGCTTTGGCTTTTCAGCAGTTTTTTTTAAAAACTTAAGATTAGGTCCTTCCCCTTCTTTGGGACTGGAACAGAGCTAAATTCTTTTAGGAAAAAAAAAAGGTTATTTAGGTTAAAACACAAAATAAGTCTTTTGAAAGCTGTTTTTGCAAAATGCAGGTTTAGTTAGAAAAGAATGAGAACACTGAAAGAGACTTACGTAGTGGCCTTACCTATTGATGTGTTTATCAGATTAGACTATCACACCTTTGACTTTCCCTGATACATGCATGCCACTGGGTCCACGTTTGTGTTTTCTCTTTCATGCTTAGGGTAATTTTTCTGGTTTACTGAGAATAAAAAGAGATATTTCTTTTCTCCCACTCCAGCTTTATTGAAGTAAAATTGGCACATAAAATTGTATATATTTAAAGTCTACGATGGGATGATTTAACACATGTATTTGTGAAATGATTACCACAACCAGGTTAATTAATATATTCATCACATGGCTACTTTGGTGATGAGAACACAAAGTCTACTCTCTTAGCAGTGTATCAAGTGTACAAGTGTACAACACAGTATTATTAACTATAATCACCATCTGTACATTAGATCCCCAGAGCATATTCATTTTATAACTGAAGGCTTGTACCTTTTGACCAGTATCTCCCCATCTCCCACCCCCGCTCCACCCCAGTCCCTGGTCACCATCATTTTCTGTTTCTGTGAGTTCATCTTTTTTTTAAGGGTCCACATATAAGTGAGATTATATAGTATTTGTCTTTCTCTGTCTGGCTAATTTCAGTTAACATAATGTCTTATAGGTTTGTGCAGGTTGTTGCAAATGACAGAATTTCCTCATTCTCATAGCTGAATGTTCCATTGTATATATGTACCATGTCTTTATCCATTCACCTGTTGACAAAGAGTTGGGTTTCTTCCATATCTTGGCTATTGTGAATAATGCTGCGATGAACATGGGAGTGCAGGTATCTCTTCCAGACACTGATTTTGTTTTGAGGTCAGTGTTAGATATTTGTTCTGACACCAGGAGGGCGCTATCTGTTTTATTACATGTTTCTCATGCAAAATCTTTGAGTCAGGTCTGTGGAACTAGGAGTGGGACAATGGCAAGCTTTTCTTTAAGTGATGCCCCTGCTATAGGAGCTGAGCCGTTGGTGAAGGGAGGGGGTGCAGGAGCCTGTGTTCCTCTTGGCTTGCCTCTTCTCGTGAAGACCACCACCTCCTGAATTGGGGGCAAGGGTTATCCGTGCTCCAGTATTCTCAGCTTCTGCATCTAAGGTAGAGCCTGTGTTTCACGGAGTGGGGCTGAGCAGAAGGGCGCCCTCAGGCTCTTAAACTTAAAATTTTTGAACCCTTAATCCTCTCTTTTTTTTGTTTACTTGTAAAGTAGCCTTGACTTCCCCGCCCCCCCCCCCACATGGCTGTATTTTATTCTCCTATTGCTCAACTTTATTTTCTTCATTTATACCTGAAATAATATTGATATTTATGTTTTTTTATGCCTCCTTCCCCCTGAAATGTTAGCTTTGTAAAGGCAAGAGACCTCATCTGTTTTGTTTAACACTTATCTCCAGCGCTTAATAAATATATACTAGCCATATGCTGGGGACTGCCATCACAACACTCCCAGTCTTGTAGGGCAGAGAGGAGGATTGTAAATAGACAGTCAACAACATTTTTCTAAAGGTGTGCATTCATGGTGCTGTGATGATTCTGACCTAAGAGAATTACTATCGTTATTGTACATCAGAATCAAAACAATATACATATCTTATTGTAAGCATTGTTGCCATAGGAAGCCAACTTGTGGAATCTTGGAGCCTCTTTCTAGACCACCAGTGAGGCAATTGAAAAGTTTTGGGACTATGGCCTGGATCATAGAATTGGGTAGTTCGTCAGGTTTCATCTGGTTTTTTCTTCAGGCTAACATCAAATAGTTAACCAGGGCTACTTAAATCTTTTGTCTTTCAGATGAAAGTCTGCCTGTGACAGTAGCAGAAAGCTTTAGATTACTACTTTTGTTCCTAATATAGTAAAGCACGATTTTACTCGCTTATGAAGGATAATCACTCTTCTCACAGGATTATTGAAAGGATTAAATGAGTTCGTATTTTAATGTGTGGCATATTATGGGCATTCAATAAATGGCAGCTTTTGATTATGTTTACCAAATTTCTTGTATGCAGTGTTGCCAATTGGTAGAAGGCTTTTATCAATAATTGCCACAGATCCTTTGAATCAAAGGATTAATATAAACCTTAATAATTGAAGTACAGCCTATCTGGATGCTAGAAACTAGAAATTAGGGTGAGCAGTAATGACCACTAAAGGCACATAAGACATTTCTCAAAACATCTAGCCTCGAGAGGAGCAGAGAGTAATTACTTCTGAGCATGTTTGAACAGCATCTGGCTATGTCATGCTGACCCCAGAGTACTTTAGGTGTTACTTATTAGAGAATGATTTAGTAAGAACAGAGGGACAGATGGAGATGTGTGTTTGCCCCCCTATCAGCATGTGCTGAGGAAGACACGTATGCTAAATGAGATGTGTGTGGAGATCCGACTGAAGAGTATGCATCTAGAATGAAATACTCTGGTGCTTCTCTTTTGTTTGCCACTCCGAGCTGTTATGCTGAAACCTACCTGATGTTCCAGTGTGTCACTGGCAAAGGGGAAAAGGGAACAGGAAAATCTTACCTTGAGGTTATAGATCCCAATTAAACTCTCTTTTACTCAACCTTGATCTTCATGATGGATTAGAAATTCAGGAACAGGCAGACATGGCAAAGATTGACCCCTCTGTTGTGTGCCCAAAGCTCTCCTAGAACATGTCCAGCTTTCAACCTTGTCTGCTTTGTCTGCCATTGTGCCCAGTTCCCCATGCTTCAGAAATCTTCTCCTTTCCCTTAGAGCAGTTGCGATATAGTAATTCTGACAAACTCCTTTCCCCAGGTGTAGTTATTCTTTAAAAGAGGAGGCTCAGTAACACAAAGTTTGCTAACTGATTTCATTTTAGACAGAAAAACCGTGGAGAAGTAGCTCACAAGTTGGCTGTGTATTAGCATCCTTTGGGGGAGCTTTTACAAAATTTGAGAGCTCTGGATCCACTGCCAGAGATTCTCATTTAATTGATAGATAGTGAGGCTGGAGTTCTCTTGAAAATTCTGAGTTTCTTCAAAAATTTCCTAGGTGATTCAGTCAGAGTTGAGAAACAGCTAAAGAAGAAGGGCTCTTGGTGGAGAGACCCTCGACCCCAGATGAAAGCTTATCACTCACCTGGTCTGTCTTGAGATCACCCTCGGTCAGAGGGAAGGAGAGGGCTGTAGGCTTTATAGAGGGAATAATACCCACTTTCTAGGTTCCCCTCTTCACATCCCACCTCTGCTAGGTGATGGAGTAAAGAAGGGTCCTCTCTCCTTGTTGAAGTCTGGAAACTTCAGTTAAAAGATATTTCCACTACAGAGAATGGGCTGTTTCCCCCTAAGCCAAACATGATCTTAATTAGTTTCCAGTCTCTGACTCCTTAGGCTGCTGTTTGCAGGGTTGCCTAACCTTCTTTTTGTGGCATTGTAATCCTTTGGTGAGCTGGCAAAGCCTTGGACCCCTTCTCAAGTTAAATATTTTAAATATAGAAAATAAAATGCATAGCATTACAATGGAAGCAAGTTATATTGAAGTAGAGCTTATTGAAATAATAAAAGTACAATAATATATGCTTCTTTACTGATACATTAAATTACATGTAGCAGTTGGTCTAATAATTTCAAAGTAGTCATAAATGTAAACAATATTTTAAGATAGATGTGAAAAACTGTAAAGTAATATTGAAGCAACTGGTTTCTGTTAAACTCACAGATACTGATAATGCTCCTGTGGTCTGCTGCCAACATTCAGAATTGAAAACAGTGCTAAATTTCAGTTTAAGTTTGTGAAAATAAATATATACTTTTTCTTATCCAAGCTCCTGTATACCTGAAAATCTTATATGCTGTGGTTAAGTATATTAATATTTTAGTCTTCTCTTTACAAGTGTGAAACAAGAGCTTACGATTGTGATTTTTCATAATAATGAGTTTACCTACTTATTTCCGAAGTCCCTCTTTTAATCCTAAAGCTCACATTATAATCTCGTTATTCAGCATAAACTGAATGTTTTACCAGATTTAATGTAGAGCATTAGCTAGATAAGCTAGATAGCCCTTCTCTGAACTCCCAGAAGTGCTAATGAGAGTGGTTTGATGTTACAGGAATACAAGCGCAAGTTAGCCAGAGTTTCCCTGGTGCGAAAAGAACTCAGGTCCCGGATCCAGAGCCTGCCGGACTTATCTCGATTGCCCAATGTTACTGGCAGCCACATGCACCTGCCCTTTGCGGGGGACATCTACAGTGAAGATTGATGACCAGTCTCTTTCCAGGGCCCAGGACTTTGCAAGAGATGGAGACAGGTTAGGTGGATAGTCCTGTAGTGTTATTTTTGTATATTGTTGAGAGAGTGACATTAACAAAAAGAAATAAGTAATTTATAAAATTGTTTAAAATGTTGGTTTGTTTACTATTTTATTGGTAAGTTAACATGACTTAGTTTAAACAACGTGAATCTCTGTGTATTAATAAGCTCACAAATAGTGATTATTTTCAAAAGATCTTTTTGTAAATTTTTTTGATTCAGGGCCTTGTGAGAAATTCCATGTTTCTATTTCTTCATGTATTTTCAAATGATTTTCTTTATTTTCTTCAGTATCTAATCACTGTATAGTATGTAATTCCTAAAGAGTAAGAACTAATGAGGAGTTTGTTGAGAATTTATTATGGTATAGTTAGGACTTGATTGTAGAAGGGACTAAGTGTTCCAACTTAATTTTCACCCTTCTCCCCAACCAAAATATCAGTTCTGTGCCTCTCAATGCCTTTGATTCCTATTTCCTAGAGGTCAGTAATTTAACAGTAAATATGGATGTCATTTTGAGAGTCAGATCAGAAGCTAGAGAACTTTTCCACTATAGTACTATAGGGGTTCCATTCCAACTGCCACAGTGTAGAATAAAAGGAGTGTTAAACAGGGACCCCCTTGAATAAACTGTTTATTATTATTTGGATAGATTAATATGAAAATGCTTTGGAAATGTTATGAATTTTGACATTGTACCAAGAGAACAACTCTGATTCTAGAACTGATTTCTAGTTGTCAAATCAGGCTCCTTTTAACATAATTGATCCCTTTAACACAAAGCCATCTGTGGGATTAAAAGAAGTGTAAAATAATGATACTTTATTATTCTCTTAGCCATTTAACTTTAAAAACAATAGTATTTTTAGCTTTAATATCTCAAGAACACAATATTCATTAATGTTCAGTAAAGTAGCCTGGAACATTATTAATGTTTCCTTAAGGTTTTTGAATGACTGTATATTTGGAAATTAAGCAGTGCTACACTACAGGGTAGATCTGGTAAATATTATATTTGTATATTTAGAATTACCAAAACAAATGTACTTTTTTTTTATCTTTTATTTCTAACCCTGTGTGTTAGAGCAGTTGCATGCTCTCCTGCTTTCTCTTTAAATCACATTGTTAAGCTGTGGATTTTGTACTCAGTGATGACTTAGGATGAACTTTTTTTCATTCATTACTTTACATATTAGAAATTTTTCTTTTCGTTGTAAGAAGATTCAATTGAGATAGTCAATAAAACATCTTTTAGATCCCACAAGCCAGTTATGTCTCACTAGTCTGAATGGCTTCACTCTTTCTCAGTATTAGAGATTATAGCTAAAATGAATTTCTATGTGAAGGAGAAGACAAATATTTATTTTTAGTAGCCAGTAGTTTTGGGAACAGTGCTTTTAACAGTTTGACCTCTCAGAAACAGACACACAGAGAAGTAGTTCCCACATATGGCTTATATTCCAAAGTTTTTTAGTCAACTTTTGGGACTCGGGGCACATTTTTTCACAGGAACGGTAGTAATTAGATTCCCTGTGAACACTACCACAGAAAGCTCACCCAGGAATCTAATCCACTTAACCATGAATGTACTTAACTTGTAATGTGGTTGACAAATTACTGGTAGTAGATCCTGACCAACATTTGTAACGTCACTAAGAAAATGGTGTGTAGCAGCCAGACTTACACATTGGGGTGTATGTCTGTCTTGTGTACTTCTGTCCCTAGGTGTAGGATATGTAAGAAAAAGATTCAGCATGGTGGTGGAGGGTGTAACCAATGCACAATTATTAAAACCTGGTTATACCTGTTGTAAAAGTATGCCACATAAGTTAATTTTTGTTAAAGTGAAAGCAAAAGCTTGTGTATTAATTTATTTTCAGCATCTTGACCTTATTTATGATCTGCTGAAGTGTTGATTTATCTATTCAAAATGCATTTTTTCCATTTAAAACTAATTTATAAACTATGTACTCCTGGGAAGATTTGAAACCTATTAGAAGTTTGTTGAAATATTTTCACCATTTAAGACAGACTTCTGACATAGATACTGATTTTAATGCCAGTATCTGCTCTAAATATTTATGATAAAAATGCATTATTTTTTAAAGAGCTTGATGCGATTTGTGATAAGTGATAGTACTCAACCTGAATCCTACTCCCAATTTCACCCTTTGACCAATCCTCCACAAACCTTCAGTTGTTGGTTGATTTACTGACTGTAAACACAAATGATATGGTCTGGTTTAGAAGTTATGTTTTCAGCCTTATGATAATTAACATGGTAAGCCTTAGCAGTAAATAGCTTTCCTTTCTAAAAGGGAGACTACATTTTCTCAAGAAATGGGGCTAGCTGGGGGTACTATAATACCAGATTCTGAATCATGAGCATTTTCTTCACTGTGTACGTGAGGCAAATCATGCATTTTTGAGTGCAGCTTGGCCTGGCCCCTCAGGAGAAAAGCATGTCACCACACTTGCAGTAGGGGTATTTTGGTTTGAATGGATACCATCACTCTTTTCTCCACAAACAGTGCAGAGAGCTGTCTGGAGTGGCAGTTTGAACAGATTCCCTGGCGTTCCCTCTGCTCCTTCCATCATTACAGTAAGTAAAAGAACCACATGGGGGAACCCGGGAGTCTGAGAAAAAGAGCTGTGCTTAATAGCCAACCTCCCTTTCTGTGAAAACCAGTCCAGGTGCAGCTATTTTGGTACCTCTTCTCACATGCACTCTGCGTCAGGGTTTTTCTGTAAGAACTCCTTCAGGGTCAGCAACAGCCGGGATGACCTTGTCATCTTGACTTGCAAAATTAAAATAACAAACCTAGGTTGTCAATTGTCACTGTAGATGAGCAACTCATCTATTATCATTATTGAACAGGTTCTGAGAAATCTTTAGAAAGAAAACACTCAAAAGTACAAATTAATAAGGAAAGTTAGAATGTCCTTTCTGAATTTTCCATTCAAAAAATTTATATTATATGAAATAACATAAAGCTCTATACTGCTTTGATTTCTATTAAGAAGTAGCTCCTAAGATGTAGTCTTGTTTAATAGTTGTTGCACTGTATCAAAGCTTTTTAAAGTGTAAATCCAATTCTTCTCTGTATAGAAAGGGAGCATTGTGTTACTTACTGAATTTATTTATACAGAGCATTTGTTGCCATCTGCAATTCCAGCCATCCACACATGAGTCTGTTCTGAGGTGGCAGTAGCACACGGGAAGATGAAGTTTCCCTATTTCTTTACCCCTTTTTCTTTGGTGGTATCTGATGAAAATATAAGATGTTCTTAATAAAGTTTTACGTTCTTTTTGAGATGTGTAGATTATTTTTGTGAATTTGTTTAATTGGATATGGGGTGGGGAGGGAGACATTGATGGACTGGGAGGGAAACAAAGTACTGGAAGTGTCCAGCAATATTACCGTGGAGAAACTGCCAAAGGAGATTCTATTTGCATGGTCAATGGGAACCAAACTTGAGCGAACATCCGAATCACCTGGAGGGCTTATTAAACTATAGGTTGCTGGGCCCCACCCCCAGAGGTTCTGGGATAAGGCCTGATAGTTTACATTTCTAACAATTTGATGCTAATGCCACTGAGTTTAGGGACCACATTTTGACAACCGCTGCTCTAGAGTAACTTTCAAGTCCGTGACTTGCTTCATGATTTAAAATTCCAGGTAATTTCAGGCAATTCCAAGTAATAAGATAATAAAGTATGGGTTTTACAGTTCCGTATATAGCAGGTTCCTTTGGGCAGAGAACGAGACCATATCTTGTTTTGTGACCTACTGCACAGAAATAAATAGTGCTTTTTTTCTTTCTTTTTTTTTTTTTTTTTTTTTTTTGCGGTACGCGGGCCTCTCACTGTTGGGGCCTCTCCCGTTGCAGAGCACAGGCTCCGGACGCACAGGCTCAGCAGCCATGGCTCACGGGCCCAGCTGCTCCGCGTCATGTGGGATCTTCCTGGACCGGGGCACGAACCCGTGTCCTCTGCATCGGCAGGCGGACTCTCAACCACTGCGCCACCAGGGAAGCCCAGTAGTGCTTTTGAGTGAACAGATTCACTTGGTACCTTGAAATCCCTGGAGTACAGGTCCTCTCACCACATCTTGAATTTAAAGCAGAATTGGAAAATACTAGAAATCTGAGGGAATCTCTAGGGCAGTGTTTGCCAAACTCCTTTTATAAGACTCACTTGGGACGTTTGCAAAAAGGGCACATACCTCCTGAATCAGAATTCTCTGTGATTCTTATCTAGAAAGTCTGGGAGGTCTAGTCCTTAGGCTAGTGCCCCTGGTTTTCCATTCTGGATGGCCTCTGGTCACTTTATCTGTATCCGGGTGCTTCCCATTCCCATTCCCATTCCAATCTTCCCCCCTTGCAGCAGTAGGTTTTATACAGTGGGACCTGCATCCAGAGATTCTGTTTCTGAAGATTTGGGATAGATTTGGAAATCTGCATTTTAAACAAGCTACCAAGATGATTCTGATGCAGGTAATTCTTGACTGTACTTTGAGAAACAATGCCCTGCAAAGCAAATTATGGTCTATAACATACAATGATGGTAGGTCACGCATTTATGGTACTTCCTGTACACCAGGGCTGCTCTAAGCACTTCACATATCCTTTGCGATAGATGCTCTGATTATTCTAGTTTTACATATGGGGAAGCTAAGACACAGTGTAAATTCTGTGTGACCTTGAGCAAGTCAGATGGTGAAGCTGGGATTCAGACCCAGCTCCAAGTCTGACTCTGAGCCTGTGCTTCTGAACTACTACATAGTGCTGCCTGTTATACTGATATGTTGTGTAGCAGCTCCATCATCACCATATCCACATTTTGCATAACGTGAAGTTATAGTGAAATTATAACATGCAAATATTCAAATTAAAAAGTAACATCTTAGCTAGAAGTGTGGTGAAGGAGGGGGGCTTTTGAAAAGATATTATATGCAGTTGTCTTGTGTGTTGTTTTTATTGAGGTAAAATGTATGTAACATAAAATTCACCATTTTAAAGTGTACTCTGGCATTCAATACATTGATGATTAACACTGTTGTGCAACCATCACCACCATTCATCTTTAGAACATTTTCATCTTCCCCATTTAAAACTCTGCCCATTAAACTATAACTCCCTATCTCTCCAGCCCCTTGCAACCATTTTACTTTCTGTCTCTATGAATTTGACTTCTCCAGGTACCTCATATAAGTGGAATTATAAAATATTTGTTCTTTTGTGTTTGGCTTATTAAACTTAGCATAATCTCCTCTAGGTTCGTTCATGTTGTATCATGTGTCAGGATGTCCTTTTTTTTTTTTTTTTTTTTTTTGTGCGGTACGCGGGCCTCATTGTTGTGGCCTCCCCGGTTGCGGAGCACAGGCTCCAGACGCGCAGGCTCAGCGGCCATGGCTCACGGGCCCAGCCGCTCCGCGGTATGTGGGATCTTCCCGGACCGGGGCACGAACTCGTGTCCCCTGCATCGGCAGGCGGACTCTCAACCACTGCGCCACCAGGGAAGCCCAGGATTTCCTTTTTTTTTTTTTTTTATAAAGTTACTCACCACAGACATTCTTTTAAAATTAATTTATTTATTTTTGGCTGCGTTGGGTCTTTGTTGCTGTTCGGGCTTTCTTTAGCTGCATCGAGCGGGGCTACTCTTCGTGGCAGTGCGCGGGCCTCTCATTGAGGTGGCTTCTCTTGTTGCGGAGCACGGGCTCTAGGTGCACGGGCTTCAGTAGTTGAGACACACGGGCTCAGTAGTTGTGGCACGTGGGCTCTAGAGCGCAGACTCAGTAGTTGTGACTCACGGGCTTAGTTGCTCCGCGGCATGTGGGATCTTCCCAGACCAGGGCTTGAACCCGTGTCCCCTGCATTGGCAGGCGGATTCTTAACCACTGCGCCACCAAGGAAGCCCTTGAATTTCCCTTTTTAAGGCTCAGTAGTATTCCATTGTATAGATATAGAATGGAATATTTTGTTTATCCAATGGATATTTTGTTTATCCACATTTTGTTTATCCATTCGTCTGTTGATGGACCCTGGATTGCTTCCACCTTTTGACTATTGTGAATAATACGACTATAAACATGGGTGTACAAATACCTGTGCAAGTCCCTGCTTTGATTTCCAATTGGTTTTTTCAAAGCAATTATTTATATTAGTATCAATGAAGTAGAGTTAGAATGAACTATTGATAGGGATAGTCTAGACAACATTTTAATGAATACCTATGTTTAAGGCATGGTGTTAAATCTTGTGAGATATACAGAGATTATTCAACTGCATGGCTGCTCTCAAAAAACTTACAATCTAGTGGGAATGGATACAGTAACAATTTTTAGAATTGACCAAAGCTTGCTTTTATTTTTAAACTAGCATATTTTTTCCAAGCCAGTGGTTCCATAGGCCAGCATTAGCCTCAGCTGGGAACTTCTTTGAAGGGCTGAAGTCTCAGGCTCCAGACCTACTGAATTGGAAAATCTAAGGCTGGGGACCAGCAATGTATCTTTTAAACAAGCCCTCTAGGTAATTCTAATGCACACTCAAGTTCCAGGTTTGTTTTGTGTACCACTGTTCTAGGCATCCAACACCTTACCTCAACACTTCATTCTCAAGTATGGGAAAACTTTAGAGGGAATAAAAGGACTTGGTCCAACAAAAGCAATTGTAAAAAAGTGTGCTTTTCCTGACAAGCCAAGGAATGCTTTTTATCTGCCTTTTTATCTGCCTATTTCTTTATCTGCCTATTTCTACTCTTAGGAACCCCACTCTGTCTGCCCTGGCAAATTTCTCCATATTTTCTTATTTCATTTCTCTGTCTAGTGCATCTCTTGTCATTCTTCTGAGGCGGGTAGAGTGAAGGAGAAACAGTAATGCAGTCTGGGCTCTGACCATTATCTGCCTTATCTAAAAGACTGATTAGCCCTTGGTATAATTACACCACCACAGGTTTAGCCATTTTAATTGCTGAAGTCCCTGTGATTTTATTTCCAACTTGTTGGATGCCATCAAAAATGAAAACTGTATTTTACTGCCCTTTTTGTAAATGAATCACTGACTAAAATGGAATGACTGAAGTGAATTTTAGAATTACACATTTCACATTTGAATTCTATGCATCATGGAAAAGGTAAAAAATCGAAATTTTGAATTAATTTAAGTGAAATTGTTATGCAGAGCCATTAGCTGATTCAGATGTATCTAGAAAAAATCAGTTGTATCGGTATTGTTTAGTTTGGTTTATTGTCTTAAAGTCATATTTCAAATATACAAAGAAATATTTTTAAAAAATAAAACGTGTTTATTTATGGAAATACAAGTTAAACAAGAAATTCTGAGGTTTAAATCATATATTAATACATTATTACATTAGTATTTAGTGTCTCCTTTTTCCAGCTCTTGATATTTATGTTATAAAATCTTGTAATACTCTTATGGGATTGAGTTACTAGCAGAGAGCTCACAATGCTATTTGATTCTTAAGGGTCTTTGCATAATTTAGTGATAACTGCCATAAGGTGCTTGTGGTTTTGGTTGTAGTTTTGTGATTTGAACTGTTAGACTGCTTAACAGAGGGAAATTCAGTTTTCATTCTTCTTTTTGAGCTGGTATTTGAGCTCTGCAGGACCTCGGGCACACTTCATGTCCATGTCCAGTTCCTTGTGCCTTTATCTAATTGATAGTTCTTGATACCCTATCCTAGTCATTAGTGCTTAGCATTCTCCCTGTTAGAGTTGCTAGTCCCTCCCTACCTTGGCTAGCATGAGGAAGAAAGACTAACTTCTTTCTATTTCCTTTGTCTTTTCTTCCTTGCTTTTATGTCCATTGATGGACAGAGCAATTACAATTGTGGTAAAGTTTTACATCAACAGAATAAAGCTCTTTTACTAGTTGGGTGTAATTTTCCCACCAGGAACCAATAAAAAGCAAACTACTAATGATGGAGCTTATTGATTGGTTAAAATATAATTTTTCCTTAACCAGCAGGTTTTGCAACATGGCTTAGAGCTTTTTTTTAAGGCTAGTATGTTTTTCAAAATGTATGACTTAGAAATAATATTTAAACAGAAAACCTAATTATTTTAATATAGTGGAAGTGTTTTAGAAATAATATGTAAACAGAAAACCTAATTATTTTAATATAGTGGAAGTGTTTTTAAGGGCGTTTTGTTTTGTTTTGTTTTGTTTGCGGTACATGGGCCTCTCACTGTTGTGGCCTCTTCCATTGCGGAGCACAGGCTCCAGACACGCAGACTCAGCGGCCATGGCTCACGGGTCCAGCCGCTCCGCGGCATGTGGGATCTTCCGGGACCGGGGCACGAACCCATGTCCCCTGCATCGGCAGGCGGACTCTCAACCACTGCGCCACCAGAGAAGCCCCTAGGGCGTTTTTAAAAAGCTCCATATTATTTAAATTAGTTTTAAAATCCTTGTAGTTATACAATGTAATAATTGGTAATTCAAATAACCCAGGGCAATAGGTATGCAATTTTATTTTTAGCTGTTACTTAATCATAGTCATATATGAAATTTAATCTTTACTAGATATATATTTTGCAGCTTAATAATTACCTTTGAATACTTTGATGAGGTTAGATATAATGAAGAGATTTCCCAAGTGCTTGTTTGCTGTCATTTTAGAAATTCTAAACAGTTACTTTCATCATAAAAAGTTAGAGGCAGTGTTAAGCATCATTTGGTTAAAATATTCCTCTATTTCATATTTGTTTTTGAACATTGATTTGGTTTCCATTTTTGTTATATTACTGAGTGTATTACATGGATATGATAGCATTCTGTAGGCACTTTATAATTTCTTGGTACTGTAGTAGAAATCTCATTTGTTTTTAAAGTATAGTATTAAGGATATATAGACTTGTTTCATTGTATGCCACTTAGTGAAATTGTAATTTGTATTTTATGTCCTCTAAGAATGCACAGTGTACTTTTCTAAAGGATGAAAACTGTCAATAATTGTTTGCAGAGGTCTTCAGATTAAAAAAATTAAGCAGTCTTCTATTTCAAAAGACATACTATCAAGAGCCAACAAAATTCAGCTGGAGTTGGAACAGCAATTGAAATACATTTCTTTGCTGTCTAGGAAGAAGTTTAATGAGTTCTTTACAGTTTCAAAAATGGCGCCAACTAAACTGTAGTGACTAGTAAGAGGAAGATGGTCTCAGAGTTTGTAGATTCCCAAGAAAACTGTAGTTTCCCAGTCCAAAATTCCCAGTCCAGCTTTTCAAGATTTCATTGACCTAAGTTGTCAGAAGCCCAATTAGTAGGGATGTATAGTGTCTAAATAAATCCCTCCTTTCCATTTAATACAGCAAATGTAGTTTCTATGGTTTTTGAATGAATGTGTTGAGCCTTTAATATATGGAAGTTACCATACCAGAAGCTGAGAGAATTCAAACATGAGTAAGATGCAGCTCTGCCCTTACAGAGCTCAGAATCTAATGTGGGAAACAGATACTGACTATATTATAATGTCTTAAGTTCTACACAAGTGGTATGAAAAATGTGGAACACTGAGAAAAGAATGGTTGATGTCTATGGGGAACCGCTGCCTAGAGCTTTATAGAAAAGATGAAGGACATTTGAATTCATCTCTGTTAACTAACCATGGGTCAAATAAGCAATGAAAAAGATTTTTTAAAATGTGTTCTGTACCTGAACACAACAATACTGATGAATTAAATGAAAATTAAGCTAAATGAAATAGTATATATAAACATACCTTTTGCTCAGTGGAAATCTGAAGGCATTAGATCTTACTCATGTTGAATAACATGGCTAGGTTTAGGATAAGTCTACTGGAAAGAAGGGTAAGATTTTAAGGAAGAACGTAGTTACCTGATTTCAACCATGTGCTGCATGGGCCAAACGACAGAAGCTGTCTTCAGGATTGTTCCTTGCCCCCCCAGCCCCTACCCCAAGCCACAGCTATATGTGTAAGTACACGTATGTGTGTATGTATATATACACACACACATTTCTCTGTGGCTAAAAAGCTGATGCAGTTTTTTTATTCTATTCATGTTGTTGGAAATTCTGTGATAGATAGAACATGATGTTTAGTTTCATAAAACCCAACTCTGTGTCTGAACTGTATTGCAAAAATTGTTAAAGTATAGGCCAGTAAAATAAAGACTCTAGCATATAGAAATGAAACATGATGTGCAGTCTGATTTCTTTCACTATATTATCATGACTGGGATTGACTATCTGACAGGGAGAGTGGAACAGATTGCAGCTATCTGTCTGAACTGTAGACCAAGGAGCATGCCACTTGTTCTTGCTGCTAACTAGCTAGATTTACTCTTGGGTAAATGCAGCAGCTCATTTGTTTAACCACATAATTTGAGGAATGCCGTTTCTGACTGTGTAAAGGATCTGAGGCAACAGCCAGGACTACGTACTGGCTGAGGTAAAATATTTGAATTCTCCTTGGAGGAGCATCCCTCACCCAGCTTTGGCTGTGTCGCTCAGACCTGGACCTTTAAGTTCAAGACTCAAGTGAGGGTTCTGTTCACCGATTAATCTAAGGACTGATTTGTTGGAATCTGCTATATTTTCCTGCTTTTATTGAATTAATAATTCCCCTGCATGAGCCTAAAGGCTTACATATTTAATTGAGGTTATGAAACTCCCCCAGGTTTCATAGCCTCAGGTTTCATTAGGCTTACTGATCTGAGTAAGTAAGTGTTTTTCTCTTGTCAGAATTTAGGTACTATAGTTTTCAAGGAAGTGCCTAGAGAGAGTATTATCATATTTGATGTGTGTATATAAGACTGTGGTAAGAAAGTTTGTAAATTCTTTAGAATAGAATTGGTATGCCAGAAATAGTTTAGGTAGACCATTCTCTCTGAGCACTTTTATCCTAGACAAGATGCTGTACCTTAGAGAGAGATACTTGAAGCTCAGGGGAATAGTGAAATTCTTACTGAATTGATGTGAGGGAGCAACACAGCACTGATTGGAATCTTAGCGGTGGAGTGTGCTCTCCCCAAAACCCAAAAGTCAAGTTAGATTTTTATTTTTATTTTTTGGCCACACTGTACGACTTGCAGGATCCCAGTTCCCCGACCAGGGATTGAACCCAGGCCACAGCAGTGAAAGCCTGGAATCCCAACCACTAGGCCACCAGGAACTCCCCCAAGTTAGATTTTTAAACAGAAGTTTGAAGTCAGCCACCCAACTGCTCCTTTATATTCCATTTGTCAAACAGTCGTGTCTTTCATCAAGACAACAGCAGAAGTTTAGGAGATATTTAAAATTCAGAAGCATTGCCTGTATTGACTTGGGAGTTCAACAAAAACTGCTTTAAACCTCCCCAAAACTGTCACTATTAAATAAATAGTCCTGCTTTTGGCCACAAAATTAAGAAGTTAAATTTTACCTACCTAAAAAACTTTTGTCTCTTTTCATTAATCATATAATTATCAATTATATTTAAATACCAGGTATCCTGCCTGGTGTGCCCCTGAGGGTATACGAAAAAAAGTAGCTGGTACTATAGCTAGCTAGTAATACAGGGAGAATTATTTAGAGCTATACACTGTAAATGTAATTCCAAGATACTGAAACGAAAATCCCAAATACAGATATTTAAGACCACTACCCAATCTTTGTGCAAAGTTTCCCTAAATTCAGAGTGAAATTTTGGAATAACTAATCTGAAATGAGTTAGATCTAATGCTATGACTGGTGATTTTACATTTTTAAAAGTTAAGGATTCAAAGACATACTTTAAATAGTGTAAATCATATGTATATTTGATGTGTGTGTGTGATTGCATATTAAAATTAGTAAGAAAATATTCTCTAAAAAGCTAATAGTTCTAAAAAGATAAATTTTAAATATTTCATATCAAGAAAAGGTTAAAAAGACTTAGGTTGAATTGAATATATCAAAAACTATATACTTTAAACACCTGTACCACTGCGTTCTCTTTTGTCTGTTAACTTTAATGACAATTGATAATTGACCTCAAGATTTATAACCAACATTTTGGGGTGCACAATATATAAGAGAATATGTTGATTCCACAAGTGTTGCTACAACTTCTGTCCTTGAGAAAAGTAAAAGATGATTTGGAATTATTCTAAGCAGACATGTATATAAATCTTGTATTTACAACTCGTAGAGCCATTACAGGAAGACCCAGTTGAGGCTGTAAGGGCCTCTTGTCCATAATTCTGGAGGTTGAACCACTTGGAGTTTCTGCATTTCATGAAATGAATTCATAGGTCAGACTTCCATTAACCTCCACTACCTACATGCCACCTCAAGAAAGCAGTCACAAAAGTAAATCTGTCACTTGTTAGAACACCAAATTGCCTTGAATTGAACCTGAACTTAGACTGAAGATATATTAGACAAGTGTTGATATTGTTAAAGAAAAAAACAATCTAACACTTGTTAAAAGACTTTATTCAGGACCTTTGTGATAGGTATCAAGACTATTCCAATAGGGGAGAAAGTTTGAGCTCAACTCTGTGCTAAAGACAGCTGGGGATTTATGGCCAAGGAGCAGAGTAAGAGGATCGGTGGATGGAAAATTACTAAAAGGAGATGTTGAGGGTGGGGAAATTCTTGCTAAACTGACTTAGCAGGATTTTTGCTATAACTGGGCTAGGCAGGCCAAATACAAAGCCCAAGGATGAGGCCTAGTCAAAAAGAGGGCTCAGAGAAGCTTGTCTAAAGTTTGGTCAAGAAGAGGGTCTTTGTCCATATAATTAAAACCAAAAAATGTTTACAAATACCTCAAAACAATTTGCCTACATCATTAACAAGATGCTTTCAAAGGACAACCACCACAGGGCAATGCTAGATCTTGTTATTCATCTAGTGATTTTATTGTTGGTGTTCATAGTTTTTCAATTTTTTTGATCAATTATGATAATACCACAAATTTCTTGAGCACTTTCAACATGCCATCCACTCTTTTAGATGTTTTTCACGTACCATCTCATGGAGTCCTCACAGCACTTTTCTGTGGTAAGTACTATCGTTACCCTCATTTTACATATTAGGAAACAGACTCAGAGAAATTAAGAATTTGCCAAAGATTACACAGTTAATAAATGGCACAGCCAGGTTCTGCAAGGCAGGACCACAAAGACTACAGTCTTAACCAGAAGGTTGTACTTGTTTTTAAGAACAAACAAGTAATTCGTAGAATTAATTTTATTTAAATGAACAATATATGGCTTATCAGATTATAAAAGAAAAGATACTTATATTTGGTTGCAGGGTTAAAACATTCAGATAGGCATTTGGTAATATTAGAATTAAATTTTAAGTATAAGAACTCAGGATTTTTAAGAATTTATCTTTTCCAGCTCTGCCTCTGCAGTGGTCTAGGTACTATTACTATTCCTCAGTAGAAGTATAACCAACATCCTATTTCTGGCATCACTACTAATTTGTGCTCAAAAGTAGTAGGGTTTCTTGGAGAGGGGCTGCTTCCACATCTTATGACTGAGAGAATGAAGATAGTCTGGAACTTTTCTTTGCGAGAAAGCAAGGCAGATGCTTTCAAAGTTCTGATGGGGCTGAAAGAAAAAAGAAGGCAGCTTAAAAGGGCCTCTCATTGGTCAAGATGTAACAATTTAAACATCAAAATACAAAATAGAGACTAAATTAAAACAAGCAGTCTATAGAAAAATTGGGATTTTCTTTTCAAATAACTAGTATTATATGCAATTGATTTTTATTCAGAAAAATTCCTATTTATATTTAATTGTACGTTTAGTCCCAGGACAGATGGAAGCATACTGAACACTTTCTGGCTGAGTTACACCCAGGGGTTACAGCCCGCACAGCTCAGACTGGGAGGCACACAGGCACAAGTCTCACCAGGCTCCTGTGTGGGAAGAGCTGTGCAAAGGCTTGTGATCAGGGCTTTGAGCATTTCTCTGTGTGTTATACATCAATAAATGGCTTACTAAAAGCAAATTAAAAAGGCTGAGAGTAAGGATCCAGTAGAGGGAGAAGATGAAGAAGGCAGGGCTATTCCACTGGCCAACTGCCCTGGGTCAGAGAAGGGGTGAAATCCAGGATCGATGGCCAGACTGGCCTTGCTGGGGAGGAGGAAGGCTGCCTCTTCTGGAACAGGAGGGAAGCAAGAGAGGCACTGGTGAGAAAGTGAGAGAACTCAGCTTAAAAGTAGAGCAGTGTGGGCTTCCCTGGTGGCGCAGTGGTTGAGAGTCCGCCTGCCGATGCAGGGGACTCGGGTTCGTGCCCCAGTCCGGGAGGATCCCACATGCCGCGGAGCGGCTGGGCCCGTGCGCCATGGCCGCTGAGCCTGCGCATCCGAGCCCTCCACAACGGGAGAGGCCACAACAGTGAGAGGCCCGCGTACCGCAAAAAAAAAAAAAAAAAAAAGTAGAGCAATGTCTCAAATGTGCAATTGTACTTTGACTGACCCACCTAGGAACATTACTCAGAGTCCTAAAATCTGAGTAGGGATCACATTAAAAGTCACCATTGTGCTTTTGCAGTTGCGGCCCAGGGGCTGTGCTGAGGGAGACAATAGTGGACAGCATGGAACCAGGGTATATTGAAGATGATTTTCGTCTACAGATTGTCAACTATCTGGTGCCAAAGTTCTTTGTGGACACAAATGAGGCAATATTAGATCTTTGTCTCCCCTTGCCCCTTTCCCACCCATTCCTGTTGGTTTGATTTTCCCTCTCAGGGTTCTGCCCACCCCATCCCTCTCTGGCTGGTGAGGGCCTCCAATTAGGCTTGCTGCAGTCCACAGGATCAGTGGTTCTCTGGTCACATGTGCCAGTCTCCACATCCAATGACTAGACAAGTAGCCCAGAGCTAAGTGAGCTGTGTTCAGGAAGCACTGTGGTAGCTGGGAGGATTCATCAGCATATGAACAAGTGCCATGGCAACGAGATGGAGGTCCAGGAATCAGGACTGCTCGTAGTCTGAGCCCTGCACATGTGCTGCTTCTCTTTATAAGACTATCATTTTCACTTAACTATCTACACTGTAATATTTAAAATATTTTATTGAAGTATACTTGATTTACAATATTGTGGTAGTTTCAGATGTACAGCATAGTGATTCAGTATTTTTGCAGATTACACTCCATTATAGGTTATTACAAGACTCATGGTATAATTCCCTGTGCTGTACAGTATATCCTTGTTTCTTATCTATTTTATATAGAGTAATTTGTGTCTGTTAATCCCATACCCCTAATTTGTCCCTTTCCCCTTTCCTCTCCCCTTTGGTAAGCACAAGTTTGTTTTCTGTATCTGTGAGTCTGTTTTGCATATACATTCATTTATATTATTTTTTAGATTCTACATATAAGTGATATCATACATTATTTGTCTTTCTGTGACTTATTTTACAAAGCATAATATTCTCTAGGTCTAGCCACATTGCTGTAAATAGCAGTATTTCATTCTTTTTATGACTAATATTCCATTGTATGTATATGTATGTGTATATATGTCTTATTAATCCAGTCATCTGTTGATGGGCACTTGGATTACTTCCATGTCTTGGCTATTGTAAATAGTGCTGCTATGAGCATTGGGATGCATGTATCTTCTCGAATTAGTGTTTTCATTTTTTCCAGAAGATACCCAGGAGTGGAATTGCTGGATCATATGGTAGCTCTGTTTTTAGGTTTTTAAGGAACCTACATACCCTTTTCTATACTGGCTGCACCAATTTACATTGCCGTCAACATACGCTGTAATATTTTTAGGTAATTTTTAATTTTCATTTTTAAAATAACAGCTTTACCACATCTTTTTTTATCTTCATCTGTTGATGGGCACTTAGGTTGTTTCCATATCTTGGCTATTGTAAATAATGCTGCGATGAACATGGGATACAGGTATCTTTTCAGATCAGTGTTTTTGTATTCTTTGGATAAATACCAAGAAGTGGGATAGGTAGATCTTGTGGTAATTCTATTCTTAATTTTTGGAGAAATCTCTATACTGTCTTCCACAGTGTCTACACCAATTTACATTCCTACTAACAAACAGCGTACAAGTCTTTCCTTTTCTCCACATCCTTGCCAACACTTTGTTGCCTTTTTTGATACTCACATTTCTGACAGGTGTGAAGTGATATCTCATTGTGGTTTTGATTTGCATTTCCCTAATAATTAGTGATATTGAACATCTTTTCATGTGTCTGTTGACCATCTGTATGTCTTCTTTGGAAAAATGTCTATTCAGCTTCTCTGCCCATTTTTTAACAGGTTATTTTTGCTGTTGTTGTTGAGTTATATGAGTCTTTTATAAATTAATCCCTTATCAGATATATCATTTGCAAATATCTTCTCCCATTCAGGTTTTTTCATTTTATTGATGGTTTCCCTTGCTGTGTAGAAGCTTCTTAGTTTGATGTAATCCCATTTATTTTTGCTTTTGTTTCCTTTGCCTGAGGAGACATATCTAGAAAGATAATGCTAAGACTGATGTCAAAGAGCATATTGCCTATGATTTCTTCTAGGAGTTTTGTGGTTTCAGGTCTTAACATTCAAGTCTTTAATCCATTTTGAGTTCTTTTTTTTTCTTATTTTTTGGCGGTAGGCGGGCCTCTCGCTGTTGTGGCCTCTCCCATTGTGGACCACAGGCTCCGGACGCGCAGGCTCAGCGGCCATGGCTCACAGGCCTAGCCGCTCCGTGGCATCTGGGATCTTCCCAGACCGGGGCACAAACCAGTGTCCCCAGCATTGGCAGGCGGACTCTCAACCACTGCGCCACCAGGGAAGCCCTTGAGTTCATTTTTATGTATGGTGTGATAGTGGTAGTTTCATTTTTTTGCATGTGGTTGTCCAGTTTTCCTAGCACTATTTATTGAAGAAACTAACCTTTCTTCATTGTATGTTCTTAAGAAAATTTAAGTTTTAAACTTTTGAGCAGCAAAGAGGCTTGGAAACGTATTATAAAGTATCTAAATTGTTTATTTAAAGAGGTTTTAAAAGGTTGAATACAGTCCTAGCCTATCATTTAAAGAATGTTTATCTATGTTCCAGGAAAGACTTATGATAAACTGTTACTATGTTATTTTTTTTAAAAAATTGCAGTATAATTGCTTTACAATGTTGTGTTAGTTTCTGCTGTACAATGAAGTGAGTCAGCTATATGTATACATACCTCCCTCTTGGACCTCCCTCCCACCCCACCCCCTATCCCACCCATCTAGGTCATCACAGAGCTGAGCTTCCTGTGCTTTATAGCAGGTTCCCACTAGCTAGCTATTTTACACATGGTAGTGTATATATGTCAATCCTAATCTCCACCCTCCCCTTCCCTGACTGCATCCACATGTTTGTTCTCTACATCTGCGTCTCTATTACTGCCCTGGAAATAGGTTCATCTGTATCATTTTTCTAGATTCCATATATATGCGTTAATATACGATATTTGTTTTTCTCTTTCTGACTTACTTCACTCTGTATGACAGATTCTATGTCCATCCACATCTCTACAAATGACCCAATTTCGTTCCTTTTTATGGCCGAGTAATATTGCATTGTATATATGTACCACCTCTTCTTTTTCCATTCATCTGTCATTGGACATTTAGGTTGTTTCCATATCCTGGCTATTGTAAATAGTGCTGCAATGAACACTGGGGCACATGTCCTTTTGAATTTCGGTTTTCTCAGGGTATATGCCCAGGAGTGGGATTGCTGGGTCATATGGTAGTTCTATCTTTAGTTTTTCAAGGAACCTCCATACTGTTCTCCACAGTGGCTGTATCAATTTATATTGCCACCAAGAGTGCAAGAGGGTTCCCTTTCTCCACACCCTCTCCAGCATTTATTGTTTATAGATATTTTGATGATGGCCATTCTGACCAGTGTGAGGTGATACCTTGTTGTAGTTTTTTTGTGTGTGTGTGTGGTACGCGGGCCTCTCACTGTTGTGGCCTCTCCCGTTGCGGAGCACAGGCTCCGGATGTGCAGGCTCAGCGGCCATGGCTCACGGGCCCAGCTGCTCCACAGCTTGTGGGATCTTCCTGGACCAGGGCACGAACCCATGTCCCCTGCATCAGCAGGCGGACTCTCAACCACTGCGCCACCAGGGAAGCCCTTGTTGTAGTTTTGATTTCATTTCTCTAATTAGTGATGTTGAGCATCTTTTCATGTCCCTCTTGGCCCTCTGTATGTCTTCTTTAGAGAAATGTCTATTTAGGTCTTTTGCCCATTTTTTGATTGGGTTTTTTGTTTTTTTGATATTGAGCTCCATGAGCTGTTTGTATATTTTGGAGATTAATCCTTTGTCCGTTGCTTTCTTTGCAAATATTTTCTCCCATTCTGAGGACTGTCTTTTTGTCTTGTTTATGGTTTCCTTCTCTGTGCAAAAGCTTTTAAGTTTAAGTCCCATTTGTTTATTTTTGTTTTTATTTTCATTACTCTAGGAGGTGGGTCAAAAAAGATCTTGCACTGGTTTATGTCAGAGTGTTTTTCCTATGTTTTCCTCTAAGAGTTTTATAGTGTCTGGTCTTACATTTAGGTCTTTAATCCATTTTATTTTTGTGTATGGTGTTAGGGAGTGTTCTAATTTCATTCTTTCACATGTAGCTGTCCAGTTTTCCCAGCACCACTTACCGAAGAGGCTGTCTTTTCTCCATTGTGTGTTCTTGCCTCCTTTGTCATAGATTTGGTGACCATAGGTATGTGGGTTTATCTCTGGACTTTCTATCCTGTACCATTGATCTGTATTTCTGTTTTTTGTCAGTACATACTGTCTTGATTACTGTAGCTTTGTGTAATAGTTTGAAGTTGGGGAGCCTGATTTCTCGAGTTCCATTTTTCTTTCCCAAATTTGCTTTGGCTATTTGGGGTCTTTTGTGTCTCCATACAAATTGTAAAACTTTTTGTTCTAATTCTGTGAAGAATGCCATGGGTAATTTGATAGGGATTGCACTGAATCTGTAGATTGCTTTGGGTAGTATAGTCATTTTCAAAATATTGATTCCTCCAGTCCAAGAACATGGTATATTTTTCCATCTGTTTGTGTCATCTTTGACTTCTTTCATTGGTATTTTATAATTTTCTTTTTTTTAATTGGAGCATAGTTGCTTTACAATACTGTGTTAGTTTATAATGTACAGCAAAGAGAATCAGCTAAACATATATATATATCCCCTCCTTTTTGGTTTTCCTTCTCATTTAGGTCACCACAGAGCACTGAGTAGGGTTCCCTGTGCTATACAGTATATAGTTTTCTGAGTATGGGGTTTTTTGCCTCCTTAGGTAGGTTTATTTCTAGGTATTTTATTCTTTTTGTTGCAATGGTAAATGGGATTGTTTCCTTAATTTCTCTTTCTGATCTTTCATTGTTAGTGTATAGGAATGCAAGAGATTTCTGTGCATTAATTTTGTATCCTGCAACTTTACCAAACTCATTGATTAGCTCTAGTAGTTTTCTGGTGGCATCTTTAGGATTTTCTATGTATAGTGTCATGTCATCTACAAACAGTGAGTTTTACTTCTTTTCCAATTTGGATTCCTTTTATTTCTTTTTCTTCTCTGATTGCCATGGCTAGGACTTCCAAAACTATGTTGAGTAATAGTGGAGGGTAGACACCCTTGTCTTATTCCTGATCTTAGAGGAAATGCTTTCAGGTTTTCACCATTGAGAATGTTTGCTGTGGGTTTGTCATATATGGCCTTTATCATGTTGAGGTAGGTTTCCTCTATGCTGACTATCTGGAGAGTTTTTATCATAAATGGGTGTTGAATTTTGTTAAAAACTTTTTCTGCATCTATTGAGATGATCATATGGGTTTTATTCTTCAATTTGTTAATATGCTGTATCATATTAATTGATTTGTGTGTATTGAAGAATCCTTGCATCCCTGGGATAAATCCCACTTGATCATGATGTATGATCCTTTTAATGTGTTGTTGGATTCTGTTTGCTAGTATTTTGTTGATTATTTTTGCGTCTATGTTCATCAGTGTTATTGGTCTGTAATTTTCTTTTTCTGTGATATCTTTCTATGGTTTTGGTATCAGGTTGATGGTGGCCTCGTAAAATGAAAGTGGGAGTGTTCCTCCCTCTGCAATTTTTGGGAAGAGTTTCAGAAGGATAGGTGTTAGCTCTTCTCTAAATGTTTGATAGAATTCTCCTGTAAAGCCATCTGGTCCTAGACTTTTGTTTGTTGGAAGATTTTTAATCACAGTTTCAATTTCATTACTTGTGATTTGTCCGTTTATATTTTCTAATTCTTCCTGATTCAGTCTTGGAAAGTTGTACTTTTCTAAGAATTTGTCAATTTCTTCCAGGTTGTCCATTTTATTGCCACGTAGTTGCCTGTAGTAGTTTCTTATGATCCTTTCTATTTCTGCATTGTCAGTTGTAATTTCTCCTTTCTCATTTCTAATTTTATTGATTTGCGTCCTCTCCTGTTTTTTCTTGATGAGTCTGGCCTAAGGTTTACCAATTTTGTTTATCTTCTCAAAGAACCAGCTTTTAGTTTTATTGATCTTTGCTATTTTTTTCTCCATTTCTATTTCATTTATTTCTGCTCTGATCTTTATGATTTCTTTCCTTTTACTGACTTTGGGGTTTTTTGTTTTTGTTCTTTTTCTAGGTGCTTTAGGTGTAAGATTAGATTGTTTTGAGATTTTTCTTGTTTCTTGAGGTGAGATTGAATTGCTATAAACTTCCCTCTTAGAACTGCTTTTGCTGCATGCCACAGGTCTTGGGTTGTCGTGTTTTCACTGTCATTTGTTTCTAGGTATTTTTTTATTTCCTCTTTGATTTCTTCAGTGATCTCTTGGTTATTTAGCAGCACATTGTCTAGCCTCCATGTGTTTGTGGGGGTTTTTACAGTTTTTTTTCCTGTAATTGATTTCTAATCTCATAGCGTTGTGGTCAGAAAAGATACTTGATACGATTTCAATTTTCTTAAATTTTCCGAGGATTGATTTGTGACCCAAGATGTGATCTATCCTGGAGAATGTGCTGTGTGCACTTGAGGAGAAAATGTATTCTACCACTTTTGGGTGGAATGTCTTATAAATATCAATTAAATCTATCTGGTCTATTGTGTCATTTCAAGCTTGTGTTTCCTTACTAGTTTTCTGTCTGGATGATCTGTCTGTTGGTGTAAGTGGGATGTTAAGGTCCCCCACTATTATTGTGTTACTGTCGATTTCCCCTTTTATAGCTGTTAGCACTTTCCTTATGTATTGAGGTGCTCCTATTTTGGGTGCATAAATATTTATAATTGTTATATCTTCTTTTGGATTGATCCCTTGATCATTAGGTAGTGTCCTTCCTTATCTCTTGTAACAGGCTTTATTTTAAAGTTTATTTTATCTGATATGAGTATTGCTACTCCAGCTTTCTTGTGATTCCCGTTTGCATAGAATATCTTTTTCCATCCCCTGACTTTCAGTCTGTATGTGTCCCTAGGTCTGGTCTCTTGTACACAGCATATATATGGGTCTTATTTTTGTATGCATTTAGCCAGTCTGTGTCTTTTGGTTGGAGCATTTAAGTTATTTACATTTGAGGTAATTATCGATATGTATGTTCCTATTACCATTTTCGTAATTGTCTTGGGTTTGTTTTTGTAGGTCTTTTTCTTCTCTTGTATTTCCTGCCTAGAGAAGTTCCTTTAGCATTTGTTGTAAAGTTGGTTTGGTGGTGCTGAATTCTCTTAGCTTTTGCCTATCTGTAAAGCTTTCGATTTCTCTATCAAATCTGAATGAGATCCTTGCTGGGAAGACTAATCTTGGTTGTAGGTTTTTCCCTTTCATCACTTTAAATATGCCCTGCCCCTCCCTCTTGGCTTGCAGAGTTTCTACTGAAAAATCAGCTGATAACCTTATGGGGATTCCCTTATATGTTATTTTTTGCTTTTCCCTTGCTGCTTTTAAAATATTTTTTCTTTGAATTTAATTTTTGTTAGTTTGGTTAATATGTGTCTTGGTGTGTTTCTCCTAGGGTTTATCCTGTATGAGACTCTCTGTGCTTCCTGGACTTGGGTGGCTATTTCCTTTCCCAATTTAGGGAAGTTTTCAACTATAATCTCTTTGAATATTTCCTCAGACTCTTTCTATTTCTCTTCTTCTTCTGGGACCCCTGTTATTTGAATGTTGGTGAGTTTAGTGTTGTCCCAGAGGTCTCTGAGACTGTTTTCCATTCTTTTCATTCTTTTTTCTTTACTCTGCTCCTTGGCAGTTACTTCCACCATTCTATCTTCCAGCTCACTTATTTGTTCTTCTGCCTGTTATAATCCTGTTGATTCCTTCTAGTGTGTTTTTCATTTCAGTTATTGTGTTGTTCATCTCTGTTTGTTCTTTAGTTCTTCTAGGTCTTTGTTAAACATTTCTTGTATTTTCTCAGTCTGTGCCTCCATTCTATTTCCGAGATTTTGGATCATCTTTCCTATCATTACTCTGAACTCTTTTTCAGGTAGTTTGCCTATTTCCTCTTCATTTATTTGGTCTTGTAGGTTTTTAACCTTGCTCCTTCATCTGTAGTATATTTTTTTGTCATCTCATTTTTTTTGATGGGTGAGACTGTGTTCCTGTCTTACTGGTTGTTTGGAATGAGGCTTCCAGCACTGGAGTTTGCAGGCAGTTGGGTAAAGCTGGGTCTTGGTGCACAGATGAGGAACTCTGGGAGACCTGACTCCAAGGAATATTCCCTGGGGTCTGAGGTTGTCTGTTAGTCCAGAGGTTCAGACTCAGTGCTCCCACCACAGGAGCTCAGGCCTGACCCCTGACCTGTGAATCAAGATCCCACAAGTCACGCAGCAAAAAAAAAAAAAAAAAAAAAAAACCAACATGGCGCATAACAATAACAAAGAATAAGAAATAAAATTAGAAAACTAATAGATATATTAGAAACAATAAAGGTATAAATGAAACAACAACTGGAAGAGAAAACAGAACCAAAATAGCAAAAAAAAAAAAAAAAAAGGCCAGAAAAGGCCTTGGCTTAGGCAGGGTGTGGGGCTTAGGCAAGGGTGGGGTTTAGGCAGGGGGCTGGGGCCTATGCTCAGGTCCCACGGGGCCAGAAAAGGCCCAAGTGGGGGGCGGGGCTTAGGCTCAGCGCAGCTGGATGGGGCCCTGGAGTGCTGCCGGCCTCAGAGTGCAGAGTATCAGGGCCAGGACCTCAGCAGGCTCGCCAGGGCCCAAGTGGGTGCGGGAAATGATAGCTACATTCCCCCCCAATCCTCATACCCCCAAGGGTCCGTCCCCATTCACCTCTACTCTTCCTCCCCCATCCTCCAATGCCCCCACACAGCCAGAGGGGGCCCTGGAGGGTGGAAGACAAGGCCCATGACCCCAGCAGGTTCCCTGGGGCCCAAGTGGGCAGGGGAAATGCTAGCTGTGCTCCCCTCCGATCCTCTGAATCCCCGAGGGTCTCTCCGCATCCCTGTTGATCCCCTCACAGTGAGTGGGCCTCTTGAGGCGTGGGAACCCCTCCCCTACCGCCACCCCTCAGGGGTGCCAGTCCCATTCCACCTCCACCTCTCCTCCCCCCTCGCTCCCCCGCCCATGTTCTGCCTTATCTTTTGGGGGTTCCTCCCATACCCTTGGGTGTCGAGGTCCCCCACCAGCATCTGGTAGGTGCCCTAGTTGTGAGGAGACACGGACTCTGCGTCCTCCTACTCCACCATCTTGACTCTGTCTTCCCATGTTATGTTCTGATATAAATTTTAGACCTAAAAATAAGTCTTCACCAGAGCAAATGAAATGCCACTTATGGTGAAATATTATACTTTATTGTTTTTCTGAATTATCAATAAGGTTACAGACACCTAGAAAGGAGTAAGCACACCTCTCATAAAGATCTCAATTTCCTTATGAAATAAAATGACATAATGAAAACTTAAGGGAGGAGAAAATAATAATATAACCACTCAATTCCATATATATCTTTACTACTTACAAGGACCTTTCATATATTTTTGATCCTCACAATCACCTGGTGAGGTAGGCAGGTTTCAGTTTTTCATTCTAATGAGGTATTTTCTCCATAAACACTGAAGAATGCCAAGAAAAGTTTGCTCTTGAACCCTAGTTTCCATGTATTTTAAGAATAAATAAGTTCTTTAAAAGTAGGTTTTCTGACTAACTTTAGTTTCAGAAATTACATTAAACATTTCTTATTTTCATAGTCCATCCTTTACAAAGAAGACAAGAAATTTCTGAAGTCCACCTTTGGATTCTTTTCGGATTCACTCTGACTAAGCAACATTTTTAGTTGAGAGAAGTGTTTCTTTGTTTTGCTCACATTCTTTGAGGAGCAAATGGGTGTTGACTGTCCAGATTTAGCTCTTCTGAAAAGAAACATAAAGCCACACTTAGGTATACTGACAAACAACAGTTCTTCCTTCTTGGCCTAGATACCTGCTACTAGAATCGTTTTCTACTCTTCCATAATTATGGCCATATATGAGCAGTGGCTGTACCCAGCAAAGTCATTCCAATTTTATTTAAAAATCTCCTCACTAAACAGGCTACAGGCAACACTTAGGAGGTATAATGAGGGTTCTGGAAGCTTCTTTCACCACCTGAAAGAGAAAGCTAAAGGCAAAGTGTCATCAGGTCTGAGTTCCTTGTAAGTCTGACACCAAGATTCATGACAGTTCTAAGCAAGGACTTTAAAAACATATTTTTTCTTCACAGCTCAAGACCATTTCTTTCTCAAAAGTGAAGAATATCAACCTACACATATAGGTACCATTCCATTGTATTTTCGCCCCTACAATATAAGCTCCATGGGGCAGACACTTTGTACAACTAACTGTATATTCCAGTGCTTTTTAACAGTGCCAAGCACAGAGGACGCCCTCTAAAAATATCCACTGAATAGATGATTCCCCATCTGGTATGTGTGTATTTATGCCTCGTTCTATTTCCTTCCTTCTAATTGTGTTCATCCCCCCAAACAATATTTGGGGTTTGTCAGTCTCATCCCTTTTCTGACTTCCCATCCATGATAAATGTGAAATAGCTTTCTCTTTCCTGCATATATCTAAGAAGGAGTCTGGTCTAAATGCAATTGAATTATTTTAAATATGCAAAATGTTCTTTTATCTGCACATGTCCAATAAAGTAGAAACTTCCATGATGAATTCCTATTGTACCAAACATCAAAATAACTAGGAATATAGAGAAAACTGGACTTGAAATTTTAAATGTCAAACCCAATATAAAAAAACCTCAATTCAGTAAAAACAAATAATCCAGTTCCTGCTGAATTTTGTTATTGATTTTCAAGAAACTACCAGACTCTTTTGTAACAAAATGTTTAAAAATTCCTTTCACAGTTTCTATGGAGCTAAATTTATTGATTAGCATAGTGAAGAGTGTATTGAGGATTATTAAAAATAAAACATGTGCCCAGTCACACAGTTAACTTAGTATCATTTCACAAATCCCTATTCAGTTAGATTGCCACAGGAATTTCTGATACAGGAACAGCAAGAACAAAGGTTTAGAGCAGGAAAGTAAACTGAGTGCTTCAGTTTTGCTGACACATAAGATGAATTAAGGCAAGTAAGAGAGGCAGACAGATTGGTGCCAGGTAGTGGGGGCTGGAAATCCATGCTGGAGTATTTGTTCCATATGCTACAGAGTGAGGTGCTAAAGCTTCTAATCAGAACTGTGCTTTTGGACTTCCTGGTGGCACGGTGGTTAAGAATCCGCCTGTCGGGGCTTCCCTGGTGGCGCAATGGTTGAGAGTCTGCCTGCCGATGCAGGGGACACGAGTTCGTGCCCTGGTCTAGGAAGATCCCACATGCCGTGGAGCAACTAAGCCCGTGTGCCACAACTACGGAGCCTGCGCTCTAGAGCCCACGTGCCACAACTATTGAGCCCACATGCCACAACTACTGAGCCTGCACTCTACAGCCCATGAGCCACAACTACTGAGCCCATGTGCCACAACTACTGAAGGCCTCATGCCCAGCACCCGTGCTCCGCAACAAGAGGAGCAACCCCGTGAGCCTAGAGCCCATGCTCCAGAACAAGAGAAGCCACTGCAAGGAGAAGCCCACACACCACAACGAAGAGTAGCCCCTGCTCGCCACAACTAGAGAAAGCCTGCATGCAGCAACGAAGACCCAACACGGTGAAAGATAAGTAAACAAATAAATATATAAAAAATAAAAATAAAAAATATCAGACTAAAAGGGCTTGAAACTAGGAGCAGGAAGACTCAGGGAATTATTGTAGTAGTCCTGGCAAAGAGTGAATAATGACCTGAACAGATAGCAGCAGCAGGGAGAAAAAGGAAAGAATAGCTGCAGACACCTTGGAAGCAGGATGGGTAGAAACTGGCGACTAACTGGACCAAGACTGAGCAAGTAGGATTGTCAACTATACTCACCATTTCAGGTCAGAATGTCTAGAAGGGCATGTTCATTTACAGAATAAAGAACTTAGGAGGATGGGCAGGTTTGAGTAGTTACCTGTGGGGACATGTAGGGGTGGGAAATGGATATATTTAATAGGCAGCTGGGAACAGGTCCAGGGAGAGACTGGAACTAGAGGAATACACCTGGAAGTCAGTGCAGTGATGACTTCCTCAACTGCATGGCAATTTCAGGGAGTGTATTAACAGAGAAATTAGAACTCATGGGTTAACACTGGTAATTTAAATAGCTTAATGGATTAATATACCTGAAAATCAATGCTGGGCTCTTGGCTTTGGAACCAGACATATCATGATTTAGTTTTGCAGAACTTAGAGTCTTTCTCTCTGGGGTCTTTAGGCTGAGTTTACTTGCAGGAGTGGTAGGATTGCTCTTCAATGTTGACAGAAAGCTTCTAGTTTTACCATGATGTTTAACTGTTCTGTTGCATGTTTTACAAGTAATCACCTGCCATAAAAAGAAGAAATAGTGGGTCTGATTTCTCTTATAATTTAATCCAATAAACTGCATGCTCATTAAATTCATATACATAAGGGACTAAACCAGGTGCTACAGGGTGAGTAACAAAGGCTGCCCTCAGCAAGCTTGTAAACTAGCAGCAGGAATCAGACAAGACACAAACTTAAAAGAAAATCTTCAATAAAAAGTTAATGGCTAAACATTTGTATATAATTTAAAACACCTTTTTAAAGATGATAAAGTCTTTACTTTCTCAGTTTAAAACCGTGTTCGGCAGGGAATGGAGGAGACTGGGAATGATACCCTTTAACATCTGGAAAGTTGTTCTTTATAACAATAGTAGACATTTAGCATTTTTTTGCAGACAAACTCCAAGCCTTTTCCCAATACAACATGGCAAAATATCACTGAAAATTTAATTGACTCCTTCAAACCTTTATTCTGTAAATACAGGTCTAAAGCAATTTATAAAACCAATCAAATGAATCCTCACATTCTCATACTTCTTCACTTCATTAGCGATAGAGGTTGACTTTCTTTTCAGGATTCATTTTTCAACACATGGTTCATTTTATAGCTAAATGCCTTTCTTCTACATATCTGACTCACAAGGCACAGGATTCAGCCCAGGCCTCAACAAAATTAACATAAACTAGTTTAGCTGAGAAGTACTCTGATGTTCATGAGCAGGTAAAAATGCATTTATAGAGGTCTATTTAGGTTACTTTATGCTTTCTATAAACAATCAATTTTATGACATAGCAAAATTCATTTACCTGTCCAATTATGGTAAACTCCTAAATATGGCAGTTCCAATCTAAGTTATTACCAACTGTAGTCTTGGGCCAGACATAATCTGTCATAATGTCCAGAATGCCCAGCACAGTGCCTGGTAGTAAGCAAGCACTCGAATAGTTGATGAATGTTAACACAAAACATGCAGATAAAGTGTATCTGATACTGGTCTCTATACAGTAAACCAGAGTAATTTGCTTTTGGTTGTTTTATTGCACTTAACATCCCCAATACACAGCATTGTCTGGCATAAGATAGATCCTCAATAAATGTTTGATGAATGAACATAAGATGCACTTACCTTTGTTGGGCATAAACTTAAATACATACTCTGACATGGAGCGGAGGTGACTGAAGAAGTAACACTGGTACCTAATACATAAGGCAAGAGCTTTATGTATACCTAATACATACTGTTGTTCGAAGAAAGGAACCATTAGCTGAAAAAATAATTTAGTGGTAACTGCAGTTCAGGTGAAGTCACACTGGTGAGCTCAAGAAATCCTCAACTTTGTGAAAATAATTGTGCTCAGCAATAAGATCTGGGCAACTGAGAGTTCACGATGTTTGGTTTTAGGTAATTGTGAAAAACAAAAATAAGCTGTACTCTTGATGAAACAGTAATCACTAGAAAGAAGTCCTATGTATATATTTTGACAATCTAAATATACTACTACAAACCTCTGAGTTATATTCAGGCTAATTCTTAACCTCATCTTAAGTGAAAGAAAAGAAAATTCTGGTTTACTTATACATACTGGAATTGAAATCTTACCAATACACTTGTGGAGTCTTTGTACTTTTTCAAAATTTTTGCTTCTTTAAAACTAAGTGTATAATTTCTTGCTTCTCGATTAAGAAGTTTCTGTATTTTGGGTGTCAATTTGGGTTTGGGTTTGAGACGTACTCGAGACTTATCCTGAACCAGCAACTGGAAACAGTATGGACATGTTCCTTCAAAAGTGCTTTTATCATCTAAAATTATACAAATGAAACTCACGAGTCAGCAAACAGAATATTTTGTTACTGTAAACTATCAATATTATAAATGCAAAAGAGTATATTATTTAATACAAGCAAATATACATTTTCCTTAAGCACACTCAAAATATGAGAATTTACAAAAGCATAAATCAGCAATAATTTATTTTATAAAACACTATAATTCTATCCATTCACTCCTTTTAGCAACAGATAGGTAAGTCCCCACCCTTTGCTACATTGTTCATTACTTGCTACCAAGTAAAAAAGGCTGTATTTCTCATCAATTTTACAAACACATTTATCACAAAATAACAAATTATATTGTGACTTTTCTTTTTAAAACAATTAGCACAATTCTGTGGTTGTGAGCTGGGCTTTGTCTGCAGTACAAGGTAACAGGACAACAGACTTGCCCCAGGACCTTTGTGCAGTCAAGAAAGCATTCACTGACCATCTACCATGCTAGGCTGTGGAGACATAAACATGGAAGTAAAGGAGTTGCTACCTTTACAGAACTCACGCTCTTGGGGAGCCCTAAACAAATAAAGATAAGATTGGTAAAAACTGCAACAGAATATGATTAAAACGCCCTGAAAATTATTAAACTCTGCATAGACTAGCCAGAAACACTTCCAACAGGCTTGGAAAAAGTCATCACAGGTGACTGTAAACTCTTATCTGTATTTGGAAATGGCATCTATTATTGGTAACGGGCTTTCAGGTACAAGTACAGTGAAAAAGCAAGCATGGTTATTTCGGGAAAGGTGAGGTGTGAAGGTGATGCTGCTGAAAAGGAAGGTGGGCACACTATCTGTTATTCAATAAATATTTATTGGTGAGCCCTGTGTTAAGTGCTAGGGATAGACAGCACTACAAAAAGCCAAAGACCATGTTCGTAACTTAGCTCTGCCAAATGTAAAATTCATTCATATTTACTGAGTGACAGTTAAGTGCCAAGCACTGTTCTGGGTGTGGGAAATACCACAGAGAACAAAGGACAATTCATGCAGAGAGACAATGAATACAACAATGCCAAATGTTAAGTGCTGGGGAGAAAAAAGAAATACAGGAAAAGGAGAATGGGGCATAGCGATGGAGCTGCTATAATCTTAAATAGGGCAGCCAGTGAAGGCTTTGTGGGGTGACATTTGCAAGAGACCAGAAGGAAGTGAAGGAAGAATCCAAGGAGATATGTGAGGTAAGATTTCCAGGTAGAAGGAAGGGCAGGTGCAAAGGCTGTGAAACAGCACAGGGGCCTGGCAGTGGTTGGAGTTCAGTGAACAAAAGGGAGAGCAGGTCGGAGAGGTAATGCAGACCTATGAAATAGGGCCATGAAGTCCCTTTAAAAGATTTTCACTTTTACTCTGAGATGGGCAGTTATTTCAGAGTTGGTAGCAGAGAAGTGACATGATCTAGCTTAGGTTTCTATTAGGCTCACGTTGGCTGCTGGATTGAGAATGGACTGTAGAAATGCATGGGAGCTATTGCCAATAATCCAGGAGAGAAACTGATGGCTTGGACCACGGTGGTAAGTTGGATGTGGAGAGAAGTGGCTAGATATTGGATATATTTTAAAGCCAGTGGGATTTCTGGCGTACTGGCTTGGGGAGGAAGGCTGTTAGTGAGTCAAGAGTGGCTCCTAGGTTTGGGGGCTAATTCTTAAGGATGGGGTTACCATTTACTGAAATGGGAATAATTGGAGGAGGCGGGTTGTCGTGTTGGGGGATAAAGCTTGAATTTTCGCCTAGCATAATATTCAAAAAAAGTTGTCAACGTATCTGAATGAGTCTAGGATTCGCGGGAGTGGTCTGGACTGGGGATATAAATTTGTAAGTCCTCAGTATGCAGAATTTAAAGGCCATGAGAGTGGATGAAAAACTGTCACCAAGGAATTGAGTGTAGCTAGAAAAAACGTCCAAGGGATGAGTCCTGGGACACTCCAACATTTGTAAGTTGGGGAAATTAGAAGAAACCAGCAAAACAGAAGTACTGGCTAAAGAGGTAGGAGGTGAACTTTGTGATGGTCCGGAAGCCAAGTGAGGAAACTATTTCGAGTAGACTGATCAATGCGTCAAATGCCGCTAATAGGTCAGGCAAGATAAGGCACGTTAAGGAATTTGGATTTTTTTACGAAACTGAGAAGCCTCTCGAGGGGGTTTATTATGGCAGTGGGTCGATCTGATTCTTTTGGATCACCCTGAGCGTTGTGGGGAATGAAGGCGAGCGGGGCAACGACAGCCTGACCCACAACCAACGGGCGTCCTCCCTACCGTGTGACGAACTGTAGGCCCAGCTGCAAAAGAGAAAGAGACTCATAAGGGACAAGGAAACATCCCCTAGCGGCTAGCCTCCCGCTCCCCCTCCCTCCCTCTCTTACAGGAGATAGCGGGCCTGGCCCGGGCAGCTATCTTGTAGTTTCCGCGCCGCAGTCTCAAGGTAGTGCTTCTGCCTCATAGCCACCGCCACCTCTGCACCGCTGAGACCCGGTCACCAAAAGAGACTCCGGAAACCGGATTCCCAACGTGGCGGACTTTGACGTCGGGATAAGAGCTCCCTCCGGAAACAGGTGCCCTAGGCTGAAGGGTTCCGGTGCCTTCGCGTCCGGTCCGGCGCGCAGGCGACCCTCCCCCTGCCGTTGGCCCCGCCCCCCGGGTCCCACCCCGTCCCCGCGGGCGAGGTGGCGATCACCTCAGACGATAGTCTGGGTGGAGCAGCTTGACTGGGCAGGGGTGGCAGCGTCAGGAGCCGAGGGTGCCGCCCGCCTCTCCGTCTTTGTCTGGTAGCCTCCTTTACCATACCCCTGGTTGTCATTTCATCAGCCCCCGTCGCCCTCTAAATTTGCGGGCTGGGGTACAGACTTGGGCCGCGGCGGGCGGAAGCGCGGTCCGCGGGGGGCAGCTGGGAGAAGCGAGGCCTCGAGCTTCCTTCCTAACTTCCGTCAACTGAAATTCATGTGACATAACGTTAACCAATTTTAGGTGAACAACTCAGCGATGTTTAGTACAACGGCAGTGTTGTGCAAACACCACTGTTACTAGTTTGGAAACATTTCTGTCAGCCTACCGGTACCCCATTAGCAGTTACTCCCCATTCTTCCCTCCCTCCCAGCCCCTGGCAACCACTAGTCTGCTTTTTGTTTCTATGGATTTACCTATTCTGGACATATCATATAAATGGAATCATACATGGAATCTCTTGTGTGAGGCTTCTTCCATTTAGTATAATGTTTTTGAGGTTCATCCACTTTGCAGCCTATATCAGAACTTCATATCTTTTTATGGCCGAGTAATATTACGTTGTATGTATGTACCATGTATTGTTTATCCATTCATCCATTGATAGACATGTGAGTTGTTTCTACCTTTTGGCTATTGTGAATAATGCTGCTATGAACTAGAACATGTATTTGCTACTGTATCTGTTTTCTATTCTTTTGGATTTATACCTAGCAGTGAAATTGCTGGGTTATACTGTAATTCCATTTTTAACAAGGATTCCAGTTTCTCCACATCCTCACCAACACTCATTTTCTGGTTTTTTAATTCTAACCATCCTAGTAGTGTGAAGTAGCATCTCTTTGTGGTTTTGATTTGCATTTGTCTAATGGCTAATGATGTTAAGCATCTTTTCATGTGTTGTTGGCAATTTGTATATCTTTGAAGAAATGTCTGTTCCACTTCTTTGCCCATGTTTAAATTGGATTATTTGCCTTTTGTTGTTGAGTTGTTAGAGTTTTTAAAAAATATATTCTGAAAAAAAAAGGAAAAAACAATATATTCTGGATACTAAACCCTTATTTATCCTTCATTTTTAAGTTCAGGAAGGAGTCAAATGATGCAAAAATTTGTAAAGAGAAACTATATATTTACTCCTATATAGACATATTTTAATTTTTCAGAAGAAAAGTTATTACGTCTGCTCTTCCCACCTTTCCATCCTGCTTCTGTGAGGTGATCAACATTAGCAGTTGGGTCTCTTCTCCTTCTATGACCTTACACATGTAAGCACTTGTATGAATGTATAAATATCCCCAATCGCCATCACCACACAAACAACAACAAAAAACCAAGACATACACAAAAACCAAAAACCAAAAATAGAATGTTAGTCCTTTACGATATAACTTGCCTTTTCCCTTAACAACAGGCCACAAACATCTCTCCAGTACACACAGTTCTCACATGTACTTTTTAATAGCTGACAATATTACAAAATGTAATGAACCATAATTTATTTTCCTATTGATGAACATTCAATTTTTTTTCAGTTCTTTGCTAGTTCAACTAGTATACCAGCAAATATCTTGTATATGCTAATGCTTTTTATTTCTTTTGTCTGAATTCCTAAAAGAGAAATCACTGAGTGGAATGATATCCATATTTTAATTTGCTAGAGCATTCAAAAAAGGTTGTAGCAATTCACACTCCCAGCATCAATATGTGAGAGAACTGGGTCAAACTGGATGAGTGAAAAGGCGAAGGTCTTTAGTTCACTTAAATACCAGTGAGATAAAGCCTCTATTCATTTATTTCTTGATGGTTTGCATTTTCTTTTGTGAAAAGAAATCGTCACTGGGCTGTTTATCAATTTCTAGGAATCTTTGTATTTTGGTGAAATTCATCCTCTGCTTGTCATTTATGATGCAATGTTTCCTCACTTAACTCTTATCCTTGGCAAGGTTTATAGCATTTTTGCCACACAAGATTTTGTATGTGGTCAAAATGGGCACGATTGGGTCTGGGTTTTCTGTATAGTGTTAAAGGGCCTCGTTTATGCTGAAGCTAGACAACTGACTATTCATCCAAATGTTTTTCTCATACTTTTCTAGTTTGGTTTCTTCCATATACATCTCTTTTTTTTTAAATAAATTTATTTATTTATTTTTGGCTGCGCTGGGTCTTCGTTACTGCGTGTGGGCTTTCTCTAGTTGCGGCGAGCAGGGGCTACTCTTCGTTGCAGTGCACGGTCTTCTCAGTGTGGTGGCATCTCTTGTTGCCGAGCACAGGTTCTAGGTGCACGGACCTCAGTAGTTGTGGCATGTGGGCTCAGTAGTTGTGGCTCATGGCCTCTAGAGCGCAGGCTCAGTAGTCGTGGGGCTTAGTTGCTCCATGACTGTGGTATCCTCCTGGACCAGGGCTTGAACCCATGTACCCTACATTGGCAGATGGATTCTCAACCACTGCGCCTCCAGGGAAATCTCTCTTCCATGTACATCTTTAAACCGTATGAAATGTATTTTCACTTAAGTATGAGGTAGAACATATAACTGGAATTTTTTCCAGATGCACAGCAAGTTATGCAAAGATCCCTTACTAGCTAAACTAGTCTTTTTCTACTGGAATTGAAGTTTAAAAAAATATGCACTGAACACTGCATATGTGCCAGGCACTTTTTAAAGTGTCTTGTATTAATTCACGTCATCCTCACAACCCCGTGGCATAGGTGAAATGTCAGCTTATCTATATAAGTTTTTTTAAAATAAAGTTGCATCTGCTTCTAGATTTTTTTTGTTTCACTAGCCGGTAAAGCAGAAGAGGAGAAACGCACTGTATACACATGTGTACATACTCCCCTGGCCCCCAGCACACTTTCCTTCAGCTATTTCCTTCTATCTGCTCTGAACACCGCACTCCTATAACCAGATGCCTCGTCAGCACCACTACTTGCATCACAACTTATTTTCTCAGATGCCGTGGGGCCCAGATAGCACCCTTGGCTTCCCCCACCAAAGAGCCATTGCTGCTGCTGCTTCCCACCCCTTGTAGCCACTCCACCCACAAGCTCTGCGGGCTCCCAATCAGAGGCAGATCACGACTCTGCCCACTTCTCCTCACACCTTGGCCATCCTCTCTTCTTTTGCCTGCATCCCTACCTTGGCTCCTACATTCTTTTCCTGCTTCCTTTCTCCCAGTCCATTCTTCACAGGGCAGACAAAGTGACATTCTTAAAATGTAAATCATTTGGGGGGACATGGAGTGTCCTCTGCAAGCTCCTCGTTGCACTTGGAACACAAGCTCCTTGCCCTGCTCTCCAGGGCCCCATGTGGCTGGTCACTGCCCCACCGCAGACCTCACCTTGTCTCACCTACCTATACTCATACTGCTCCTGTCTTGCCAGCCTTCTCTCTGTCACTCAACATATCCTGCTCAGACCCACCCCAGGGCCTTGGCTTTGAATGAGGATCCTTTCCATGGCTACTTTTCCTCCTCATTCATCTTGGCTCAAATATCACTCTCTCAGAGAGGCGTTCCTTGACCACCCAATAAAGAACTGCTCCTGGCCCACCCACCAAGTCACTCTCTGCCATAACTAGTTTTTATTGTCATAGTAACCTCACTATCTGAAATTGCCTTATTCATTCATGGTTTGCCTGTTCTCCTCCTGTTATCCTCCTGAATGCCTTGGCAACAGGACGTGGTCTGTCCTTTTTGTTGCTCTTTACGTGGACCCCAGCCCAGGGCCTGGCAACAGAGCAGGGGCTCAATAAGGAGTTGCAAAATCATACTGGAAGGAAAGGAAGTTGAAGGGGTTGAAAATAAAACTAGATTGGCCATGAGTTGACAGTTGTTGGCAGTGAGTTTGTTATGTTTATTTATTTATTTTAAACTTTTTATTATGAAAAATCTCAAACATATACAAAATAATCACCATAATGTAATGAACCTTCATATATACACCACACAGCAACTCTCAGCATCCTGGCATTCTTGTTTCATCTCTAACTCTCCCTAATCCCCTTCAATTATAATAACAATTGTAAACATTTTTAAGGAAAAATGTACCTATGTTGAAATGTACAAATCTTAAATGTACAATTTAAAAAGTGACTATACTCCTATCAAGATATAGAACATTTCCAACCCCCTGGAAGAGGAACTACACTCTATCAAGATTTTCCTCATCCCGTAAGTCCCTGTAGTGATCTTTCCCAGTCACCTGCCCCTCAAAGAGGCACCACTTTTCTTCTCCTTCTCTTCCTCCTCTTCCTCCTCTTCCCCCTCCTTCTTCTTCTTCTTCTCCTTCTCCTTCTCCTTCTCCTTCTTCTTCTTCTTTCTTCTTCTCCTCCTTCTTCTTTTTCTTCTATCATATATTAGTTTCACCTGTCCAGAATTTCATACAAGTGGAATCATATGATATACACTTTTCACATAAATTAGTTATGACTTTCTAGAAGTTCACATTAATGGATTGAAATAGTATGTACTTCTTTTACTGTTTTTATTGCTGGGTGGCATTCCATTTTATGGTTATACTACATTTTGTTTATTCATTCACCTGTTGAACATTTGGACTGTTTCCAGTTTCTGTCTATTTTAAATAGAGCTGTGATTAACATTGTTACACAAGTCTTTTTGTAACCTATATTTTCACTTTTCTTGAGTAAATAATAGTAGAATTTCTTGGTCAAATGAGCATGTTTAACTTTATAAGAAATGGGCAAATATTTTTCCAAGGTATTTGGATCACTTTGGATTCTCATCAAGAATGTATGAGAGTTCCAGTTGCTCCACATTTTTGCTAATATTTGGTGTTGTCAGTCTTTTAACTTTTGAACAATTGTAATGGTATGGAGTGATATCTCTTTGTGGTTTCAGTATTCACTTGACTGGTGAATAATGATATTGAGCACTTTTTCGTGTGCTTATTGGCCATTTGTGTGACTTCCATTGTGAAGTGTCTATTCAAGTCTTTTGCCCATTTAAAAAATTGTGTTTGTTTTTATTATCAAATTGTAGGAGTTTATTTTATTTTATTTTATTTCATTTCATTTCATTTTGCCACACCACGTGGCTTATGGAATCTTAGTTCCCTGACCAGGGATTAAACCTGGGCCCTTGGCAGTGAGTGTGTGGAGTCCTAACCACTGGACCACCAGGGAATTTCCCATTATATATTCTTTTTTTTTTTTTAATTATTTATTTATTTATTTTTGGCTGTGTTGGGTCTTCGTTTCTGTGCAAGGGCTTTCTCTAGTTGCGGCAAGCGGGGGCCACTCTTAATCGTGGTGCGTGGGCCTCTCACTGTCGCGGCCTCTCTTGTTGCAGAGCACAGGCTCCAGATGTGCAGGCTCAGTAGTTATGGCTCACGGGCCCAGTTGCTCCGTGGCATGTGGGATCTTCCCAGACCAGGGATCGAACACATGTCCCCTGCATTGGCAGGCAGATTCTCAACCACTGCGCCACCAGGGAAGTCCCCCCCATTATATATTTTTAATAAAAGTCTTGACTACCCATTTTCTTAATGGTGTCTTTTGATGAGCAGAAGTTTTAATTTTGATGAAATCTAATTTGTTAATTTTTGTTATTTTTCTTGTATGGTTATTGCTCATCTAGCCTCAGATTGTAAGATATTCTCCTATATTGTCTTCTAAAAGCTTGGTAATTTTGTTTTTATGTTTAGGTCAATGAGATATCTCAAATTAATTTTTGTGTGGTGTGAGGGCAGGGTGTTAGTAGTTCCAGCAACATTTGTTGTAGAGACTAGCTTTTCGCCATTGAATTTATCTAACACCTTTGTCAAAACCAGTTGATCACTTAACTGTGGGTCTATTTCTGGACTTTCTAGTCTGTTGTATGGATCTATTTGTCTACCCTTATGTAGATACCATACTGTCTTAATTACTATGATTTTGTAATAAACCTTGAAGTCAGGTAGTGTAAGTGCTCCAGCTTTGTTCTACTTTCCCAAGATTGCTTTGGCTATTCCAGATCCTTTGCCTTTACATATGCATTTTAGAATTTTCCTGCCAATTTCTAAAAGGAGCCTATTGACATTGAATTGTAGGGAGACCACTGTGGGGAGAATTGACAGCTAAAAAATGTTGAATTTAAATCCATAAATGTAGTATATATCTCCATTTATTTAGGTCTTCATTAATTTATCTTTGCAATGTTCTGTTGTTTTCATAAAAGACATGTAAGCCCTGTAGAGTATAGGGCTTACATGTCTTTTATGAAATTTATTCCAAATACTTTATGCTTTTGATGGTATTGTAAATGAGATTATTTATTTATTTACTCATTTATTTGGCTGCACAGGGTCTTAGTTGCAGCATGCTGGATCTTCATTGCAGCATGTGGGATCTTCATTGTGACATGTGGGATCTTTAGTTGCAGCATGTGGGATCTAGTTCCCTGACCAGGGATCGAACCCGGGCCCCCTGCATTGGGAGCACCGAATCTTAGCCACTGGACCACCAGGGAAGTCCCCAAGATTATTGTTTAATTCCACTTTCCCAATATAGACATACTATTGATTTTAATATATTGACTTAGTTAATCTCACACGTTAGTTTACGAGTAACCTAGTTAAACTCATGTATTAGATCTAGAAGGTTTGTTCCTATAGTTGATTCCTTAGGATTTTCTATACAAATGATCATGCCACGTGCAAATAGGGGTATATATAGTTCTTCTTTTTCAGTCTATGCGCCTTCTGTTTCTTTTTCTTCCCGTATTGAACTGGCAAAGACCTCCAATACAATAGAATTGGCAAGAGCAGAAAACCTTACTTTCTTTCTATTATTAGGGAAAATGTGTTTAGTGTTTCACCATTAAGAATTAATTAGTTGTAGGTTTTTCACAGATATCTGCAATCGAATTAAACAAACTCTCTTTTGTTCCCAGTTTACTGAGAGTTAAAAACATTTTTTTCATAATGAATAGGTATTGAATTTTGTCAGATGCTTTCTTTGCATCAGTTGAGATAGTCATATGTTTTTCTTTATTGCCTAAATATGGTGGGTTACACTGATTGGTCTCTGAATGCTAAAGAAACTTTGTATTCCTAGGATTAAACCCTACTTTTTCATGATGGATTTATGTATTGTTATGTTTGATTTACTGATATTTTGTGAATAATTTTTGTATTCATATCTTATAAGGTCTTTGGTATCAGGGTTATGTTGATCTCATAAAACAAGTTGGAAAATGTGCCTTTATCCTTTGCGTTCTGAAAGAGTTTAAGATTGATGTTATTTCTTCCTTAAATGTTTGATAGAATTTACTAGTGAAACCATCTTAGGCTTAGGTTTTCTTGAGAGTTTTTGGTAATATATTAAATTTCATTGATAAATATAAAGTTACTCAGATATTCACTTTTTGTATTAGTTTTGGTAAGTTGCATTTTTAAGCTATTTGTTAAATGGTCTTCTTTAAGTAAAAAAGAAAAGGCCATAAGTAGAAATAAGAAAATATATGAATTATATTCCAATAAAGATGTTAAAAAAGAAAGAAAATATATGAAAGAAAAACTCTCACTGGTAAAGGCAAGTATACAGTAAAGGGAATGGACCAGCCACTTAAAAAGCTAGTTTGAAGGTTAAATGACAAAAGTACTAAAATCAACTATAACTACAGTAAGTAGTTAAGGGATACTCAAAATTAAAAGATATAAAATAAGACATCAAAAACAAAACATTGTGGTGGTGATGGAGTAAAACTTTAGGTGCTTTTAGAATGCATTCAAAGTTAAGGACTATCAGCTTAAAATAAACAACTGTACATATAAGTCAATATTTAGGAACTTCATGGTAACCACAAACCAAAAACCTACAATAGATACACAAAAATGAAGAGACAGGAACCCAAAAATAACAATAAAGAAAATCATCAAATAGAAAGGGAAGAGACCAAGAGAAGAAAATAACAGGGAAGAACTATGAAAACTACCAGAAAACAGTTAACAAGATGGCAAAAAGTACACGCCTATCAATAATTACTTTAAATGTAAATGGACTGAATATTCCAATCAAAAGATGTAGGGTGGCTGAATGAATAAAAAAAGAAGACCCATCTGTATACTGCCTACAAGAGACTCTCTTCACATTTAAAGACACACAGAGACTGAAAGTGAGGAGTTGGAAAAAGATATTCCATGCAAATGGAAATGAACAGAAAGTTGGGGTAGCAATACTCATTTCAGACAAGGTAGACTTTAAAACAAAGTCTACAATAAAAGACAAAGAAGGACATTATATAATAATAAAGGATCAATACAAGAAGGGGATATAATATTTGTAAACATATATGCACCTAATACAGGAGCACCTAAATATATACAGCAGATATTAACAAACGTAAAGAGAGAAATTGACAATAATACAATAATAGTAGGGGAGTTTTAACACCCCACTTACATCAATGGAGAGATCATCTACTTATCCAATAAGGAAAATTGTCCTTAAATGACACATTATACTAGATGGAATATACAGAACATTCCATCCCCAAACTGCTGAATACACATTCTTTTCAAGTGCACATGATATGTTCTCCAGGATAGAACATGTTAGGCCCACAAAACAAGTCTCTAAAAATTTAAGAAGATTGAAATCATATCAAGCATCTTTTCTGACCACAATGATATCAAACTGGAAATCACTTACAAGAAGAAAACTGTAAACCCCACAAATACATGGAGACTAAATAACATGCTGCTAAACAACCAATGAATCAATGAAGAAATCAAAGTGGAAATTAAAAAATACCTTGCGATAAATAAAAGTGGAAACACACTTTTCCAAAGTCTATGGGACACAGCAAAAGCAGTTCTCAGATGGAAGTTCCTACTGATACAGACCTACCTCAAGAAACAAGAAAAATCTCGAATAAACAACTGGACTTTACACCTAAAGGAATAGAAAAAGAAGAAACAAAGCTGCAAAATTAATAGAATGAAGGCAATAATAAAGATCAGAAATAGAGACTAAGAAATAATAGAAAAGATATATGAAACTAAGACCTGGTTCTTTGAAAAGATGAAAAAATAAACTTTTAGCCACACTTATCGAGAGAGAGAGAGGGATTAAATAGATTCAGAACTGAAAGGAGAAATTACAACTGATACTACAGAAATACAAAGAATCATGGGACTACTGTAAGCAATTACATGCCAACAAGTTGGACAGTCCAGAAGAAAGCTAAATTCCTAGAAACATACGATCTTCCAAGACTGAATCAGGAAGAAATTGAAAATCTGAACAGAGCAATTACAAGTAATGAAATTGGGGCTTCCCTGGTGGTGCAGTGGTTAAGAGTCTGCCTGTCAGTGCAGGGGACATGGGTTCGAGCCCTGGTCGGGGAAGATCCCACACGCCACAGAGCAACTAAGCCCATGCACCACAACTACTGAGCCTGCACTCTAGATCCCACGAGCCACAACTACTGAGCCCACGAGCCACAACTACTGAGCCTGTGAGCCACAACTACTGAAACCTGTGCACCTAGAGCCTGTGCTCTGCAACAAGAGAAGCCACCACAATAAGAAGCCCGCACACCACAATGAAGAGTAGCCCCCACTCTCTGCAACTAGAGAAAGCCCGTGCCCAGCAATGAAGACCCAATGCAGCCAAAAATAAATAAATTAAAAACAAACAAACAAAAAACAAGTAATGAAATTGAATCAGTAATCCAAAAGCTCCCAACAAAAAAAAGCCCAGGATCAGATGGCTTCACAAGTGAATTCTACTAAACATTTAAAGAAGAGTCAACATTTATCTTTCTCAAACTACTACAAAAAATTGAAGAGAAAGGAATGCTTCTGAACTCATTCTACAAGGCCAGCATTGCCAAAGCCAGACAAAAACACTACAAAAAAAAGAAAATTACAGGGCAATATCCCTAATGAACATAGATGCAAAAATCCTTAACAAAATATTAGCAAATTGAATTCAATAATACATTAAAAGGATCATACTCCATGACCAAGTGGAATTTATTCCAGGAATGCAAGGATGGTTCAGTATCTGCAAATCAATCAGTGTGATACACCACATTAACAAGATGATAAAAATCATATGATCATTTCAATAGATGCAGAAAAATCATTTGACAAAATTCAACATCCACTTATGGTAAAAACTCTCAACAAAGTGGGCATAGAGGGAACATATCTCAAAATAATAGAGGCCATTTATGACAAAACCACAGCACACATCATACTCAATGGTCAAAAATGGAAATCATTTCCTCTAAGATCAGGAACAAGACAAGGAAGCCCACTCTTGACACTTTTATTCAACATAGGATTGGAAGTCCCGGTCACAGCAATCAGAGAAGAAAAAGAAATAAAAACCATCCAAATAAGAAAGGAAGAAGTAAAATTGTCACTGTTTGCAGATGATGATCCGATATATAGAAACCCTAAAGACTCCACCAAAAGACTATTAGAAATAATAAATTAATTCAGTAAAATTGCAACCTACAAAGTTAACATACAGAAATCTGTTGCATTTCTATACACTAATAACAAAATATCAGAAGGAGAAATTAGAAAACAGTCCCCTTTACAACTGCAGCAAAAAGAACAAAACACCTACCTAAGGAGGTAAAGATGTGTACTCAGAAAACTATAAGACATTGATGAAAGAATTTGAAGATGATGCAAACAGATGGAAAGATACACCAGGCTCATGCATTGGAAGCATGAATATTGTTAAAATGATCATATTACCCAAGGCATCTACAGATTCAGTGCAATCCCTATTGAAATACCAAAGGCATTTTTCAACAGATCTGGACCAAACAATCCTAAAATTTATATGAAACCAAAACAGACCCCAAATAGCCAAAGCAATTTTGAGAAAGAAGAACAAAGCTGGAGGTATTATGCTCCCTGATTTCAAACTATATTGCCAAGCTTTAATAATCAAAACAGTATGGTATGGCAAAAAAACAGACACAGATGTGTCTTTCACACAAGGAAACAGAATAGAGAGCCCAAAGTGAACCCATGCTTATATTAATCTATGACAACCTACTTAATGGGAGAAGATATTTGCAAATGATATGTCTGATAAGGGGTTAATATCCAAAGTATATAAAGAACTCATTCAACTCAACAACAACAACCTAAAAAAACCCAAGCAAATTTAAAAAATGGGCAGAGGATCTGAATAGACATATTTCCGAAGGAGACATACAGATGGCTAACAGGTATATGAAAAGAGGCTCAACATCACTAGTCATCAGGCAAATGCAAATAAAAAACAGTGAGGTATCATCTCACACCTGTCAGAATGGCTACTATCTAAAAGATAAGTAACAAATGTTGGTGAGGATGTGGAGAAAAGGGAACCCTTGTGCACTGTTGGTAGAAATGTAATTTGGTATGTCCACTATGGAAAAAAATACGGAGTTTCCTCAAAAAATTAAAAATAGAACTACTATATGATCCAGCAATTCCGTTTATGGGTATTTATCCAAAGAAAACAAAAACACTGATTGGAAAAAAATAAATGCACCCCAATGTTCATTGTAGCATTATTTACAATAGCCAAGATATGTAAGCAGACTAAGTGTCTATCACTAGATTAATGGATAAAGAAGATATGGTACACACACACACACACACACACACACACACACACACACACAGTAGAACATTATTGAGCCATAAAAAGAATGAAATCTTGCCATTTGTGACAACATGGATGGACCTAGAGGGTATTATGCTAAATGAAATGTCAGACAGAGAAAGACAAATACCTTATGATTTCACTTATATGGAATCTAAAACACAACAATTGAACAAAGATAAAACAGAAACAGACTCATAGATACAGAGAACAAACTGGTGGTTGCTAGAGGGGAAGGAATGGGGAGATGGGTGAAATAGGGCAAGGGTTCTAAGAGAGTTACAGACTTCTAGTTATAAAATAAATAAATCATGGGCACATAATGTACAGCATAAGGAATATAGTTCATAATATTGTGACAACTTTGGTAACATATGGTAATTAGACTTATAGTGGTGAACATTTAGTAAGCATAAAAATATCGAATCACTATGTTGTATACCTGAAACTAATATAATATTGGAAATTAATTTTACTTTAATAAAAAATATATATAAGGCTATTCAGATATTCCATTTCTTTTTGTGTTATTTTTGGTAAGTTTTATTTTTTATTTATTTATTTATTTTTTGTGGTACACGGGCCTCTCACTGTTTTGGCCTCTCCCGTTGCGGAGCACAGGCTCTGGACGCAAACGCTCAACGACCATGGCTCACGGGCCCAGCCACTCTGCGGCATGTGGGATCTTCCCGGACCGGGGCACGAACCCGTGTCCCCTGCATTGGCAGGCAGACTCTCAACCACTGCGCCACCAGGGAAGCCCGGTAAGTTTTATTTTAAGCAATTTGTCTGTTTCATCTAAACTGTCAACTTTATTGGCATAAAATTATTTATAATACTAACTTATTATCTTTTTCATGTCTGTAAAATCTGTAGTGATATCCTCGCTTTAATCTTTGATATTGTGGTTCTGGGTAAGGATTGAGTGAACACACTCCATTCTGTCCTTCCACTGAATGTAACTGTAAAACCTGGACAGAATGCATAGGGCACCTACAGGAAGACTGAAAAGTGAATAGTAGCAGGCTAAATGGGAAGACAACTTGAAGTACCAGTGAGCTAGATGTGAGTTTATCATTTTTGTTCATTTGGTGGCAATGTAGCCTGGGATGCATGTAGAGGGAGCTCCAGGGGAGGCCCTTTAGTTCTGGCTGATTATCAGGAAACTCCTAACACTCAGAGAGAGTGTGTGTTGAATTCTCCATGTTTTTTCTTCTCCCAATTTTCTGTAGCCCCAGCCCCTAAGCCTTCCTGTGGTGACAGCAGCAAAGGCCACAACAAGAACCAGCAGGAGCCAAAACTCTGAGGAAGGGGAACATTCCTCCCCAATTTGATCAATCCCTATTGCTCCTTTTTAAAAATTTTTTAATTAATTAATTTATTTTTGGCTGTGTTGGGTCTTCATTTCTGTGTGGGGGCTTTCTCCAGTTGCGGAGAGCGGGGGCCACTCTTCATCGTGGTGCGTGGGCCTCTCACTGTCGCGGCCTCTCCCATTGCGGAACACGGGCTCCAGACGCGCAAGCTCAGTAGTTGTGGCTCACGGGCTTAGTTGCTCCGCGGCATGTGGGATCTTCCCAGACCAGGGCTCGAACCCGTATCCCCTGCATTGGCAGGCAGACTCCCAACCACTGTGCCACCAGGGAAGCCCCATATTCTTTTTATCCTCTTTCTGTCTTCTGCCACTTGGCCAAAGATGGCAGCAGTCACAGGAGTACACAGAGTGAAGTAATTTTCTGGCCATAGGATCCAAAGGGGGAATTGTAGAAAACTGCACAGTACTGGGGAGATTGTGTAGAAAGAGGTGCTCTTTCTTAATTTTATAGGAAAATCTCATAAAGTTGTACATGAATTTCTGGACTCACCACTAGGCTCTGCACACATGGGTCTGATCAGGATAGCTGTGACTTTGAAAACTGAACTAACAGACAATCGACCAGGTTCCAGATGACTGAGTGTCACATGTTCAGGGTCTATCCAAATGGTACTGCAAGGGCTTTGAAAACTGAATTTACATTTGCCACAACCCACAGAAGGCAGGGTGAACTTGTAGCCCAAACCTAAGCAAGTCTATTGCCTAAGACAAAAATATGTCCATTCTCCATAGAATTTAAACAAGACCTAGAGTCATTACACAGTATTAAATTTTTCCAGGAGACAGTAAAAAATTTCTTGGTACATTAAAAAAAACGAGGAAATTCTCAACTCACATGGCCAAAAAATCAACAGACATCAAAGCTGAGATTGACACAGATGTTGGAATTATCTGACAAAGACTTTAAAGTACCTATAGTACAAATGCTCCAATAAGAACACTCTTGAAAAGTAGAAAGACAGCAAAATTTCCCATGAAGGGCTAGGTAGTAAATATTATTGGGCTTTGCAAACAATTTGGATCTGATTCATCTGCTCAGTCCTATGAAAACAGCCATAGATAGCCATAAACAGTACATAAACAAATGGATGTAGCTATTTTCCAATAACACTATATTCATGGGATTTGGTCAGAGACCATAGTTCACCAATCCCTGGACTATAGTGTTTTGAAGATATTCTATATATTTACTGAGTTTTTGTGTCTAATTCAATCAATTATCAAAAGCAGGGTCTTAAAGTCTTTCACTGTGAATGTGGGTTTGCTTATTTCTCCCTTCAGTTCTGTTAGTTTTGCTTAAGGTTATTTTGAAGCTCTGACATTAGGTGCATAAAAACTTATAATTGTTAAGTTTTCCTGATGGATTAACCCCTTTTTAAACTGGAAGTTTAGTTGATGTACAATATTATATGTTACAAGTATACAATATAGTGATTCACAATTTTTAAAGGTTATACTCCATTTATAGTTATTATAAAATATTGGCTATATTCCCTGTGTTGTACAATATATCCTTGTAGCTTATTTTATACATAATTGTTTGTTATCTCTTAATTTCCTATATTGCCCCTCCCCCTTCCCTCTCCCTACTAGTTTGTTCTCTGTATCTGTGAATCTGTTTATTTTTTGTTATATTCAGTATGTATTTTCTAGATTCCACATATAAGTGATATCATACAGTATTTGTCTTTCTCTGTCTGGATTGACCTTTTACAATTATGAAATTTCCCTTTTTATCTCTAATAATATTCTGTCTTAAAGTCTATTTTGTCAAATATTAATATAGCCACTTCTGATTTCTTTTTTTTGTGGGGGGGTTGTAAAAACACATAACGTTAAATTTATCATCTTAACAACTTGCCTCTCACTGTTGTGGGCTCTCCCGTTGCGGAGCACAGGCTCTGGACGCGCAGGCTCAGTGGCCATGGCTCATGGGCCTAGCCACTCCACGGCATGTGGGATCTTCCTGGACCGGGGCACGAACCCGCATCCCCTGCATCGGCAGGCGGACTCTCAACCCCTGTGCCACCAGGGAAGTCCCACCTTAACAACTTTTAAATTCAGTAGTGTTAAGTATATTCATATTGTTCTACAGATCTCTAGGACAGTTTCATCTTGCAAAACTGAAACTCTATAGCCGTTAAACACTAATTTCCCCTCCCTCTCTCCTCAGCCCTTGGAAACCACTTATCTACTTTCTGTTTCTATGAGTTTTGACTGCTTTAGATATTTTGTATGAGTGCAATTATACAGTATTTTGCCCTTTTGTGACTGGCTTATTTCAGTTAGCATAATGTCCTTGAGTTTCATCCATGTGACAGCATGTTACAGGATTTCCTTATTTTTAAAGGCTGCATAATATTCCACCATATGTATATATCAGGTTTTCTTTAACCATTTGTCTGTCGATGGACACTTGGGTTTCTTCCACCTCTTGGCTACTTTAAATAATCCTGCAGTGAACATGGGTGTGCAAATATCTCTTTGAGATCCTGCTTTGAATTCTTTTGCATATATACCAAGAAGTGAGATTGCTGGATCATATGGTAATTCTACTTTTAGTTTTCTGAGATTGCCGGATCATATGGTAATTCTACTTTTAATTTTTTTAATGTTTTGCTCTACCTCCACACTGTTTTCCATACAGTTGCACCATTTTATAGTCCTACAAAGAGTACGCAAGGGTTCCAATTTCTCCACATCTTTACCAACACTTGTCATTGTCTGTTTTTGTTTGTTTGTTTGTTTTTTAATAGTGACCATCTTAATGGATATGAGATGATATCTCATTGCAGTTTTGACTTTCATTTCTCTTATTATTAGTGATATAGAGCATCATTTCATGTATGTGCTCGTTGGCCATTTCAGATTTCTTATTCTTTCTGTTTGCATGGCATATCTCTTTCCATCCTTTTACTTTCCACTTCAGATTTCTTATTCTTTCTGTTTACATGGTGTATCTCTTTCCATCCTTTTACTTTCAATCTATTTGTGTCTTTGTAGTTAAAGTCCTTTTTTTTGGTAGATAGTATACAATTGGGTCTTGTCTTCTTTAGTTTTTAATCCAGTCTTACAATCTCTGTGATTTAATTGGCATGCCTAGTGTATTTATATTTAATGTAATTATTGATATTAAGATGTGACATCTTTGAGGGATCAGAGGGCAGACTGTCATAGACAGCGTAATGGCCCCTTGAAGATGTCCATGCCCTAATCCCCAGAACATGTCCATATGTTACTTTACATGGCAAGAGGGATTTCACGGATGGGATTAAGTTTACTGACCTTGAAATGGGAAGATTATCCTGCATAATCTGGGTGTGCCCAATCTAATTACATTATTCTTTTAGAAGCAGAGAAACTTTCTGGGCTGGGTCAGAGAGATGAGACAGTGAAGAGTGTGAAAGGGATTGAACCTACAGTTGTAGGCTTTGAAGATGGAAGAAGGAGGCCTCAAGTCAAGGAATGTGGCAGAGGCCTGTAGGAACTGGGAATGACCCTCAGCTGACAGCCAGCAACAAGGCAGGAAACTCAGTCCTACAACTGCAAGGAACTGAATTCTGTCAAAAACCTGAATGATCCAGAAACGGATTCTCCCCTACATCCTCTAGAAAGTAGTATAGCCTGTCAACACATTGATTTTGGTCAAGTGAGATCTGCACAGGACTTCTGACCTCCGGGACTGTAAGATAATAAATCTGTGTTGTTTTTAAGTCACTAAACTTGTGGTAATTTGTTGTGGCAGCAATAGAAAACTAACACAACACATATTTTGGAGTTCATCCTCTCCATAGATTCCTCCGTGCATTTTCCCGCTAACTTTCCCATTCTTCTACTGGCCTTATGTCTCCTTCAAGCCAGTCAGGCTGTGGCTCTCTTCAGCTGGAGCTGCTCATGGATTGGGGGTTGCCCTCAGATAAAAATCCACAACCTCACAAATTTCAACAATTTCCATTCATCTTTCAAGGATGCTTTCCTCTCCACCTTCTACCTTCTTTTGGTCAACCTCCAAGGCCTTCAAATATTTTTTTTAAATGTTTTGCTCAGATTTTAGAAATCTTATCTGCATGAAGATTAGTCCACCATCACCAAAAGCTAAAATCTATTATACTCTTCTGCATACTTTTATTCTGCAATTTTCTTTTTTTAAAAAATAAATTTATTTAATTTATTTATTTTTGGCTGCATTGGGTCTTTGTTGCTGTGCACGGGCTTTCTCTAGTTATGGCGAGTGGGGGCTACTCTCTGTTGAGGTGCATGGGCTTCTCATTGCGGTGGCTTCTCTTGTTGCAGAGCACAGGCTCTAGGTGCGCAGGCTTCAGTAGTTTTGGCGCAGGGCCTTAGTTGGGCATGTGGGATCTTCCCTCCCCAGGGCTCGAACCTCTGTCCCCTGAATTGGCAGGCGGATTCTTAACCACTGGACCACCAGGGAAGCCCACCAATTTTCTATAATTACAAAAAGAAATAAAAATGGATTGCACAGGATTTTGTCTTAATTTTTTTGGTCTTAATTGTCTTAAATTTTCTAATTCGAAAGCTAAAAATGAGTTGCCTTCCCTTAATATGGCACTTAAAATACAGTAAAATGAATAAAAAAGAAAGTTTTCAAAAGTTTGATATGGCAGGCGTGGGGGTGGGCAAGAACCCTAATCTTAACTGCTAGGAGGTTAGGAAGCCTTGTTTGCGGGTTTAATCCACCACATGCAGTTCCTTACAGTCACCAGCAGGGGGAAAAGGTAGTTTTCTGTTTCCGATGGATCCCGGCGCCTCGCAGCTAATTCCCTAACCAAAGGGAAAGAAGGGAAGAGTGCCGGGGAGATCTCGGTCAGTGTACAGAGGTAAGTGGCCTAGAGCGGTCACTCGGAACGCAAGGACCCGCGAAACAGAATATACATAGTCCCAGCAGCCCTGTCTTTCCAGGCACACGGGATAAGTTGGCTGGAACTCCCTGCTGACCGCTCAGCCCTGCATGCAGGGCTGCAGCAGCGCAATGCCTGCTCCAGAGCGGCCGCAGAGGCGCGGGCAGGAGGGGGACCCAGGTGGGGCCGCGCGCCGCTCCGCGGGTGACCAGGTGAGCCCACGCCCGAGTCCGAGTGGGAGCCAGGTGAGCGTACGCCCGTGTCCGCCGGTGACCAGGTGAGCCCGCGTCCAGCGACTCTAGGGTCCCGGTCAGAGTCGGGTCATAGGACTCAAGCAGTCAGAGAGCAAAATGGTTTGAAGCGGACAGCGAAGCCGGCTGGTGCTTCAAGATACCGGCCTGCACAGTTGTGTCTTCCAGGGCGGGGATCAGGAGATTGGAAAGGACATTCTCCTGCCAAGTGTGTTCACAGTATTAGCCTTAAAAATAAACCATGCTCCTGAGATGCTGTGTGTGGAAGGGGAAGGAGAGTGGTTATTTTATTAGCGCTGAATGTTAACTATTCCCTCCAGGATCTTGGCTAAACTCTGTATCTGGTGACCAGTCGTAGAGCCTGGGTCTGTGCCCCAGAGTAAATGCGTGGGCAAATGATGAGCTGCGGCTGGAAAGAAACAGCCACCACTTTCGAGATCTTTAACATGGAAAGTCAGTGGGTGCTGAAGCAGCGAGAGAGATTGGAGACGGAAAGCAAAGAACAGAAAGATAAGAAGCAAAGATATGGGAAGTCAAGGAAAGGAACCGCGTGGAAACAGCCGGGTGGACCCCGCAGCTCGGTGAGGCGCGCAGGTTAGCAGCAGGAGTGCGTCCGGGTTGACGTCTGTCTGTCGAGAGCCAGACCCTAGGCAGATTGTTGGAGTCAGAGGAAGGAGGTCATTGTTTCAGAACCCACTGGTTATCGCTGGTATTTTAAGGTTATCATGGTAGGGATAGAAACGTGTGCACCATGTCAGCAAGTTTTCTTCTGACAAATGGTCAAATGATAAGATGTACACATTTAATTGGATTAGGAGATAAATTGCCAGATGCTTTGTTTTTCTGCACCCTGATGAACATTCAAAGAGGAATCTCTGGAAAAGCCTTTCGTGTATAATTAGACTTTAGGATTAAAGGGTTGCAAAACAGCACAACAAATTTTTTAATTACTCTAGGTCTTAATAATACTGCATGTAGCAGCAGTAGTACTCTAATTATGTTTAAAAAATATTTCAACAATGTGTCCTTTTTTTTTTTAACATCTTTATTGGGGTACAATTGCTTTACAATGGTGTGTTAGTTTCTGCTCCATAACAAAGTGCATCAGTCATACATAAACATATGTTCCCATATGTCTTCCCTAATGTGTCCTTTTTTAAGATAGCTAATTACTAGTTTTAAATAGACAGGAATCTAAAATATTCCAATCATTTGAAATATATGCAAAACATCAAATAAAACATTTGCCAAACACTACACGAAAATGAGTGAAATAATAACATAGCCAACTTCAGCTACTATTCAGAAGAGATGTATTAGGCTACAATGCAGCCATTTCCCCTGTCTTTGTATTTGAGCACTGGGGGCTATTTGTTACTGCAGATTTGGTCTGTGTGCCCCAGTTAGGCCTGTAAAGTTACTTGACTGTCCTTCCCACTTCTCAATTTACCGGTCCTAGGGTCCTCCTATGCACATCTGTTAAAAAAAAAAAAAATCCCATTCTTGTGTTTTAAAACTTGCCTGTTTGCTTGACATTTAAGAAAATTTGGAATGGGGAGGAAAGGCTCATAAATCAGCCTCAATTGTTGGAGAAGGGATCATCTGACTGCGTGGAAAATGAGAAATTAGGGGTTTGGGGTAGGATATGGTGACCCCATTTGAACTTTACATACTGTTTCTTCCTAAATGGGGAGGAGTTTAGAATAGGCACTCAAGCTTCGTTTTGGCTGAAAGACATTAAAAATATTTTTCTCAGGCACGGTTTACATGGAAGTATTAAGGAATCTCTTTACATTTTCTCATAAGCCCCCAGGGACTGATGCCTAGTACCTTAGAGGCACAAGTTACTTGCCACTAAACATTTACCTTTGCTTTAGTATATTTTATATGGCTCTAACGGAACTTAATGATTAATCAGGATATGTGCTATTAGTTATATATATATATGTACATATATATATATTTTTAATAAGAAATGTTGTGTTGTGGGCTATGTGATTCCTTCTGTTGGCTGTTCACATTTGAGCTGCTGCCCACTGCAAAATCCAAATAATCATAACTTAGGTAAGATAGAGGTCTATCTTTTTTATTGATTTATTTTTGGCTGCATTGTGTCTTAGTTGTGGTGCGAGGGGCTTAGTTGCCCCACAGCATGTGGGATCTTAGTTCCCCCACCAGGGATCGAACTCTCATCCCCTGAATTTGAAGGTGGATTCTTTACCACTGGACCACCAGGGAAGTCCCAGAGGTCTGTCTTTTTTAAATGTGTAAATACTCTGGAAGTAGGCAGTCCTTGGCTGGTGTAGCAGCTCCTGTATCTCACCAGGAACCTTCTTCCTTTCTGTTATCCTCAGTGTGTAGCGTCCATCTTCCAGGTTGCCTCATGGTTGCAAGGTGACTGCTGAAGTTCCAGTCATCATACCCACATTCTAGGTGGGAGCAAAGAAGAAAGGGAGAAGGGCAGAGGGCACCTGGTAGCTGAGTAAGATTTAACAACTTCCACTATTTAGTGATGAGTACCTTGCCTTGATATATTTTGTGGTATATTGGCCACATCGATGGCTGCCAATCATTCTTGTATGCTCATGTCACTTTTCCCATCAAGGAGTGGAGTCTCTTTCTTTTCTCATTGTGTGGGGGCTGGCCCTGTGACTTGCTTTGACCAATAGAATGCATTGGAAGGCCTTACTAGGCCTTGTTGTTTCTGTTTTTACCCTCTTGGGATCTAGCTACCATGTAAAGAGACTTGGACTAGACTACTTAATAATGAGCAACCATCTGAAGGGAGACTCAGCCAGTCCCCAGCTATTCCAGCTACCCCAGCTGAGGTATCAATCATGTACATTAAGTCATCTTGGTTGTACCAGCACCAGCTGAGCTCCAGCGGATACCACATGATACACAAGAACCACCCAGCTAAGCCTTGCCAACCTACAGAATTGTCAAAAATGATAATCATTGCTGAATTGTGTTGAAACACAATCAGTTGGCCCCCTGCCTCCAAATGCCAGGATGGCCAAGAAGTGAGGTTCATTATTTGGGTCCTTGACTGCATTGGAAGTGGTAGAAGTCTGTTATTATAGAGGAAGGGGATGGCTATCCCAGGTGGGGTTGGGGAGGGGTGAACAGTTGTACACAGCCGCCAGTTACCTGGTGGCAGCTTGAAACAGAAAAGGCACATATGGGACCTCAGGAGCAAGGTCCTATGGGATCATTACTCTCAGACTTTGGCACGTGGGCCGTGCTCCTGTGTTTGGCCTCGACCCTCTTCCTCTGTTCCAAAGCTTCTGTCCTGCGTGACCTCAGGCTGCCTCAACCCCCTCTCTGTGTGCATTGTGAGCTGGCAGCTCCTCACTGCTGTCAGGCTACCTGGCTCCTGTTCTCAGAGAGGAGGGCTGATCGAATCAGATCTCCATCCAGCCAGGCCACTGCACAGTCAGTGCTGTGCTCTGGATTGGCTGCACATCCCTTCCCCTGATCCCTCTATCCCTTATCCAGGAGAGGGCTGTGACCCTTGAGCTCTGGAAGAACTGGATCAAGTCCTGGATACACCCCTTTTCTGGCTGTGTGATCTTGAGCAGGCTTTATTGTTCTGCCTCAGTTTTCCCATCTGTGAAATGGGGTCAATGGTACCCACTTTATAGGGTTGTTGTGAAAATTAGAGAGAGTGCATGTGAATACTAGTGTGTGCTCAATAGATGGCAGCCATTACTGTTATTTTATTTTAACTTACATAAGCAACTGTGTGCTCCCTTTGTGGAATCGATGATCTTGAAAAGTTAGCTATTCATCAAATGATATCTTCCCATAGATGTCTGTCATAAAACAAGAATCCTTTCCCACTGAAAAGTTTATTTTCAACGCCATTACTACATTTAAAAGCTTCTTTTAAAATACTGCAAAACTTTTTTCAAAATCATGAATTGAGAGGAACAGTATCTAATTATATACCAAAGGTAACGCAAAGTTTCTCCATAATATATGTACCTGTTTTTGCTCTGTCGGGGGTAAGTGAGGAGGTTGGAAGTATGGGGTGTTTGTTCCTCTGTGTTACATGATCCCCCAATGCTGCTTTTGGGTGGGACTTAGACTGCTCCTTTGGGACAAAGGCAGCTTGAGAGAAAAACCAGTCACGTCTGGGTGCTCTTGAAGACATACTTTGAATTTGTTTTAGGCTGTGCCTTAACCAAAGGTTAAGTGTGATCTTCCATGTGGGGAGGGTTTTAAAAATATTGTAAAGTGAATTTTCTCATAATTGCTTATGTAATAGCTATAGGCAGGGATGTTACAGGTTGTTGATGTGTTTTTTGATATTTTTTGTGGCTGTTTACAGTGAGGACAGGCTTGCCATTCTGCTTGTGATAGACCTTTAAACTTACTGCTTGCATTATATATTACTTCCATAAAGACAAATTCCTCACGGAGAACTTTTTGCCTTTCCTAGATTGTGAAGCACTATATAAATGTAAGTGTCACTATAATTCTTTAAGCTGGACACACCTTTACTTGGTTATGACATGTCTTTTCATAATACCTGAGGGTCAGGTAGTACCACACGTAGAAACTGATGATTGACTTTGTGAGCTTGAGACTGACAAGGGCTCTGTAACAGGGTAGAGTATACACTTACATCTTAGTGCACTATATTGATATGAGGCAAGGAAGAAAAACTGCTTTTCCTAAAACAATTAGTTTCTAACTTATTTATAAGCTAATCTACTCATAAATTTCAGACAGCTCAGGAGGCTGTAAGACCTCCCTCCCATCCCCCATAGCTAGACAACCACTAAGAGTCTCTCATTCTCCAATTAGCAATTTTCTGTGCATACACACCCGAAGTTTGTAGTTTACACTAGGGTTCATTCTTGGAGTTGTACACTCTGTGGGTTTTGACAAATGTATAATGACATGTATCCACCACTATAGTATCATACAGAATAGTTTCACTGCCCTAAAAATGCTCTGTGCTCGACCTAGTCATTCCCCCCACCCTCCAATCCCTGGCCACCACTGATCTTTTTACTGTCTTCATAGTTTTTGCCTTTTCCAGAATGTCATATACAGCAGTTTCCCTTATCTGCAGGAAACAGCAGTTCCCCTTATCTGTAAGAGTTATGTTCCAAGATCCCCAGTGAATACCTGAAATCTTGAATAGTATCAAACCCTATATATACTAAATTTTCTCCAATACTGATGGACGGGTAGCATATGCAGCATGGATACACTGGTCCAAGGGATGATTCATGTCCCTGGAGGGACAGAGCAGGAAGGCACAAGATTTCATCACGCTACTCAGAACAGCACACAATTTAAATCTTCAATTCATTTGGGTAAAATACCAAGGAGTCCTACATCATTTGGTAAGGGTGTGTTTAGTTTTGTAAAAAACTGCCAGTGTCTTCCAAAGTGGCTGTACCGTTTTGCATTCCCACAAGCAATGAATGAGAGTTCCTGTTGCTCCACTCCCTTGCCAATATTTGCTGTTGTCAGTGTTTTGAATTTTGGCCATTCTAATGAGTATGTAGTGGTATCTTATTGTTGTTTTCATTTGCAATTCCCTAACAACAAATGAAGTTGAACATCTTTTCATAAGCTTAATTGCCATCTCAATAACTTTTTAGTGCGTTATCCGTCCACATGCTTTGCTTATTTTTAAACCAGGTTGTTTGTTTTCTTATTGTTGAGTTTTAAGTGTTCTCTAACAGTTCTATATCAGATATAGCTTTGGCAAATATTTTCTCCCAGTCTGTGGCTTGTCGTCTCATTTTCTTGACTAGAATTTTTTTAATTACTGAAAAAATCATATCCATTGTAGCAAGTGTTACAAAGCAGAGGTATTAAGAAAAACTCAATAATCATCTCTTTGCCTCTGATTGTATCCTTTGAGGTAACTGATCTAAAGAGCTTGATCTGTAACCTTCTGCATCTTTCTGCTCAAATGTGTTTGTGTGTGTGTGTGTGTGTGTGTGTGTGTGTGTGTTTATGGAAATGTACGTGGGCTTCTTCCTTATATTTTTGTTCAAGAATAAGTTTCTGTATACATTTCTCCATAATTTTATTTTATCCCCTCCCTCTAAACAATTCACCACTGGTATATGTCTAGCCAAATATGTATAAATGTGACGTTTTTCTTCATGGCTGTGCAATATTCCTTGGTATGGATATTATAATTTAGCCATTCCTCTAGTTTTAGGGTGGATATTTAGGATGTGTCCAGTTTTATTTTCCTTTTCCATTATAAACAATGCTGGTGCTTTTATTCTTATAGGATAAATTCCCTGCAGTGGGACTCTTGGGTCAAAGGTGGCATGAATTTCTAATTTTATTGGATATTGCCAGAGTATCTTCCAAAAGATTGTAAAAATTCATTCCCTCACCAGCAATGTATGAGAAATGCATTTCCCCACATCCTCATCAGTGCTGGATGTTAGCAGTCTTTAAAACATTTTCCCATCTGCTGGTATTGCTTTAATTTGCATTGTTTTTACAGCTAGTGGCCCTAGGTAGCTCATTATAGGCATGTGGGTTCGTTGTTCATATCCTTTGCCCGTGTGGTTAATAAGTTTAAATGTGGTGGCCCAAAGGCTGAAGTAGGACAGAGCAGGCAGTGCAGGCACCAGGTGGACAGAGGGTAGATTCCCATCCTCTGGGCAGCTGCCATTATCACAGTAGGATGGTGACGCCTACCATTAGCACCTCCTCCACCTATCTCTGTGTCCCTGGGTCACATCCAGGGCCACTGGGTAGCACAACTCCAGGGGCCACGTTCACCTGGTGAATGGACAATGGGGGGGAGGAGTGAGATTCCCAGAGGCTCCCACGATTGTGCCGCTGGAGCTGTGCATTGCCAGGACCCTAGTCTTGCTTTGGTGATAGCACTTGCAGGGCTGCACCATGACCTCCACGTGACTGTCTGTTTGCCATCTTTTCAGACTCGTGCTTACTTAACTTTGATCCCCAAAGCCTAGTATAGTGCCTGGCACATAACCAGGCCTGTTGGAAAGTGTTGGCTGATGGAATGAATAAAAGTGTCTGCAAGAGCTGGCAGGCCTCAGAAGGTGGTAGGCGAAGGTGGTGGTGGTTTGTGTGTGTGTGTCTTTATATAAATATCAGGTATTGGGGCTGGCCTTAGCGTAGGGATTGCTGCCAGGAAGCTCAGTCTGCACATGGATGAGAGGTACCCAACAGGTCAGAGACCCTACCCCCCTTTTTTACCCACTTCCATCTAAGACAGTCGCCCCTAAGACCCCTTTCTGTTGTTCCCTGTCTTTCTGACTTTATGTAGGAGTCACTGTCCTTTCCTGAGAACTCCTTCCCACCCACAGCTCAAGGGGATTTTGTATAAGAGGTCAAGGGTTGTGTTAGATGAAGCCAATTATTCCCCAGAATATTTCTCCCAGGGAACGTGGGTCTGCAGACCAACCGTTGGCTTATGTGTCGTTTGAAAGGAACTGGCTGAACCCCGAAACAGAGGTCAGAAAGATCATGACGAGCTATTAATAATTACTTCCCCCTCCCCAAAGCTAATTAAAGCTCCCACAAAGCACTGAAATTTACTTAGTTGACTTGAGTCACAGTGGAACCATAAGGAGGCAGGGGATAGAAGTGTCTGTTGCCAGAGCACATGAATGCCAGGTGAAGATTAGAAAAACCTTATAAGAAAGATAAAAGGCAGAGTTTTCACTTTGAACTTGAAAAACATCCACGCTGCACAGAAGTAAGTGGCCGGAGTTAAACCTGACAAAAACAAACAGAATGCAGAACTATCATCATAGGCATTTAGAGCTGTGGGTCCTTCTTAGAAGGTGCATAATGCATTTACCCTCAGGGCATTCTTGTACATTTATTCCGTACTTTTGTCATGTTTTCCTGTCCTAAACCTAAACGTCCTCTTTATCATCATTTGATAGGAAAAGGCCTTGCAGGGCACCTGCACCAGAGGCCAGGAACCCCTCTTATGACCGTGAGTGAGTCTGGGTCTGGTACCGCCACAAGGCCGGGAAAGGAAGCTGGGAGGTGGGGGGAGGGTCCTTCTCTCCATGGAGGGGCCTTGATTTCCATCCTGAGGTTTTCAAAAAGTCCTCACCCTCTCAGGCATTGGCTGTGAGCATGACTTTTCTCACTGAGCACATTCCTCTAGGGTTTGCCGACATTATCTTCTCAACTGTCAGTAACACCTTGACTATCCAGGGTCTTTGAACACGACTTTCCTGGATTAACAAATGTCAGTCCTTTACATCCACATATTCTGTGCCTTTGAACATAAATCATTCCAGAAACATAGCACACGTTTTGTCCTTACTCAGCTGAATGGACTGCTTTGTTTTGAGGGGATGGGGAGTGACCCCAGCAACTGCTGTGGGTTAGTTCCCTGGGAAGGAGCACAGGTGGGCTCAGAAGAGCTCCAAGCGCTGGCCTGCTTTCCACTCTGCCTCCTCACAGAAGTGCAAAGGCAAGTGTGGGGCTGCAGACATGGAGGCAATTTAATGAGGCTGCTTCCTTCAAAAAGTAATGTGTTACAAGCGGAAGCAGTCTTTCCCCACAATGCACAACACTTGTTTTTTTTTGCCTGCGCTGCGTGGCTTGTGGGATCCTAGTTCCCCGACCAGGGATTGAACCTGGGACCCTGGCAATGAGAGCATGGAGTCCTAACCACTGGACAGCTAGGGAATTCCCAGCAACACTTTTAATTAATTAATTAATTAATGGCTGTGTTGGGTCTTTGTTGCTGCATGCAGGCTTTCTCTAGTTGCGGTGAGTGGGGGCTACTCTTCATTGCGGTGGACGGGCTTCTCACTGCGGTGGCTTCTCTTGTTGCGGAGCACGGGCTCTAGGTGCGTGGGCTTCAGTAATTGTGGCAGGCGGGCTCAGCAGTTGTGGCTTGCAAGTTCTAGAGTGCAGGATCAGTTGTGGCGCACGGGCTTAGTTGCTCCACGGCATGTGGGATCTTCCTGGACCAGGGCTCGAACCCATGTCCCCTGCATTGGCAGGTGGATTCTTAACCACTGGGCCACCAGGGAAGCCCAACACTTTCTTAAATGCCAGAAAACTCTACCTTTTCCTTTTTCTCTGCCATTATCTACATCCTTTGATTTTCCACTGGTATCCCAAACGTTGTCTCTTGTTTTTGCCTCTAACACAACACAACTCTTTAGCTTACCTCACTCATATTGAAGTGGCTAAAACATGCAGGAGAGACATCCCTCACCATCTTCAGGTTTTATCCAGAGCTCACCTTCCCAGCTGAGCGCACTTTTGCCGACAAAACACAGGACTACATTTCCTCCACAGCTTCCTCGATATTTTATTTTTTTCACTGAATTCCAAGCACAGGAAATATTTGAAAACTAGGGCTTTAGTATTCTGAGGCTGAAAGTCTTATAGAGTGCTGTGCCAGTCATTAAGCTGCCTCTTAGCTGCAAACCCATCCTGGGTTGGATGCTGGTACAGGGGCTCTGCAAACCTCATTTTTGCTTTTCCTGCTGACACTCAGTTAGGCTGTGCCAGTAGGGGGTGCTAGATGGAAAGGGCAAACTGCAGGAGGAAGGGACATGCTCCCCTCTTCTCTTGGCTTGTGGCTCCTGTGAACATTATTCCAACAATGGTTGGTCACCCTGGAGGCGGCAGTTCCTCCCACAGAGGCAGCTGGATCCTGATGGATCCTGTTTGTAGTTTTTCCAACACTTGCAAAGCTACACTCATTGTGCTCCTCTGTGAGACCCAGTGTCTCCTCCTAGAGATCTGGGCTCCAGGCGCACTGGGACCTCCATCCAAGCTCAGAGACACCAGCACCAACTGGTCAGCGCCCCTTTCTCAGAGTTTTGGGTCCCAGGTCTGGATCTCATTCTTCTCTGAGCAGCTCAGAAACACCAGCATCAGTGGAAGCATCTCTTGCCCTCTTGTGTCTGAGGAAACTTGCCTTTCCTTGCTGGAGAACTTTGGCATGAAATGTCTCATGAAATGATATTCTGAATAATGGCTTGGACCATAAGTTGAATCACTGAGGTAAGAGTGATGGATAGAAAAAAAAAAAGCTTAGACTTTTTCCTTGCTCAGGGGGGGCCCCATGTCTTGTCTAGCAGTAGACTCATTTACTGTCTTCAGGCAAACCCCTGGTTCTGCAGTAACCATTGGATACAGTCGAATAAATTGAATGCAGTCATGAAAGGTCACTTTCTCAGTGCATTTGTTCACGCTTTGCAAACGGCTGGAAAAAATGTGGCACATTTGAGAACCTGGAGAAAATTAGATTTCTTCCCAGGCACCAAAGTTTCTTCTTCTTTTTTTTTTTTAAATGGGTGCCTGTAGCATAAGAATATGCAAAAAAGTCAATGTGTCCTTTTTTACTCTGTTTCAAATCAGGGGCACATGCTCCACTTATGAGGAAACTGACAAGTGACACTACAAAGACCCATTTCATCAGCCTTGTACAACTGCCCTAGAGAAAGAGTACATTGAAATGCATCTATCTGAGAACGCCTCACATTGTCCACCAACTCCATGGTCTGATGATTCCTGTCATGACTCACTTTGAAACGGACAAGTCAATCTTCAGAAAATACATAGTGCAGTCAGACATACTTGTCCACTGAAATCTTTGCCTCTGGCTGAGCACTGAGCTGATCTTTCCTTGAAAACCTCTCTCTCCAGAGTAGGGCAGTGGCCAGTGGCTTTCACAGTGAGAGGCTGAACCTGCTAAGAATATGATGCTTTGTCTTTTCCAATCTCTGATGTCCTAGATGCTGATGCCTTCTCCTGGTTAAGGCTGCTTTCTAGCAGAGCCTGAGACAAGGGCTTTGCTGCAGACAGTTCATTTGGGAGGTGATTCTGGGAGAGGAGAGGGTGAGTCAGAGAGGAGTGGGGGCTCTCTCTCTGGGTAGAGGGCTCAGTTCTGTCAGAACACCTCTCAGAGTTGTCTGCCGAGGGCCAGAGCCCAGAGCATTTCTCCACTGGCTCCTGTTGCCCATTGGTTGAAGGCTCCCTGGGCCTCTTCCCAGCCTTGCATCTCTAGGCTGCAGGTAGAGTGGGATGGTGTGGGAAAGCGGAAAGGTGCAGCATAAGCTGGAGGGCCTGTCGCAGCTCACGTGGAAATGTCCCCTGCAGCTGCACCTCCTATTAGGGGGGATGAATGTGATGGACATCGTAACCAGAGGTGAGCAGCTCACTTTGCAGCCAGACCACCTCAGATCAGATCCCTGGCTCCAACGATGATTAACTGTGAGATCTTGGTCAAAAAACCAAACATCACTTTCATCGTTGGATATTATTATCCTCTTGGGGATAATAATAGTACCATTACCGAAGGCAAGTTCATGTGCCTGACACACACTGAGGCCCAACAGATTGAAACATAGGAGTTTGGAGCAAAGAAACGTTTATTGCAGGGCCATGCAAGGAGAACGGGTGGCTCATGCCCCAGAAAACCCTGAACTCCTCCAAGTGTTTCAGCAAAGCATTTTTAAAGGCAAGGTGAGGGATGGGTCATGGTTCGTTGCTACCTCCTTGGTGTAGGAATCCTTTTTCTTGCAGCTGTCCAGGTAGGTCAGGTCATGATGTTCCTGTAAACCTCCCACAAGACAGATTTTATTCTCTGTTCTGCAAATTTTTTTCTCTACATGAATGGAAAAGTATTATTACACCCTTAAAGGTCAGAGCCTTGAGAATGGGCTATCCTGTATATTTCAGGCTATAGGCAACATTCTTAACTCAAAGCAAACGCTATAAGAATACAAACGTTAAACTAAAAGAAACAGATCTAATATGGAGTCAGATTTGTTCTTCCCTATTATGGTACCTCATGGAGTATTGTGCTCAATAAAGATTAGCTATCGTTACCCAACAACAGTCTCCTAGTCTAAATTGTGTCCAGAGTTCCCTTTTCTCTTTCAAGGTGAGCCAACTTCTCTGTGCTTCCATATTTCTCTCGGGGAAATGTGGAGACCTGTGTCAGCACACGCTGATGAAGCACGCCTTATGTCTCCTGCCACATACCTCAGGGTCTTGCAGCTTAGCTGCCTCTCCAAGGACTCCCACATGGTCCCCCTTCTCCTTTTCCATCCCTCCACTTCTCTACTTTTCTGCCATCTTCGTTGTCTGGATACAGAGGGGCTGCAAAGCTCAAGCCCTCAGCATGCCCTCCTGGTGCTGCTGGCTGCACCGCTGTGGGGCTGGTGTCACATTGTAATTTCTTCAAAAATTCACTGCAACTCGCTATACTTTCTTGCAAGTGCTGATGTAAATGTTTCTCTGCCAGAATCTGGTAACATTCTAATACTTCCAGGACTTAGATCAGTGTCGACACTTTTGTTGACCTTCTAAAGACAGATAAGGTGAAGTGATTCGGCTAATGTCAGCTTTCAGGGGCCTAATCTTTCCAAATTGACTACAACCATTCTAGATCTTACTTTCTGCTAGGAAAAACTGTGATATCTTCTGGCAAACAGGAATGTTTTTCTTTTTCAGATAATAAGAATTATGTAAAAATTAAGCTACTTCTTTTTTTTTTTTTTTTACTTTGGTTGCTAGGACGCTCTGAGTTAAATTGGATGTTCCAGTATAAAAATTATACTTCACTGTTGTTTTCTGATATATCTGTCTTTTCCACTGGATATTTAATTCTTATTTTAATTGTCCTAATATGTAGGTCTTTGTATTGTAAGCTGACTCAAATCCTGCTAGAGGCAGTGCATAAGTAGAAAGTGATGTGTGAATTATTAGAATTGCCCCCATTAAAATACAGTCACTGTTGGTTGTTTGCTCTTCCTGAGTATAGCACCTTTCAAAGCCAGAATTTCTGAAGCCTGTTACGCACGATGTGGTAGTTTCCATTCTATTAATCGTTTAATAATTCAGAAGACACATTTTGGGTTGCAGGTTACTGAAAATCCCATCTAATTCACAGGCCTTGAACATTAGAGGAGATTCACTGAGTCTTGTGACCCAAGTGCTTGATGGGTTTCAGGCATGGTTTGATCAGGGTTCTGCCTATGGATCTATTTCTCTTAGTTTCTCCTAGATTGCTCACCTCTGTGTTGGCTTTTTCTTGAGGCTGACTTCATTCATAGGGGTAGGGGCTGCCAGCTGCCTCTGTGCTTTACTCTGATTGGGCCACACTCTGTGCGAGACTATTCCTGAACCAAACACTGCAGCAGAGGAATAGGGGTGCTCTGATTGGGCTGGACTAGTCAGGTCCTACCTGCAGCCGCGACCCCACACAAAGTCCCCAGGGGCTGCATGGTAGGGTGGGGTGGAGTGGAAGAGAGAAAGGGAGGTTTATTGCTCACTCCATCTGACAGGGCCAATGAAAAGAGAACAAGGGAAGGACTTGGACCTACTGTGAGGAGTGCTACTATAACACTGTGTGCATATGCGTTTCTTTGGGATGAACAATGCCAGATCGTGCCTTGGCAGGTCTTGTAAATTCTATCAAAACTCTCTCACTCTTTTGTTGGCCTCCAGAAAGAATTTGTCTTGCGATGCCTCTAGATTGGGGCAGGTGGAAAGCTTCCTGCAATTATATTCCTTATAGGTAACATTTCTCTACCAGACATTTGCAGTTTTGTAGGGTCCATCAACCAGCTGATAGCGGATTTGAGATGTGAGTTTAGTGCATCAGAGAAGGAGAGGCGGGTTCCATGTGCCCAGGGAGCAGCCTGGTGCTTGGCTCAATGTGTCCACCAATTGCTTTATAGGAGAAAAATCCTTAGAGGAATTAATACACTTCTGCAAAGAGGGCTCAAAAGGGTTCTGGATTCTTTTCCTCTTAATTAACCAAGGAATATTTCACTTCTTTTTAGAAGTAACTGTTTTCTTTCCCAGTTCCTATATTTTGCTATATCTGATTATAATTTTTGTCTGAAGTAAGCATCTCATAGAGGACCATCAGAATTTATGGAAAAGAAGAAACCCCATGGGTGCACACGCAGGTACACGTACACCCTGACTCACAGATGACTGTTTCCTTTACACCAGCGTCTTTTCCATTGCTGGACTAAGGGTAGGACAATGGCCTCTGCCAAAGGCCTCTTCTTGGATAGGCACTGTGGCTTTCAAGTTCACTTGCAGAGCTGTGGCTTGGCCGTATGCTGCAGCACAGGCGTACATACTTTTGGTTTCGAGAGTAAAATGACCCAGGGTAGCAGGATGGGCATGTTGGCTGGGGGAGGATGGAACCTGCCCCAGCAGACAAGCTGTGCCATTTCTGTACCCAGCTGTCCTGAGAGCCTGTTCGCTGCTGGGTGAGGCCAGGGTACTTGAGTCTCACTGGGGCTTGTAGTGAAGGATGAATCTCGGTGGCTTTGTCCTCAGTGAGGAAAACCAGGCCAAGGTGGCCCAGGGCTCTCTATATAACAGGGTCGCTGTGTGTGTTCTAGGTGTTGCTGTCATCCCTTCAGTAATTACTGTCAGCTGCTTAACACCTCTCCCCACCCATCTTCACTTCTACCTAAAAAAGCAGAAATGAGGAACTTGAAAAGGCCATTTGTTGAATCCAGTGTGTTTTGGGTGATGGCACGAGACAACCAAGTGAATGGGACTGTTTCTTGCCCTGAGAAACATTGCTGCGGGCCCATGTTAACAAAGGCAAATCCCCCCCAAAGTGGAACCGGTTGGTGGAGGTTTGTGTGGGCGCTTGCTTGAGCTTAGCCAAGGAGTGCCAGGGAGGACAAGGGGAGGACTGGGAAGGGCAGGTCAGGGCTGGAGACCAGACCACATAGAGGACTCACCCTCAAAGGGAGTGGTCAACCATGCAAACTACAGTGCCAAGGGTTGCAGATAGCTCTGGATTGATCAGGCTGGGACATGACCTGACTCTGTTGAAGCTCTGGTTCTTGGGACCCAGTCCAAGATCAGGGTCTTGTTGATCAGGCCCCTGAGGCAGAAGCCCCATCATATGAATATTGTGAACGTTGGAATTTCTAGAAAGACCCTTGGATAGGGAGATCTGCCTGGGAGAGCAGTTTCAAACTTAGCACACTCTGTCTTTAGCAAAAGCCCGGAAGATTACTCAAAGGCTGCGGAATGCAGCCACAGCTCCACCTGCCAGGGATTAAACTGGGAATGTGGGAATGCTGGTCCCGGACCCCGACTGTGCTCAGCATCCTGCAGAGTTGCTTTCACCTAACTAGAGTCTCAAGGTCAGCCTACCACCCTGATGTGGATGAGGGACTTCACTATGTGACACAGTCTTTGGTTCATGGGCACCCTCCGGAGAAATGTGACCTACTTGAAGAACAGGAAACTGGTACTTCTCAGCATGAGACTTATTTTTATCTTAAGGACACTGTGAATCAGGTAAGCTTCTCACAGTGTTGGAAGTTTCTTAAAGCCAAATGTGAGTTTTCAACCTGTGTATAGGGCTTTGTACATTTTCATGTTTACTAATTCCTGGCTCCATTTTACTCCTTTATGCTTGTTTCATTCCTTCCTTTTCACCTACTTTTTGCTTATGTTACCTTGATGCATTTTATGTACCCTTTTAGGTTGCCTTCCAGTGGTGTTCTAGAACCTTTGCAGTTGTTAAATATTCAGGCATTTTATGAGCCCCCTGTTAAACAGTTGATAGCTTGAAATCAGCCATAGTGGGAATATTTACACCACAGACATAGGCAGGCACTACAAAACAGGCCTTCCCCCCCACCCCCAGGGAACTAGTTTACCAGCATACTACTGTTTATATCTTATCTAGAAAAGGTGAAGTCTTAATAGATTTTTTTTTTAGGACCTAGAGATTATCATACTAAGTGGAGTAAGTCAGACAGAGAAAGACAAATCATATCACTTATATGTGGAATCTAAAAAAATGATACAAATGAATTTATTTACAGAACAGAAACAGACTCACAGACACAGAAAACAAACTTATGGTTACCAAAGGGGAAAGGTGGGGAGGGATAAATTAGGAGTTTGGGATTAGCAGATACATACTACAGTAGTCTATATAAAATAGACAAACAACAAAGACCTACTGTATAGCACAGGGAACTAAATTCAATATCTTGTAGTAAACTATAATGGAAAAGAATCTGAAAAAGAATATATACATATAACTGAATCACTTTGCTATACACCAGAAACTAACACAATTTTGTAAATCAACTCTACTTCAACTTAAAAAAAGTTTTTTATTGTGTTTTTTACAAGTACTATGAAATTATCTATCTTATTTAAATATTGCCTATAATTTTAAATCTAAAGAACATTGGCACTGTTTTGGGTCCAAAAATGTTTCCAGGTTACATAAATTTATGAGATTATTTTTTATTGATGGCAAAGGAAAAATGGGATTCATCCAAACGTGCCTTCTAGTCAACTTGGCTGTTGTGCAGCTGTTCTGTAAAGGAGAATATTTATGTATGGGGACGTGGTGACAGCTGTTTACATTTCTGTTTATTTCATTTTAAGTTGTACTCTGGTAGAGCTAAGATTTTGGTAAATCTAGCAGTATTAGAAGTAAGTTGATATCCCATTCAATGTGGGATTGTTGTTAAGAGACCATTCAATGCAAATTAGAAGTGATAATAGCTCTGGTTTAAAAGGGCAAAGAATTAGGGCTGGGAAGGGAAAATGACTCCCTACAGAGGACAAGGGTTTTGCAGTGACAGATGTGAACGTTTGCTCAGTCCAGGAACTGAGAGCCAAGGAGGAGTGGGGACAGAGCAAGGATGAGGAGAGCTGCATGGCTCCTGGCAGGCTTCTCTGGTCTCGGCTTGCCTTGGAATGAGTGTGAATAGCTGCAGGAAGCATGTTTGGTACCCAGAGTTGGCAGCCCAGCAATTGCAAACTTCGGCAACAGCACGAAGAGGGAAGAGAAGATCTCTGACAGTAAAACGGCAATTCCTGGGCCACAAACAATGATACTGAAGACAGCTGGAAAGTCCCCCAAACCTGAAGATTCCCCCAAAGGCACTGCAACAGAACCATTCATTGACCGCGGAAGAGCTAACAATGTCTGTGTGCTGACTCCCATGCACAGGAGTGTGCTAGAAAACACTTTCCTTGTAGCCCGTTTAATTCTCCAAACAGACTAAGAAACTGATACATAGATGGCTGGAAGTTACTTGCCCCAGGTGCTCAGTGATTAAGAGAAGGAGCCAGGATTTGTGCCTCTGCTCTCAACTGCTCAGATCAAACAGAAAGAAAAGGTTTGCGTGGATGGTGATGATCTGAAATGCGGTGATCGGGGCACAGGGAGCAGGTAAGTGAAGAGGGACGATGTAAGCAGCATGAGAATGATCTCAGAGAGGCAGCAGTGAGTGGTGGCCTGAAGCAAGATCTTCATTCCCTGCCCAGGAATTGAACCTGGGTAGCCTGGATGAAAACCAGGAATCCTAGCTACCAGAAGCCCTGGCTCTTGCCTCCAGTGAAAAATGCATTTCTCACGGAGGCAAAAACTGTAAAAACAGGTACAAAGTTTATTATTAGAGGCACAGCACAACAGTGGGAGAGCACACAGTTTGTTTAGTTAAGATAGAAGCAAGGCAGAGAGGCACACCGGGAGAGAAAGGATGTGGGCGTCCTCCCTAATGAGGAGGAACACAGCAAAGAGGCGGTTAAGTGATCTATATAGGGCAGTTCTTCCGGGTCTTTGTTTACCTTTGGCCAATTACCTGGTTTCTTTTTCCACACCTGACCTGCCCTAGGGCCCTCCCCAACAGGCGTGCGCAACTTTTTTCCAAGATGGATTTCAGCCCAGAGGCCTATGGGATGGCCTTAGCATCACATATTATGGGGCGGTGCCCCCTCCTTTTTGACCCCCAAGGAGCTTTTATGCACATGTGCAATGTCTCCCTTGCCCCAAGGATGGGAAACATGTGACCTCTTGGTCCTTTACCCAAACAATGTTTAGCCCCTCTCTGTTCCTGCCATGACTGTTATCTTAAGGTGTCCACAGGAGACAAAGCCTGGCTGTTTACCTTGTTTCTGTTGTTACTTCCATTTCGGAGAGCAAACAGGAGGCTGATTTTAAATGTCTAACCTGGAGCCCATCTATCTCCTGTCTCAGGAAATGCAAACAGGAGACTAGTTGTAAGTGTCCGGCCTGAAGCCCACTTCTTCCTGCCCCATGGCATGTAAACAGGAGGCCAGTTGTAAATGCCTAGCTTGTGGCCCATCCATCTCCTGCCTCAAGAACAGTAAAAAAGAGAGACCACTGAGGGGTGGGGACCGGACAGGGCCCAGTTCCCAGCTCAGGAGACCTACAGCCTTCAACTGCAGGGGGAGGAAACCACCTAGAAAACCTAGACAATCTGCTTTCTACTGGCCAAATAGCACCCATATCAAGCTGTTGCTGAGCCTCTGTACTGTTGAAGGCAGCCATGGGTGTGGGATTTGAGGGGTTACACTGGTGTAGGGCAGTTTCTAGAGGGGACCGTGCATGCTGAGCTGCATGTCTGGAGGGTGGATTATCATCATATAGAGGACTTTATTGAGCAGGGTACTGGGACAGAGACTCAAAGATCCTAAGATAGGAGCAAACCCATAACAACACTGATCTAAACCTTAAGGGAGAAAATGGGAATCTTTAGGTCATTGGAACAGAGCGAGCGCCAAAAATTTGTTTAGATGAGCACAGCCATGCTTCTTCCTTGTGAACTCCACCTATTTACCCTGAGGACCATTACTTCTTACCAAAGTGTCCCAGACACCGTGCTATTTACCAGCTGATAGAAATCTTTGCGGATTGCTGGTCAAGTAGCTATATATTAAAGCACCACACAAACGCACCAGAGGCTAGACCATGTTTGTTTGAGGAGCTCTTGGCTGCTCATTGGACAGAACCCGGACTTTCGCTAGGTGACTTTGGTGTTTCCAGATCCAACAGCACTGAAGGCAAATTCTGGCTCCCAAGAACCAGAGCTGGAAGGTTGAAGCATCCTCTCCCAAGCTCCTCCCACAGGACCCAAGTCTTTAACATACAGTTTTCTCTCTCTTTAAAAAAAAGTTTTATAAGATATAATTTACCTACCATAAAATTCACCTGTTTTTTTTTTTTTTTGTGGTACGCGGGCCTCTCACTGTTGTGGCCTCTCCTGTTGCGGAGCACAGGCTCCGGACGTGCAGGCTCAGCGGCCATGGCGCACGGTCCCAGCCGCTCCGTGGCATGTGGGATCTTCCCGGACCGGGGCACGAACCCGTGTCCCCTGCATCAGCAGGCGGACTCTCAACCACTGCACCACCAGGGAAGCCCAATTCACCTGTTTTAAGTGTACAACCCAATGGTATTTAGTACCTTTAAAGAGTTGTACATATATGATGATCTAATTTTAGAACATTTCCATCATCCCCAAAAAGAAACCTCCATTTGTATTCATACCCAGTTTTTACCTCCAGGCCTAGGCAACCACTTATCTGCTTTCTGTCTGAAGAGTTTTATATGCGGATGAAACTGAGGATGTTTTGCAAACACAGCATCTGCCCTGCACCTGGGATGAAGCAAAACACAGACAAGTTGACAATTTTTGCATAGTCTCATAAAAATAAAAAATTCAGTAACTTTAAAGTGTTACAATTTAATGTGTTAAAAGATGCTTTTAACACATTAACCTATTTAACCTATTGCTTATCATCTTTGAATATATTCTGTGAAAGATCAGTTATGAATTGTCGGCTGACTTGAAGGTCCAAACTTTCATATAGCTAGATGATTGTAGAACTCCATAGAGATAGTAGGGTAAAAGCCTAGATTTAATTTTTTGTTACCATTTTCTTTTTCTCTGGAATTCATGTCGTTAATTTAACTTGTATTCCTGGGTGCTTCTCAGAGTATGAACTGCTATGACAAAGCAGATTTCATGAGGAAGTTGGCCCAATGTTTGAACTCCTCAGAACTGGGAATCCAGAACGTCACAGCTGCATTTGAATCTCGCCATGTGTCCTGTAGGATTAGATGGCTGAGTGTGGGCCCCTCCCTCTCCTCTCTCTGATAGATCCTTTCCTCCTGCAGTTTTCTCCTTTCTCTCCTGTACTGTTGAGTTTTCCCTTTACTGGACCATTTGTAACAGGATGCACACCTGCAGCAATTTTTTTCTGTCTACAAAAACCCTCTCTTTGCCTGGCTTCCCCTTCAGATACTGCCCATCATCTCTGATTCCCTTTTCAGAGAATTCTGGGATGGAATTGTCTAAGGTAACTCTCCCTACCTCTTCTTCAGTTCCCTCTTGAACTCAGTTTGGGCGGGGCTTTGTATCTGCCACTCCACCAAAATGGCCCTCGGTGTCGTTGCCAGTGACCCCACATGACTGATCCCATAGTTGACCCTCAGCCTCTCAATGCAGCTTATCAGTTGCACTGACACGTTGATCATCCTCACGTTCCTGAAGCACTTTCTTCTCCTGGCCCCTGGTACAGCTCTGTCACTTGGCTTTTCATATGCCTTGCTGGTCCTTCCTATTCAGTCTGCTGAAGGCTACTGCTCTTCATATCTCCAGCATATCTAAGTGTTGGAGAGTCCCAAGTCTTGTTTCTTCACCTCTTCTCTCCTCGGCCTGGGACCCCCTTCAGGTGATCTCATGTAGGATGGTGGGTACTTTAAATATTATATTGCTCCTGACTTCCAAATTTGTATCTCCAACCCTCCCATCCTAAAACTATGGGAGTTCAGGAGAATTGTTCATGGGGATGCTAGAAATGTGAGAGGGCTCAGTGGGCCCTGTCCTTGGACTTCTTCTCTTCTTTGCACTCCTTCACTTGGCGGTCTTATCCAGTCTTATAGATTTATTTTAATGAAGTCCAGCGTATCATTTTTTTCTTTCATGGATCATGCTTTTGGGGTTGCATCTAAAGCTCATCACTAAACCCAAGGTCATTATAGATTTTCTCCTATATTTTCTTCTAGCAATTTTATGGTTTTACATTTTACTTTTCAGTCTATAATCCATTTTGAGTTAATTTTTGTGAAAGGTGTAAGGAAGTCTGTGTCTAGGTTTATTTTTTGTATATGGACATCCAATTGTTCTAGCACAATTTGTTGAAAAGACTATCCTTTCTCTACTTAATTGACTTTGCTTCCTTGTCAAAGATCATTTGACTATACTTGTATGGGCCTACTTCTGAACTCTCTATTCTGTTCCATATTTCATAACTTTAAGTATCACTGCTGAGGGTCTTGAATTTTTATGTCTAGCCTGGACTTCTCCCCTGAAGTTCAGACATATATATCCACTGCCGTCCTGTATCTCCACTCAAATGTCTAACAGACATCTCAAACTGACCACGTCCAAACATAACATGATGTCCTTCCCCGCTACCCCATCTGCTTCTCCTCCCATCTCCATGGCAACTCCATCTTTCCTGTTGTTCCGGTCAAAAATCTTGACTTCTCTTCACTCTCTCATACTTCTCATCAAATAGGTCAGGAAATTCTGTTGCTTCTACTTCAAAATACATCAAGAATCCAACCATTTCTTACCATCTACCCTGCTACCATGCTGGTGCAAGCCACCATCATCCCTTTACTGGGTCACTGCAACAGCCTCCTGACTGGTCTCCCTGCTTATTCCCTTGCTTCTTGATAGTCTATTATCCACAGAGCAGCTAGAAGGAAGCTGTTAAAGTCAGATCATGTCACTCTTTTGCCTGGGTCCCTCCAGTGTCTTTCCTTTGAATTCAGAGTAAATTCCAAAGACCTCATAGTAGCCCATATGGTCCTTTATCACTTGTACTACCTATTCACCACCCACTGCTCCTCCTGGCTCACTCTGCTCCAGCCATCCTGGCCTGCTTCCTGTTCTTTGAACATCCTACACAGGCTCCCGCCTCAGGGCCTTGGCACCAGTCCCTCTGCCCGGCACGTTCTTCCCCAAGAGATCCACAGGGCCTACTTCCTCACCTCCTTCAAGGCTTTTTTCAAATGTCACCTTTTTAAAAAAAATTTATTTTATTGAAGTATAGTTGATTTACAATGTTGTGTTAGTTTCTGGTGTACAGCAAAGTGATTCAGTTTTATATATATATATATATATATATATATAGTAGTTTGCCTCTGCTAACCCAAACTCCCGATCCATCCCTCACCTCCTGGCAACCACAAGTCTGTTCTCTGTGAGTCTGTTTCGTACATAACTTCGTGTCGTATTTTAGATTCCACATATAAGTGATACTGTAAGGTATTCATCTTTCTCTTTCTGACTTACTTCACTTGGTATGATAATCTCTACGTCCATCCATGTTGCTGCAAATGGCATTATTTCATTCTTTTTTATGGCAGAGTAATATTCCATTATATATATGTACCACATCTTCTTTATCCATTCTTCTGTTGATGGACATTTACGTTGCTTCCATGTCTTGGCTATTGTGAGTTGTGCTGCTACGAACATAGGGGTTCATGTATCTTTTTGAATTAGAGTTTTCTCTGGATATATGCCCAAGAGTGGTATTGCTGGACCATATGGTAGGTAATTCTATCAAATGTCACCTTCTTCATGAGACCTTCACTGACAAACCCATTTACACTCTCCCTTGCCACTGGCACTTTTTATCCCCATTACCTTACACAATCCAACATATAATTTGCTTATTTGTAAGTTCCGTGAGGATAGGGGTTTATGTCTCTGCTATATTCCTAGTGCCTTGAGCTGTGCCTGCCTCATAGCTGGTTACTGATAAATGTTTGCTGAGTGAATGAATGATTGGAAAAAGAGGTGACTGGTATGTCCTTCTCTGGTTGGGTATCCACATGAGCATCATGCTTCTTGGGCAGGAGGAGAAGAACCTATGAGAGCTGGCATGGTAAAGAGACGGGCCGCCTACAGTGGAGTAACCTGCAGGCCTGGCCTTCATTGTAGCCAAAATGATGGAGGTTCCTCTGGGTCAAGTGGTCACTGAGTTGCTCACATGCGACTGGTGACTGAGCTGGGCATGTGGTGATGAGGGAACTCTTGGAGGCTGGAGCTGGGGTAGGGTTGGAAGAGGCTGAGTGGGGCAGGTCTGCCATGGTCCCAGGTGAAAGAGGAGTATAGTGAGGAGGCCCTACAGGCCTCTGAGGAAGCCTGTCCCCCGCTTCAAGACAGCCAGCATTTGGATAACCCCCACAGAGGGCATCAGCAGCTAGCAGGGTTGACCGGACATGGGAGGCCACTTGTCCAGCTCTGTCCGGCCCATTCTTCTACACACCCCTCTGCCCAGTGGAGACCCAGCACAGGGAGGGAGGGGAAGCAGGTGCTCCAAGCAGACTCCTCCCTATTCCTTCTGCCTCCAGCGAGCCTGGCCAGACGGGGGAGGAGGGAGGGGAGGGAGCCTTGCTGGAAGCTGCGAAGTGGACTAAGCCAAGAGTAAGGTATGAGACCTACCAGAATATCACTGAGGGAGGGAAAAGAGCCATTCCACTGAGTGTGACTGAAGGCAGTGGCTATGGGAGATAACAACGCGTTATGTTAGCTAAGTAAAGCGTCTAAGGGAAAAGAAACAGTGTTTTGAAGACTGAATTTGCAGCTCTATATCCATGAAAAACAGCCAAGAATTACCTTTGCTTCATGAGATAGCTTTACTTTAAGGTAAAGTGAGATAAATAAGCAGAACTTAACTTCCTAAAACTTTTTCACATGTTGCTCCAGGTTTCTTCTAACAAAATTCAAATCACTAGGTGAATTTGTGCACAGAAGCATGTTGAGAAGCCACAGGCCCTGGTCTCAGCCCCGTGCTGTTTGGCTTCCACAGGGACATTTTACCCATAACCAGGGATACTGCACTTGACCTGAGCTCCCATCTCACCAAAGTACGCTGGTCAGCCCTGGATCACGGAATCACAGACTCTTAGAGCTAAGAGGCATGAATTATTTCAATTCTTTATGATACACAAGATGAAGCAGGCTCAGAGAGGTGGATGGTTTGGTCAGGATCACACAGCAAGTTGGGGGTTGTGGTAAGCAGAATAATGGCTCCGAAGATGTCACATCCTTATCCCCAGAACCTGTGACTATGTTCCCTTTCATGGCAAACGGGACTTTTCAGATATGATTAAGGATTTTGAGATGCAGAGATTATCCTGGAGTATCCAGGTATAATCACAAGGGTTCTTATAAGTGGGAGGCAGGAGGCAAGAGTCAAAGAGAGAGAGATGTGACCATGGAAACAGAGGTCAGAGTGATGCAGCCATGACTTCTAGAAACTGAAAAAGTCAAGGAAACAAATTCATCCCTGTCACCTCCAGAGGAATCGCAGCTCTGCCGACACCTTGATTATAGCCTTGTGAGACTCATATCAAACTTCTGACTTCCAGAACTGAAAGATAGTAAACCAGTGTTGTTTTAAGTTATTCGATTGGTGGTATTTTGTTAAAACAGTAGGAAATTAATCCTGTGGTAAAGCCAGCATTAAAACGCCCATCTCCTGGGGCTTCCCTGGTGGCCCAGTGGTTAAGAATCCGCCTGCCAATGCAGGGGACGTGGGTTCGATCCCTGGTTTGGGAAGATCCCACATGCCACGGAGCAACTAAGCCCGTGCACCACAACTGCTGAGCCTGCACTCTAGAGCCCGCGAGCCACAGCTACTGAAGCCCGCACGCTCCAGGGCCCACATGCTGCAACTACTGAACTCGCATGCTGCAGCTACTGAAGCCCACGTGCCTAGAGCCTGTGCTCTGCAACAAGAGAAGCCACCACAATGAGAAGCCTGTGCACCACAACGGAGTAGCCCCCACTCACCACAACTAGAGAAAGCCCGCGCACAGCAATGAAGACCCAGAGCAGCCAAAAATAAATAAATAAATAAATTTATTTTAAAAAATAACATGCTGAAAGATGCCTTAAATAGCACCAAATCCAAGAAAATGACCTAATATTTTAGTTAATTAACAGCCTGACACATCTCTGTTTTTCCCTATTTTTTTTTTTTTTTTGGCTGCGTGCTCTTTGATCACCTATCATACTCAGTGCAGAGAATCAAAAGGTAATACGTTCTATTTGGCATAATTTCAAATTAGCATAATTTCCTTGAGCCTGATTCATCAAAATTTACTGCATCTGGAATGACAGACTTCATCAGGACAGGGTGTGTCAGATATTTTAAAATGGGATCTGACACGTTGGGATACATAAAGCATGTGACTTCCACAGAGACGAACTCAGTGTTGGTAGTATTTTACAGGTTTATGTCCCATGAACACAGAGATTCTGATAAAAATTTATCAAAAAAGAGAAAAGAGCATGATATGTTTATAATTGTATAAACTTCATTCTCAAGACTGTTCCTGACAGGAGAGAATGGCCATTCTGATTGGCGTTGATGAGAGCTGAATCTTCTGCTTACAATTCTACGCATCTGGTGCTGCAAGGAATTTTCTGTAGAGCAGCTTCTGGCTGGGTACATTTTAAACCTTGCTTCTCCTCCCCAGATTCTTCTGCTGCTGGGTCCCCTGAGACATGTTCATGTTATAATACGGCCCTGGGCCCTCAACCTTCATGGCCGGACCAGGGAGTCTGCCCAGAGGGTGGCAGAACCTTTCATGGGGGACATTCTTGTAACTGGGCAGTCAGCAATAACTTAGCTATGCGTGGAAGTGACTGGAGACTGCATAAATGGATCCTGTCACCCAAATTAAATGTATCCCTAACCTTATTTCCCTTGCTGGATCCCCCAGATGCCATGGCCATTCCACTGCCACCTGGCCTGAAGGAGAGTGTGACATAGGGAACTTTGGAATGGACATGGGCAGTGGTCTTACTCAACGATGGTAAAATATCTTTAAAAAATTTACAGAAGGGACTTCCCTAGTGGTGCAGTGGATAAGACTCTGTGCTCCCAATGCAGGGGGCCTGAGTTCGATCCCTGGTCAGGGAACTAGATCCTACATGCACGCCACAACTAAGCAGCCAGTGAGCCGCCACTAAGGAACCCTGGAGTTGCAACTAAGGAGGACGCCTGCCGCAACTAAGACCCAGCGCAACCAAAAAAAAAAAAAAAAAAATTTGCTTAAACACATAACCATGTTTCCAGGGTCTGCGAAACAGCCTGGCGAGAGAGGGGCCCTGAAGCTGGAGCTTCGGAGGTGTGGTTGGCTGAAGTCACTGTCCCTGTACTGTACACACTGTCCTCCAGACCTGAGAAAGGGGGCTTGTTTTACATTTGAATAGCCGGAAGGCCATTTAGCATGTTTTTCCTACAACAAGGAGCACTGCCTCAAAACTCGGGCCTCTACCATTTGGGAGGCAGAAAACTACTTGAAACTTTAAAGTTTTTTCCAGTATCTATTCATTAAGAATTAATTTTTTTTTTTCATCCAGAACTAGTCACTTCCCTTTTTATATCTTCAAGAACACCTTGCTTGTATCTTAGTTATCTGGTGTCAGTCACTAAATTAGTGTTTTGCAAACTGGAGTCCACAAGTCCTTGATGAGAATTTTAAAATGCTTTGTTGGGTGAAATGCTAAAAACTCTGGAAAAGTGTGACACTTCCTTATAAAACTAAACATATAATTACCACACAACACATCACTCTGACTTGCAGGCGTTCATCCCAAAGAAATGAAAATTTACGTTCACACAAAAACTTGTACATGAATGTTCATGGAAGTTTTATTTGAAATAGCCCCCAAACTTGAAACACACCACATGTCCTTCAACAGGTGAACGGTTAAACAAACTGTGGTGCATCCAGGTCATGGAATCCTAGCCAGCAATGAAAAAGAACAAACTCTTGATACACACTACACTTTGGATGGATCTTAAAATACTGAGTACAAAAGCCAATCCTAAAAGGTTGCATACTGTATGGTTCCATTTATATAAGATTCTCGAAATGACCAAAACTGTAGAGATGGAGGACAGATTAGTGGTTGCCAGGGGCTTGTAGGGTGGGGTGGGTACAGAGGGGAGATGCGTGTGGTTATAGAAGGGTAGCTCTAGGGATCATTGTGGTGATGGAACTGGTTTATGTCTTGACTGTGGTGGTGGAAACTGCACATGAGGTAAAACTGCATGGAACTAAACACACAGAAAATAAACACAGATGAGTAAGTGCATGTTAAACTGGGGAAATCTGATGAAGATTGGTGCTTTGTCAAGGACACTGTCAATGTCCTGACTGTGATCTTACTATGGTTTTATAAGATGTTACCCCTGGGGAAACTGGGTGAGGGATGTGTGGGATCTCTCAGTATTATTTCTTATAACTTCATGCGAATCTACAATCATCTCAAAAAAGAAGTTTAATTAAAAGTTATGTGAATATTTCGAGGTCATAAAAAGACAAGTGTCAGTACATTCTGGTTGACCTGAGTGACCCCTTTACAGCCTTATGAGCTAGTTCCCCAATGGGTCATCAGTGCTTTCTTTGGAATGAATGTTTATTGCCAGTCACTTTGCACCAGTAACATCTTGACACGAACAGAATCAATGACAAGCCTCCCCAGTGAGCAGGCCAAGCGTCAGAGAAAGATTTTGCAAGGCAGAACTGAGAAAAATTCTTATTGGGTTGACTGTATTATTATAATGCTATTTAAACACATGCAAGCTCATATGCAAATTTCTAACTGAATATAATAAAAACTAGAAAACCAGTAAAATTCAAATTAGTGCCATTAATTTAATGCAATGAATGATGCTGTTGTGTTGAAACTAATTTTCTGATCACAGAGGGGATATTATACACACACTGCCACAGGGCTTGCCTACCATCTTTATTCAGAAGTGGGATGTCTTTGCTTACAACTTGAACTTCCTAGGGAACCAGGAAGAACATAGAAAAAGGCCTCAGACCTTCTGGAATAAATGTTACAAGGACCACTAGTTCTTAACCTTTTAACAACACGCTTCTTGCTCAGACATAGACTTGACCAACTTGGTTAGCTAGTTTTCTGGCCTTTGCAAATAGGATTGCTGCTGCAGGCTTTCCCCTCATGAAATGACCACAGAGAATCTGACAGTCATGGGGAGATTGGAAAATTATGAAAAGCAGGTACAGAAAGTAAATATTTTAGCAATCGAGAGGAAAAGGCACAGAGCTTCCAAGAAAATCACAGTCTGCCCAGCACACTAAATAATGCTCATGATAATGACACTGAGTGATCAATGCAACGTCGAATTAGGCTGAGAAGGTCATGCTTGGGAAGACTGGGTGGTCCCATCTGGACCCTCACGTGTTTTGAGTTCTGGTCCTTGAGCGAGCATACGTCAGTTATCTGTAGACCTGGGCAACTCTTTCCCAGCAGGGAGAAGGCCGGCTCTGTGTGCTTGTGTTTGTGTGTTGGGATGGGATGGAGGAGGGTGACGGAACTCCACGACATGCAGAACAAATGGTCTCACACGCGATTAATTGTGCCCCCTGCTCCCCGGGCCCTCAAGGCTGCTAATAATCGCTCCCCATTTCAGGATTTCGAAGTTGCACATTCGACCTTTTGAGCTTTCATCTTCACACCTCTTCATGCCTCTTATGACCCGTAATTATGCCTGAGGTTGAGCATCAACAGGAAGGCAGACCTCTTATCTTCACGTTAGGCACTTCAACCAACATTTTAAGACAAATTATTAATAATTGTGCTCGAGAAAATGATACCAGCAAAAGCTTCAGAGATATTGAATTGTTTTGTGACTGTGGAAGAAAGAAAACCATTTCCATGACAAATAGGGGAACTTTTATGAAGTAACTAAATATTAATTTATCCAACAAATATCTATTACATACCTTCAATGTTTGAGATATCTTATTAGCGACCAAAGGGTACACAAAGCCATACATGATTCAGTTCCTGATCTAATGGAGTTTATAACTTGGGAGTTTATTGTTTAAAAGTCCTACCATATAAAGAAGTGTCAAAAATGAAGTTCAATCTTAGCTCTTGAGGAGGTGAGAAGTGGGGGTGTCTAATGAGAAGGGACCCCTGAGCTCCCTGAAAGGATGGGCAGTGCAATGATGGACAGGAACGGGGACGGGCATGCCCCGTGGAGGGGATGGTGTGGGCACAGTTGTGAGGGTGGGGGGCAAGGAAGCAGTGAGTTTCTCGGGACTATGAAATACTGATGGAGGAGTAGCTGGAGATGGGGAGAGACCAGGTTGTAAAGCAGTTTTAAAATGCCAGGCTAAGAAGTTAAGCTTTATTCTTTGGGAAGTGGAGTGACTAATAGAGGTAGTATTAGTGGGGAGACGATTAGAATGGATTAGAATGATCTCCATCCAGCTAGGAGGCCACCACAGGGGTCCAGGTAGAAGGCCTGGAAAGAGAAAGTGGAAATTTTTAAATAGTTTCAGCGAGTCTGGCATGACTATCTCAAGTAAGTCTGGAGCGGGGTGAGCCTCACTTTTGGTCAGAGGCAGCAGGATAGAGAGAGCTGATGTCTGATAAGGCTGTACGGGTTTCGGCAGGGAGGGGAACACAGCCTCCAAGGCATTCCTGCTCCAAAGGGCTTCCCCAACCTCAGTGTTTTTGTTACCGAGTCCAAGCTTGTACTGCTCACTGCACAACAGGCCAATAAATGATGAGGTGCTGGGGCAAGAAATAGGGACTTTATTCGGAAAGCCAGCAAACTGAGAAGATGATGGACTCATGCCCCGAAGAACCATCTTGCCTGAGTTAGTTAGAATTCAGGCTTCTTTTATACTAAAGGGGAGGGAGTAATGTCAAATATTTCATGGCTCTAATCAGTCTCCTGAGGGGATGTGTTCATTTCTTCCTGTGGTCATTCACAGGTGGGCCTAGTCAGCATGTTTCCTATGATCTAAACAAAGGTATTTTAGCTTAATGCTCATTACCTGGGGAGGTAGGGTTCCCAGAGATGGGCCATTATGTATAATTTAAGCTTATAGGCAACATCCCTTTAGTGATTAACTTGTAATAGGATACAAAACTTCTTCCCTATTACACTTGGAAACTACTATACTAAGTCTATCTTATCTGCAGGCTGACATTTTGCAATTTTAAACTGATCCCATATGGTTTCATGAGATGTGCCTCGGATCTCCCCAGAAGGTAACCCACACCTGGTGGTGAGTCCCAAGCCCATCGCTGGAGTTGGTCAGGACCCTAAGAGTGTGCCTGGCACCCAGTATGAACACAGAAAATGCAGAAGTCTATAACCGTGGTTCCTATGAAAGGTCTAGCTCAGGTCAGACCTTCATTTATCGGTCTGTTCACTTGCCGAGTGTACTGAGCCCTACTATGTGCAGAAGCCAGGCCATGTCTGTGGCTGTCAGCCTCGATGACCTTCCCCTTCTCTGAACTCCTCTGGGGAGCATGTGGTGCACCCCTGGTTTTCCTCACTGGCAAGTTCTTCCTTCCGGAGGTGGAAAGATTAGAGGTTCCCCTGCTGGGTGGGATCTGGACTGATCACCAGCAAGGAGCGGATTGAGGGTCACCTCTGTGGGGAGCCTGGGGAGTAAGCCTTTGTGTCTAAATGTGTCACCGTGAATGAAACAGCGTCGCTGGTGCATATGACAGCAACAGCAGGTACTGCATGGGGAAGAGGGGGATGGGGGGCTCTGTCTGTGGCAGGTACAAGTTCTTTACCACGTTACACCTCATCCTCCTCATGGCCATCTGGTGAATGTGGCACTATCACCCCCGTTTTAAAGATGGAGAAACTTGTTTTCACAGGCACTATGTAATGTTCCCCAGGTTACACAGCTCATAAGCTGGATTTGAACCCACAGCATTCTGGCTCCAAAGCTTAGGCCCTGGCTTAGCCCACAGACTTAACCCCTTTATTGTCCCTTTAAATATGAAATAGGACCACACTTGGTTGCAGGTAACAGAATGTGACCACCGTGGTCGGAACAGCTGTGGGGTTCACCGTCTTAACTTCTAGTGCTTAGCATAGGGTCAGGCACACACTAAAAGCTCAATAAATGTTTGTTAAATGAATATAAGAGTGTATAATTTCCTTGAATAATAATTCTACTAATATCTTGCATCAACATAACATTTTATTGTTAGTGTTCACTCCCATTTCAGGGATAACAAAGAAGATCCTATCCTGCTCTAGCTGTAAAAACAACCCCATACAAAGCCAGGACAGGTTTTATATCCCCATTTTGCAGAGAAGGAAACTGAGGCTTAGAAAGTTTAAAGTGACTTTCCTGAAGTCCCAGAGTAAGGGCATCACAGTGCAGAATTCAAAAGCTTTATTTATTCATATTTTTTACTTTTGCTCAATACGCCTTCTCCATCACTGCGCCTCTTCCTCTAAATACTGTGGTAGAAGCCAAGGTGCAGAGTCTTTCTTTTCTCATTAGCATTCTTTCCGAAACAGGGGCAGAGATTTTACCAGTGGGCCCATCCTATTAAGTGCCATAAAGCAGACTTGTGTGGTCTTCCGTCCTGCTCTGGAAGCATCTGTGAGTCTCGTGCTCTGGAGGCAAGGGGAAAAAATGTATTAAGTTCTCTAATATGATAATAATACCAAAGAAATTTATGGTGCCCCAGAGGAAGATAATTACAAACGGATGAAAGGTGACTATTTAATGTAGAGGCTTTTTTTTTTAGGGTATAAAAATAAATAGAAGAAAATAGAGTGCCAATAGAACCTGCAGCAAATGGAAGGCAAAGGGGCCTGTTTCACTGGTGCTCCCGCTGCAACCCACCTTCCTGCATAATGATGGCCATTTTTAACATTTCTGACTTTGTCATTTTTCAAGTAGCTCTAAAGTCTCTTGCGTGTTTGCCAGTCTTCAAGAGGTTTCTAAAGCTCCAGGAGTGCCTTTGGCCTCGTCTTTCCTTCCTTCACCACCTCCCTTAAGGCTCTGTGGTTCTTCCCTAAAGTCAGACCCTGGGCCAGGCAAGCAGGGATGGGCACTGTGCTCCCTCCTAGTGCTCTGGCCACTGAATCTTCCCTGCTAGGACATCTGTGAACGGCCGGGGGCACTCTGTGGGCAGCCCGCAGGAGCGGTGGTGAGGGGCCAGAAGCCCATCTCCCAGGGAAGCCAGGCCTTTGCAGACACTCACTTCACGTGCCCTGGTCTCTAGCACCGCCCTTTTCCCTCCCCCACTCCAGGGCAGGTCGTCAGGAGCTCTTCCCCTGCCAGAGGACACTCAGGGGCCTGTACCCCAGATGCTTGGCCCACTGCCCTCTTACTGCAGGCCGCGGCCTGCCCTGCTTGCACATCCCAGCCCTGCCCAGTGGGGAAGCGGCCAGGACGTTCAGTGCAGCCATGTCGGCCCCGAACTCCAGCTGCACTTCACCAAGGCCACGCAGTAGGTAAACTCTGCTCGTTTCCCTGAGTCCCGCCCCACCCCAGACTTCACTGTTGTGGAGGAGGCCGCTGACCTTCCGCCTGCAACAGTCTGCACCTGCTACAGGTGCTCTTTGATTTAACGGAAGCACCTCTTCTCCTTTGTCCTCGGCCTGCTGCACCCGCAGCGTGCTGGTTTCAGTGTCCCCCATCCCGCAGGGGGGCTCTGGGGGCTCTAAGTCTTGCTCTCAGCTTTTCTGATTCCCATTCTCTCTTCATTCTGACCTCTCGTTGGTGCAGACAAGCCAGGCAGCCCCGCCTCATCACGGGCGTGGAGGAGACGACTGGTTCCTCCAGGGTAGTGGGGGTGAAATAGGGGGGCGGAAGGGCCCAGGCAGTGAGCGGGGACAGGAGGCTTGTCTTGTCCCCATCTTCCTGCAACACCGCCCCTCTCCCCTGTTCAGGACTCTTCTGAACTCACCTCCTGCTTGGACTCACCTTCCACCCTGGCCCGGAGCTTCTGACTGGCCCACCTCCTGTTGGGCTCCCTGTTCCCCTCCGCCCGGGGTGGGGGGCCCTGCCCCTCTGCTGTTCCAGCTGAGCCCCAACGTGAGCCAGGCTTCTGACTAGGGGTGGAAGGCCCGCCTCACAGCACCCGGAGGATGTGTCTTGGGCGAGGTGCAGGGCCTCCCGTGGGCTGAAGCTCTGCCTCTGCCTGGCCCGCACTTCGCTTCCTGGTTCCTGGGGACCAGCTCTCCTAGCGTCGTGCAAATAGGCAGGGCAGGCCTGCAGCCTTGGGTTTTCTTCTAGGGGTGGCACATAGTGGCCTCACCCCCTGCTGCTGTGTGGCAGGGCTGGAGTTTTAGGCCACCTCCTTCCCCCCACAGCCCCCCCCTCCCCCGCTGCCGTTGTATCGCCACAGGGCTTTCTCCTCAGGGTCCGGTCTGCCTCTGTGTCCCTTTGTTTCTCAAAATACATCACAGGGTGCCACACATGCTCACAGTCAGACGTGCTGATAAGCACTGGGAAACCTTCACTTTCTTAGAACTCTAACACAAAACTCATTTCTGCTGCTTTTCAAAGGCAAGGTCATCATGTGCAGAATTTCAGTTTCTTCTGAGTTTAGTTAGGGCCTGGATGCTTGGAGACAGAGCTAACATCAGGAGTCTGGACTTTCTAAGCAGAGGTCCTGGGGAGTGGGGAGTTTCTCCCAGCAGCCAGCAGCGGGCCACTGCCTGGTGGCTGTCTGACAGGTCTCCTTTCTCAGAGGTCCTGCCCTGGGCCCCGAGAACACAACAAAGTCTTTAAAAGTGAATGATTCCAGGAGATACAGGACAGAAAAGTGAAAGGAGCTTTGGAAAAAAGTAACTTATCTGGGGAATATGTGTCTCCAAGGCACTGCGCACACACTCAGAGACAATGGTGAGAATTCAGGTCATCTGGGAAGAACCCTTGTAAATCTTTTAGATTATTTAGGCAGGAAAAGGGTTTTTGGTTTTTTTTTGCTTTCAGACTGTTCAGTTTTAAGTTTCTGTGTAAAATGTGGGCATGATATTGTTATTCCTCTTCCTCCTACATGGTGGGTCCGTGGAATTCTTGTCTTCTTTTATTGGGAGAAAACCATGTCATATTGAATTTCGACACTTTTATTTAATGTCTAATCTGTGCTCAAAGCCTATTGCCTTCTTAAACAAGGCTGACGATCTGCGTTATTGGAGCAAAAGTAGAGTGAGCAATGCCTCAGTTGATTCCTCTGTCAGTCCATGGTTTCCGCAAAGAGTTTAGCTGACAGGGAATGTGGCGGAGAAATTTCAGTAGGTCACCTCTGGGGAAATTGAACGGGTGCTTTTCTGATTCCGGACCTTCCTCATTTTATTTTGTGAGAAAACCCAGAAATGGCTCACCAAAACGAATTCACATAAAAATGATATGTAGGAGTTTTTGAATAAAAATAAGCCATAAATAAGTAATAAATCCTAGATAGGCCCATTGAAAATGGATAGCAATAATGCTGTGTTTACTGCCTTACTTCCAAAGCACAGACATTTATTATAATTTAGGGCAATTCATTGTACTAGTCTGGCATTTACAAAATTCTCATCATAGTATTAGAGTAAGACCCTATTTCCTAGGCAGCATTGTTGTAATAAACTGTAATTAGTGTCTTGTAAACAGCGGTAATTCATTTTTGGAAGGAAAAGGCATGTGGACAGCTAAATATTGTGAGCGTACCTGCTCTCTGAGCATTTCCATCAGGCTGCGGTGCACCTGGAGCGCAGGGCACCCACGCCGCCCCCCGCAGGGCTTGGGCGGAGGCAGTCAGACTCCTCGGCTCCCGGCTGCCCTCCACCGAAGCCACTGTTTTTTCCTCTGCTGCTGCGAGGACAGCCCCTGTCGTAGCGCCGCATCCCTACGTGGCCTCTGTTGTTTTACAGCGTGCTCGTCCAGATGCACAGCAAGACAGACTCCTCAAGCCTAAGCCGGGTGGCCCACCTGGAAGAGGAAGCGGGGCAGGTGCCCGCAGGCCGGGCTCACCATGACACGGTGTGAGACCTCCGGCTACAACATGGGACCCGGGCGCTGCTCCGACCCCTCGTGTCTTGTGTTGCAGCCGGAGGGACGCAGGTCCGCAGCAGAGCCTGCTTCCCGCCAGGGACCCGACGTGGCAGCAGCACGGAGACGGCGGGAAGGAAGGTGGGTGTAGCTCCCGGAAGAGTGGCCTGGGGGCAGCCCCCGCCTGGCCCCTTCTTGGTGCGCGATCAGTCTCGGTGCAGGGCTTCGCTCACCCCTAGTCCGCGTCCGGTACCTTGTGCCAGCTGCCTGGGGCGCGGCCCGCTTCGACCTGGGCTTTGAGGCCACTTTCTGCTCCTTACCCCCGGTCCCCAGTCCAGCTCAGGTGACCGAGGCTCCACAGTGAGGCTTGAAGGACAGCAAGGAAGGCAGCAGTTCCCCAAACATCTCTCCCATTGGTGGGAAAGCCCACCGCTAAACCTGCGTTCCCATCGGGACAACAAACATTGCATTTTTACGAGTTGTCTATTAAATGTGAGTATTTCCTGCAAAGTGGTAGATTAAACCACTGCAGGCATCAGCTGGGTTTCATTGATTACGTTACTCTCCTACATGACAGGGACTTGAGAGGTAAATGAAATCAGATGGTGAATTTCTTTTTTTTTTTTAACATCTTTATTGGAGTATAATTGCTTTACAATGGTGTGTTAGTTTCTGCTGTATAACAAAGTGAATCAGCTATACGTATACATATATCCCCATATCCCCACCCTCTTGCGTCTCCCTCCCTCCCACCCTCCCTATCCCACCCCTCTAGGTGGTCACAAAGCACCGAGCTGATCTCCCTGTGCTATGCGGCTCCTTCCCGCTAGCTATCTGCTTTACATTTGGTAGTGTATATATGTCCATGCCACTCTCTCACTTCATCCCGACTTACCCTTCCCCCTCCCCAGATGGTGAATTTCAATAGGGAAGAAGCTCCAACAGAGGACCCTCAAACTGGAGGTGGGAGGCATCAGAGGCAAGCTACCTTCACCATCACAGCACTGGGGTGGGAGCTGGGGACACAGGGTCCAGGGAATGACCCCTACCTTTACAGCTGGGGTCTGTGGGTCACATTTCTGCAAAGCGCCTGCCCTAGGGTAGCATCTTTCAGCCAGATCCAGATCAACCTCTGGTCTGACGACCATCTGCGTATGTTCCTCCCACACCTGCCCAGTCCTCAGTATAAATCATCCATTTATTCCTTCACTTTTCTCTGGCCTCGTGGTGTTCACAGAGCCTCCTCTTTTAGCAGGAACTTACTAGGTTTTAAATGTAATAGGTTCAGTGTTTTTCCTTCTCTTGAATGATTTAGAGGGCCGTGGAATAAAATGAGAGGCTATATTTAAATGAAACTTCTGGGGAAACCAGGTTGCTGAGACGGGTGAGATGCAGTGATGATTCACAGCTGGTCCTGGAATTCTTCTCAGGCAATGCCCTTATTTAGGAAAGCAAGTTGGGATAGAAAGCGGTTTGGCAGACATCAAGGAATCAACAGAAACATTTGGATTGCCTTTTGTAGAAATGAACAATAATTTGGAGGTGGGGAGGACAGAAAAGGAAGGGGGAGCAAAGGGAGTGGGTCAAATGGTATGGGGAGTTATTGTACACTTTTAAGTTGTTTGTGTTGCTAAAGAAGAACCCATCCCGTGTCCCCTGACGTTCACCAAAGTCTGTTACGCTCACAAAGGCCTTGTGTGAATGGGGTTCTGTTAGTTTCTTGGTTTTGTTGGAACTTGGTGGAAGGGCCTGAGTTTCACATTAATGGCCCATGTGAGATGGCCTGATGATTTGTAAACTGAATTAATTTAGGAAAGATATTAGTTTGGAGACCACAGGCAGGCTCATCCTTCAAGAAATTTAGGAAATCATGGCAGGGAGGCATGATGGTTAATTTATGTGTCAACTTGGCTGGGCGGCAGTGACCAGGTATTTGGTCAAACGTTATTCTGGATGTTTCTGTGAAAGTGTTTTTGTTGGATGTTTTGTTGGCTGAGATTAACATTTAAGTGCGTGGACTTCAAGTGAACCAGTTACCTTCCATAGGGTGAATGGGCCTCATCCATTCCTTGAAGCCTAGCTAGAACAAAGACTGACTTCTCTTGAGGAAGAAGGAATTCTGCCAGCAGACCGTCTTTGGACGGTCTTGAATGGCAGCTCTTACCTGAGTCTTCAGTTTGCCAGCCTACCCTGTAGGTTTTGGATTTATTAAGCCTCTGCAATCACATAAGCCGGTTTAAAAAAATATCTCCCTCTCTATATATATGTATGTATACACATCCTATGGTTTTCTTTCTCTGGAGAAACCTGACTAATACAGGAGAGGATATCAGATTTCCATAGATAGAAGATGAGGGTCAGCGAAAAACTTACCTAGATTATTTGAGGCAGGGAGACTCCGCTGACATATAGGTGAAGACTTATTTATTTTTTAAAAAAATTGATTTCTAGTTTAATTCCACTGTGGTCAGAGAACATATCCTTATGATTACAATGCTTGAAATTTATTGACTTGTTTAATGGCCCAATAAATAGTCTCTATTGGTGAATATGTGCACTTGAAAGGTATGTGTGTTCTGCTGTGGTTGGGTGGGATGTTCTATAAATGTCAATTAGGACATTGGTGAATAGTGTTGTTCATATTTTTTTGTATCTTTACTAATATTTCTATCTGCTTATTCTAAAGATTACTGACAGGGAGATCAGCTCGATGCTTTGTGACGATCTAGAGTGGTGGGGTACGGAGGGTGGGAGGGAGGGGATATATGTATACATATAGCTGATTCACTTTGTTGTACAGCAGAAACTAACACAACATTGTAAAACAATTATACTCTGATAAAGATGGAAAAAAAAAGATTATTGAGAGAAGAGTGTTGAAATATTCAGGTAAGATGAAGGATTTGCTTGGTTCTATCATTTTTTGCTTTAGCTATTTCTATGTGAAAGCTTGTTGTTGGGTGCATGTATTTAAGATTGTCATGTCCTGTAAAACTGAGCCTTTCATCATTATGAAATATTCCTCTCTCACTGGTGATAATCCTTGTCCTGAAGTCTACTTTCTGTCTTATTAACATAACTGCACCAGCTTTGTTCTGATTAGCGTTTGTGTAGCATGTGTCTTTCAACCTGTGTCCTTATATTTAATGTGTACCTCTAATAAATAACATAGTTGAATCTTTTTTTAAAAATCCAAATGATTTTTTATTGGAACGTCTAGTTCATTTACAGTTACTGTAATTACTGATATGGTTGGGTTAAACCATTTTGTTCCTATTTTCTATTTGTCCCATCTGTTCTTTGTTCCTTGTTTCATGCTTTCTGTTGAAGTAATCAATCACTTTTTGGTATTCCATTTTGTCTCTTTTATTTGCTTTTTGGCTATACTGCTTGATAAATAGATAGATTGTTAATTTAGTGGCTGTTCAAGGGATTATAGTATGCAGCCTTAAGTTATCACAAGTGACCCTGAATTCAATCGTACCACTATACAAACAATATAAGAATCTTACAACTGTATTTAACTCCATTTCTTGCTTTGTGCTATTTTTTTGTTGTATATTTTACTTCTATATTTGTTATAAATACTCCATACGTTGTTTTTACTGCTTTTACTTTAAACAGTCAATAGTTTTCCAAAATCTTTCACTTTTGAAATAGTTATAGACTCACAGGAAGTTGCAAAAGTAGTACAGAGAATCTTGTGTATCCTTTGCCCATATTCCCCCAGTGGTAATATCTAACCCCAATAATATCGAAACCAGGAAATTGATATTGGTACAATACTGTTAACTGTGCCTTATTCAGATTTCACCAGTTTTCACTGATGAGTTTATATGTGTGTGTATGTATAGTTCTATTCAGTTTTTGCACATGTATGGATTTGTTTTACTACATAATCGAGATATAAAACTGTCCCATCAATACCAAGGAACTCCCTTGTGCTACCCCTTTATAGCACCCCACCCTCCCTCCCCAAATCTCTATCCTCTGGCAGCCATTAGTTTGCTCTCCATCTCTATGATACTGACATTTGGAGGATGCTGTATAAATGGAGTCATACAGTATGTAATCTTTTTAGATTGGCTTTTTTCACTCAGGAGAACGCCTCTGAAGAAAAACACTATCGAACACTATTGAAAGCAACTTTCTTTACAGGTGCATTACACCTGTAAAGAAATCAGTATACAGAGTAAATACTGATGTGTATTTTCCTCCTACGGTTGCCTCAAGACAACAGAGCAGGAGAATAAAGAGGCAGTAGTGTGGGGAAAAAAAAAAAAAAAAAGGAATGCCTCTGAGATCCATGTAATATGTACTGTATATCAGTAGCTTGCTCCTTTTTTATTGCTGAGTAGTATTCCACTGTAGCATAGTTTGTTTATCCATTTACACATTGAAGGATATTTGGGCTATTTCCATATTTTAGCTATTATGAATAAAGCTGCTATGAACATTCATATACAGGTTCTTGTGTGAGCATAAATTTTCATTTCTCTGAGATAAATGTCCAAGTGTGTAAGTGCTGGGTTAAATAATAAGTATATATTTCGTTTTATAAGAAATTGCCAAACTATTTTCCAGATTGATTGTCCCATTTTACATTCCCAATAGCAATGTATGAGAGATGCAGTTGCTCCACAGCCTCACCGGCACTTATTATTTTTATTTTACGTCCTAATAGATTTGTCATGATATTTCATTGTGGCTTTAGTTTTCGTCTCTCTAATGGCTAATGATGTTAAATAACTTTTTTTATGTTTATTGGCCATCCATAAATCCTTTTCGGTGAAATATCTGTTAATGTTTTTTGCTATTTTCTCATTGGATCACTTGCTTTATTACTGTTGAGTGTGTGAGTTCTCTGTATGTTCTAGATACAAGTCCTTTGTCAGATACATAGTTTGCAAATATTTCCGTCCAGTCTGGGGCTTGCCTTGTCATTCTTTTATGATCTTTCATAGAGCAAATTGATGAAGTTTAATTTATCAATGTGTTCTGTTAGGAATTATACTTTTGGTGTCATGGCTAATCACTAGTGATGTTGAATTTAGCACTAGGTTCCAAAGATTTTCTCCTGTGTTTTCTTCCGAAAGACTTACAGTTTTACATTTAAGTCTATGGTTCATTATGAATAATTTTTTTATGAGATCTGAGGTTTAGATCAAGGTTTTTGTTTTTGTTTTGTTTTGTTTTTGCCAGTTGCTCCAGCACCATTTACTGACTAGACTATCCTTCCTCCATTGAACTGCGTTTTGTACCTTTGTCAAAAAGTGTTGGGCATATTTGTATGGATCTATTTCTGGGTTCTCTATTCTGGGTCATTGATCTATGTGTTCATTCCTCCAGCAGTACCACACTGTCTTGGTTACTGTAGGTATATAGTAAGTCTAAAAATTCCTCCCACTTTATTCTTCTTGTCAAAGCTGTTCTGGCTCTTCTAGGCCCTTTGCTTTTCCATATACATTTTAGAATAAGCTTGTCTTCCATTGTTTGTTAAAAGAGAAACATTGAAAATAGTCTTTTATGTTTACCCACATCTTCACCATTTCCAGGACTCTTCTTACAGGTCTAGTCTTTATAGGATCATTTCCCTTTAGCATTTTTTTGCAATGTAGTTCTGTTAGTGATAAATTCTATTTTTATTTGTCTAAAAATGTCTCTACTTTGTCTTCATTTCTGAAGGATATTTTCACTGGGTATAGTATTCTAAATTGACTAATATTTTCTTTTAGCACTTTGAAAATGTTGTTCTACTGTCTGGTGGTTTCCATAGCTTCTGATGAGAAGTTAGTCATTATTGATATTGTTCCCCTGAATGTAATGTGTCCCCCTCCCCACATTGGCTGTTTTAAGATTTTTCTCTTTCTCTTTGGTTTTCTGAAGTTTGACTATAATGTGCCTTTGTATTCATCCTGCTTGGGATTCACTTAGATTCTTGTATGTAGACTGATGTATTTCATCAGTTTTTGAAAAATTTCATTTATTATCTCTAAATATATTTTCTCCACATCTTGTCTTCTTCTGGGACTCCATACATATGTATTGGATTGATAATGTCCCCAGATGCTCTTGCTTTTTATTTTATTATTTTCTCTGTGTAGTTCATTTTGAATCCTTTCTATTGACTTATCTTTGATTTCACTGATTAGTTCTTCTTCTGTGTCCAGTCTTCCGCTAAGCCCTCCAATGAATTCTTTATTAAGATATTGCATTTTCAGTTTCTATACAGAATTATTTGGTTCTTTTTAAGAGTTTCTCTTTTGGAATTTCCCATCTGTTCACCTATGTTACATATTTTTCTCTAAATTTGTTAACATATTTATAGTAGTTACTTTTAAGATCCTTACTTGGTAATACAAATATCTGAGTCATTCATTTGTCTGCTTAACTTACTGTTTTCCCTCTTGATTATGGATCACATTTTCTAGTAATTTCTTTCTGAATGCTGAACATTGTAAATGATATATTGTAAAGGCTCTGGGCTATATTGTCTTTATCTAAAGATTGTTAAGTTTTATTCTGTCAAGCAGTTAAATTACTAGCAGAGTCAGATATTCTTGATCTTGTAGCTGCTTGGTGTTAGGAGAATATATATCTATTCTCATTTTGGGGGAAATGGGTTATAATAAATCTCAGTAGAAAACAGTAAGCTAACTCCTTAGGACCAAAGAAGAATGCCTATTTTAAGGTCTAAGAGCTCATATGGATATAGTTGAAAAATGGTGGAGACACAGGTTTCCATGAATTTATTGAATGAGGATCTCTTCAGAATCTAGCCTAATTCCAGTCATTTTAGATATCAAGAATATTCTGGTTAGAGGTCTGAAAACTTAACCTGTTTTGCCACATCTCATTAGTCACTTCAAGTGATTCTCACCACAATTCTTAAATCTTTGTATCACAGGTCCTTGTATCACAAATAAGGAGACAAGCTTGCAAGTAGGTTATCTACAAAGATGTTTATTGCACCACTGTTTATAATACCAAAAAAAGGGGAAACAGCCCAAATGACTATCAATAAATGATCAATTAAATAAATGAACCATAAATTCTATACAACAGAATGCTGTACAAATAATATATCTATATTTAAGGGCAAAGGAAAATGTGTTCATTCTACGTTAAATGAGAAAAGGTTAATAAGCATAGTATATAATATGACCCATTGTCCATTAACAAAATATTGGAGTATATAGGAAAAAAAGTCTCTAAGTATGTGTGTGTGTATATATATATATATATTTTTTTTTGGCTGCATTGGGTCTTTGTTGCTGTGTGCAGGCTTTCTCTAGTTGCAGTGAGCGGGGGCTACTCTTCATTGAGGTGCATGGGCTTCTCATTACGGTGGCTTCTCTTGTTGCAGAGCATGAGCTCTAGGCACCGGGGCTTCAGGAGTTGTGGCTCGTGGGCTCTAGAGCGCAGGCTCAGTAGTTATGAAGCACGGGCTAAGTAGCTCTGCAGCATGTGGGATCTTCCCGGACCAGGGTTCGAACCCGTGTCCCCTGCATTGGCAGGAGGATTCTTAACCACTGTGCCACCAGGGAAGCCCTATATATGTATTTTAAAGAAAATATTATCTTTAGAAGTAAGACAATGGATTATTTTAACTTTAATTTTTTTAATATTTGCATTGAGGATCCCCAAGACCATACATTATGTTTGATGATTCACTAGTAGGACTCACAGGACTCAGAAAAGCTGTTATACTCACAGTTAGAGTTTGTTACAGTAAAACAATACATACTGAAATCAGCAAAGGGAAAGGCACATAGGATGGAGTCCAGGAAAAACTAGGACAAGCTTCCAATTGTTCTCACACAGTGGAGTCCCACAGAAAGTGCTTAATTCTGCCAGCAACAAGATGTGACAACACATATACCGTGTTACCAACAAGGGAATCTCATAACTGGGGAATATCACTGAGCCTTGGTGTCCAGGGGTCAGTCACATAGGCATGCAGACCCCACATTCCAGAGGTCAGACTGATAACAGTGTGGCCCAAAGCCTCAGGCCTACAGAAACAGTTTTCACCATAATCACATTGTTAGCATAAACTATCTGGTGCGGCCCAAGGCTTCAGGCAGACAAAAACACTCTCACAGGCAGGATATTCCAAAGGCTCAAAGGTCCATCTTCAAGAACTAGGCCAAAGTCAAGTCCTGAAGATCTTGGGAAGGTGTGGGTTTGAACAGCGCAAGCCGCAAGCCTGCTGAGTTAACTCTTTTTTTTTTTTTTTGAGTTAACTCTTTATTGCACAATGCTTTTCTTGTTTTTAGTGCTTTGCAATAACCACATATTGCTTTTATCATCACAAAGTAATTAAACTAACTCCATTCTGCAAAAAAGGAAATGCATCAGAAATGTTTGTGTGCTGTCCTTCTAATACTGTTTGATGTCACCAAATTCAGACTCTATGTAACAACTTTCTGAGTTGCCAAAAGTGACATCTCAATAACTATAGGTGAAACATATCATTTTGAAATAACTTTTTTTTTTTTTTTTTGTGGTACGCGGGCCTCTCACTGTTGTGGCCTCTCCCATTGCAGAGCACAGGCTCCGGACGCGCAGGCTCAGCAGCCACGGCTCACAGGCCCAGCCGCTCCGCGGCATGTGGGATCTTCCCGGACTGGGGCATGAACCCGTGTCCCCTGCATTGGCAGGCGGACTCTCAACCACTGCGCCACCAGAGAAACCCTTGAAATAACTTTCTTGCCAGGAATGATCTGAATTTTATAAACAGTCTTATGAATTTATACCAGAGAAGGCCAGGAGCCAACTGTCTTCATTTAGAAGAAGAAAACCTTAGTCCCCGGTGCCACATGCTCGGAAAGTCAGAAACAGCTACATAGGAAGGTGGCTGAAAGAATTGTTGTCACCCTAGCCACTTGAAACTCAAATAATTTAGAACCATTTAGTTCTGGTGACTGTGTTGTGAATTAAGGATTGAGGATTTCAGAAGCCTGGCTGGCTTAGAGACTGTTCATTTGCTGGCAATTCTGATCATGGACTCAGAGATCGGCACGAGCAAAAATAGTCTCTCACCTTTTCAGTCGTTGCCATGTTTTCCTGGCCGGCGAAGAATAAAAGAGCTGTTTACTGTAGGCTCAATTCTGTGTCAAACACTTAGATTACACTCAACCTTCAGAACAGTTTTGTAGGCTATATATTATCATCCCCACTTTACAGAGAAGGAAACTGAGGATCAGTACAAGCCTCAGGACAGTGACAATGGGATAAAACGAAAAAGAGGTCTCTTCTGTATGATATTCGATTGAAGTAATGCCAGCACATCTACACATTTCAAAATTCTTACAACCCAGTGGGAGTAGCCAGTATTGGGAAACTACCTCTGATGCCCACTGTCATGTTTAACCATCACAGAAAGGAAAGAAGTACATATATATTTTAGGATAAAACCTTTCCCTCTCAAAGACAGAAAAATGGCATAACCTAAAGAAAATTCTGAAGAGAGCAAACTACTATGAAATATTCAGCATAAAGTTGACAGGGCTTCCATAACATTTTGAATTCAGATCTGATTGTGGGTTAAGTTGCAAGAGGGTGACAGATTCTGAACAAGTCAATTGAAACTCAGTAAACAGTTGCTCCATCCAACTCCTCAGCAGTTAATTACAGTAAGAACCCTGCTTCCTGGGATGTGTTGTTATAATAAATTATAATTAGTGGTTTGAAGCAGATACTTTTCCCTTAAAAAAAAAAAAATGTGTGTACCAGGGTAAAGAGCTCTGTTGGAGCTGTACCGTTTGAGTCCGAAAAGAGTTACGGTAGAAAATCGGTTATTCTTTTGGCAGCTGAGAAAAACTGTCAGTCAAGAGCTCCGAATATTATTCAAACAGAAGAGAATGAACCTTGTAGAACGTTCGGGGTGGAGAGGCCCTTGGAGCCTTGGCAAACGTTCCGCCTCACTTAATGCCGAATGCTAATTGATGGATCTCTGCTGATTGCTGTTGGTTTTAAAGCTACATTCAGATGAGGCTTTCTCTGCCGCAGAGAATGTGGCAATTAAAAAGTGCTTTAATATCACTAAGAATGGGCCCAGGAGCAGCTCGGATGGCTCCATGAGCTCATCGAAAATAACGACAGATGTGGGATAGCGCTCAAGGTGGGTAAACAGCTCTGCGCACTGATTTTTAAGCAAAGGCTCAGAGCTTAGCCGAGGATAGTTTGACAGCCGGGAGCTTCCTCCACGCTGCTCCTCTCTTACCTCCAAGCCGCCTTTTCTCCCTTCCTGTTGCCTTTCTTTGCCTTTTCTCTCAGAGCTTCCTTCCACTGCTGTCCTGGAGCCCTGGATTCTAGTGATAGTGACAGAAACTTCTGCGGCTGCTATCTCCTCAGAGAGCTTGGCCCAATCCAGTTATTTCTGGAACTACTGGAACTAGGAGTAACCCAGGGGTGGGTAGGGGCTGGATATTTGGTTGGCTCCACCCTTCCCTCCCATTCTGTGCCCTCAAAGACTGACTTCTATAGGCTGCATCGGCTGAGTGGTATCCTCTGGCTTCTGATTAGATCAGCCGGGGGGGGGGGGGGGAGGGGCGGGGGCGGGGGGGGCGGGGCGGGGGGGCGGGGAAAGCAGCAGCTGCAGACCGGAGGATAAGGGAAAGAGGTGGAGATATCTATTCTCCGCCCCCGGCCGAGCCCGCAGCTCGGCTCCCATCCAGCCCACCCTCTTCCGTGGCTATAGCTTTCATTGGGTTCCAGTAACAGCTCCCTCCCCTTGACCTTTGAGGCTTAGGGGTTTAATGAGTTCCCTCTGTGTCCCTTGTTTCTTCTCCACGCTTCTCAGTTTCCTTAACCCTCCTCTCTGTAAATAGTCCCTTCTTTAATTCTCTTCATTTTGAGCAGTCATCTGTCAGCTGATCGGACCCTAGCTGATACATACAGCAGCTTAGGGCCTTTCAGCAGAAGCGATGAAGGCGAGCATCAGGTACCGTTAGTGTGTGGGAGAGTCGTTTGTCACCTGTGCAGCCAGGTGGCAGGTGCCGTGCTTAGATTCCAGCGAAGCTCTCCTCCAGGAGAGCTCCTTCCCAAGTTCCAGGTTAAATATGCTGTGGGACCATGAACTTGGAAAGGTGGAAAACAGCCTCGGGGTAAAGAGGCTCTTGCTACAGCCCTGTTTCTTTCTTTCCTTTGGTAAATTTCTGGACTGTAAGTGGAGCCCACCAGGCCTTGGTTTTCTTGCCTCCTTTTCAATCCCTATCTCTGTTCCATTTTACTGCCATCAAAATTGCTCTACTGAAGCTGCTTTTTTAAAAGTCACCAAGTTCCAGGTCACAAAGTCCAGGTAACACAGTCTCCTTAAAGCTGGTCTTACTCTCCCTCCCTGTGCTCTGGATAAGTTGTGTATTGATATCCTGGCCTACTAGTGTGTGTGTGTGTGTGTGTACATGAGTATGTGCATGTGTGTTGTGTAAGTAAAGATGTATGCATTTATATATCCTCTAGTGGTCCATGGTCTCTCTGCTCAATCTTTACTTACTTTGGGGCACAATAAGTCCCCAGTGCAGTTCCTTATATATAGTAGGACCTAATGAAATGTTAGTTGAACTCTGTGTTAGGCAGAATAATGGCCCCCCAAAGATGTGCACTTTCCCATCCCAGGAAGCTGTGGATATGTTACATTATATGGCCAAGGAGAATTAAGGTTGATGGAATTAAGGTTGCTAATTTGCTGATCTTAAAATTGGAAGAGTATTATGAATTATCCTAGTGGGCCTAATATAATCACAGGGGTGCTTAAAAGTGGGAGAGAGTGGCAGAAGATCAGAGTGATGTGATGTAAGAAGGATTCAACCTCTTTCACTGACTTTGAAGATGGAGGAAGGGGGCACAAGCCAATGAATAAGGGTGCCCTCTAGAAGCTGGAAAGGGCAAGGAAATGAATTCTCCCCTAGAGCCTCCGGAAAGGAATGCAGTCCTGCTGACACCTTGATTTTGACCCACTGAGAACTGTATTAGGCAAAATCTGCAGAATTGTAAGATAATACATTTGTATTGTTTTAAGCTGCTAAGTTTGTGATAATTTGTTATAGCAGCAATAGAAAAATAATACAAGCTCCATGCAGAACTATACACAGGACAGGAACTAGCATTAGAACAAGGACCAAAAGGAGTCAGTGGTGGACTTGAGTTAGGCTGGGCTGTAATGTGTGAGCAATGGGACTCAGGTCAGCCTAGGGTTTTGGCCAGAAATCCAATGGGTGACAGGCTGGGGGGTCCTTAGACACTCACAGGGCAGGAGTTGAAATCCCTCACCCAAATTTGCTTCATCCTGAGAGGAGCATCATGACGGGTGAAATGTGGTCTATGGCTGTGCATGGGGTGTGGGTGAACGTAAGGGGTGGATATGCTATACTCAGAGTGCTCTTCCTTAGAACGACTCCTACACCCATAGCACCTGTAAGGACACCTACTTCACTGGCCATATGTGACATGTCACCCTCTGTATGTCCGTCCTCCTAGCTATGGCTGCCCAGGTAGGGTGGGCACATAGCTTAGGGCCGCCAATTTGCATACTGACTCTGGTATGATATGACATAGGGAGAGGAACTGGGTCACATAGACTCTCTTTCCCAACAACCTGAACAAAGAAAGACAAGGGGATAGGGTAGTGGGCTGCAGAGGGAGGTGAGGCCATGGCAAGCTTCACTGTGTAGGCCAAACAGGGAGCTAAAATCATGAGGGAGCAGGGGGGTTGGTTAGTGATGAGTGGAGCAAAGAGGAGAGACTGAGGCCCACAAGGGAGAGGCAGGGAACAGCCAGGTCCTCAGCTGCCTCAGGACCTGACGGCTCCTACCTGATCCCCATGATGCCCAGCTGTGCCTCAGATTTGCTCTTAAGTTCCCACATGATCATTGTCTTATGTGCCAAACATACCCTAAGTAACAGGTGCTTTAACAGATCAATATTGCATAGCTATCAGATCTTCACAATAAAAACAAGCCTAGGGCTTCCCTGGTGGCTCAGTGGTTGAGAGTCCACCTGCCGATGCAGGGGACACGGGTTCATGCCCCGGTCCGGGAAGATCCCACATGCCACGGAGCGGCTGGGCCCGTGAGCCATGGCTGCTGAGCCTGTGCGTCCGGAGCCTGTGCTCCACAACGGGAGAGGCCACAACAGTGAGAGGCCCGCGTACCGCAAAAAAAAAAAAAAAAAAAACAAGCCTAACTAAGGTATACGTGGGCCCCTAAAGGTGACAGCACACATTGTATGGAACCTGGAGGCCAATAGCAGCCATAAAATGTTTGGCAACAGAATGGAAGAAGTGGAGGAGGAATGGGGAAGAGGTTCCCCGGGTCCGACCCCTTTTACAGGCTTTTGTCGATGGTTTCCAAAATGAGAACTGGCTGTCCTCTGACCTTTCCCCTTGAGTGTAGCAGTTCCACAAAGTCTGGTGCCTAAAGGATGTGGTGTAATGTCATCATCTAGAGTAATGCCTGCCTGGGTCTGAATTCAAATCTTTAAACTACTAGATGTGATATCTTGAGCAAGTTACTTAGGTTCTAACATAACCTCAGTTTCCTCACTTGTAAATGGGCAAAAGAATAGTATCTATTCATAGTGTTGTTATGAAGGCAAAACAGACTAATCCATGTAAATGGTACAGCACCACGACTGACATATAGTGTGTGATCAGTGTAGTAGGTTGAATTGTGGCCCCCAAAAGATATATCTAAGTCCCACCCCCCAGTACCTGTGAGTGTGACCTTATATGGAAATAGGGTCTTTGCAAATGTTACTAAGAATCTTGAGATGCTACCATCCTGAATTTGGAGTGGACTCCAAGTCCAATAACCAGTGTTTTCCCAAGAGACAGGAGAGGGAGATGTGAGAAAAAGATCACCACCAACAACAAAAAAAACAGAGACAGAGGGAGGAAGGTCATGAGAAGAAGGCAGACATTGAACTGACGTGGCCACAAGCCAGGGTCTGCCAGGGGCCATCAAAAGCTGGAAGAGACAAGGAAGGATTCTCCCCCTAGAGCCCTGCCAGCACCTTGATTTTGGACTTCTTACCTCCAGAACTGTGAGAAAATAAATTTCTATTGTTTTAAGCCACCTGGTTTGTGGCAATTTCTTACAGCAGCCTTAGGAAACTAATGCAATCAATATATTTTCTTTTGCTATTTTAAAGGGGAGCCATGTCTACACTGACAGAGGAAGGATGAGGGTAGTGTTCAGAGGCAGCTGGTAGCAGTGTCTTGATTTCTTGCTGTCCTTTGTTCATTTATGAGAGGGGTGACAGGCAGGATAGATAAATTCACAAACTGGTCTTACTTTGATTCTTTAATTGTTAATATATTTTCCAGTTTTATTGAGATACAATTGACGCACACCATTGTATAAGTTTATAGTATACAGAATAATGGTTTGACTTAAATGTATTGTGAAATGACTACCTCAATAAATTTAGTTAGCATCCATCATCTCATAAAGATACAATAAAAAGAGAAAGCAAAAAATTTTTTTTTCCTTGTGTTGAGAACTCTTAGGATTTACCCTCTTGATAACTTTCATATATATCACAACAGTGTTAACCATGTCATCATGCTGTACATTACATCCATGGTACTTATTTATCATGTAATTTGAGGTTTCTCTTACTCTGATTCTTGAAGAAACAAGGAAATTGCCAACCCTTTCACTGAGGCCAAACTAGAAGAACTGGACAGAATAGAAAAGATATATATATACACATATACATATATATATATATATATATATATATACACATATACATATATATATATATACACATATACATATATATATACACACACACACACATATATGTATATATATCTTTTGGCTGTGTCGGGTCTTAGTTGCTGCACATGGGACCTTTGTTGAGGCATGTGGGATTGTGCGGGCTTTTCTCTAGTTGTGGCATGCAGGTTTTCTCTGTCTAGTTGTGGTGCACAGGCTCTAGAGCACATGGGCTCTGTAGTTTGTGGCACGTAGCTCAGTAGTTGTGGTGTACGAGCTTAGTTGCCCCACGGCATGTGGGATCCTAGTTCCCCGACCAGGGATCGAACCCACGTGCCCTGCATTGGAAGGTGGATTCTTTACCACTGAACCACCAGAGAAGTTCCTGAAAAGATACATATTTGAAGGAGGAACCTGGAGTTCAGCAGACTCACTGACTAGAAGGAATGAAAATGGGAGTTCAGGTTCTACCAGAAAGAGATTCTGCTAAACTCTAAGACTTTGTCTCGAGCTATGTCCTGGGAGTAAAAATGAACTAGAAATAGATCAGTCAGCATATGAATTGAAACCATTTCAAATTCTATTAATCCCTTATTGGATTAAGATGGTCTGGAATTGGGAGTGCCTCTAACTCCCTACCAGAAGCAAAAGTAAATCCTCTCTGGAGAAAGATACCAATATCCAGGCCTCAAGTTATATCTGATTTTTTTTTTTTTTAAGATTCATGGATCTTTTCTTTTCTTCTTTTATACATTTATTTATTTGGGGTTTTTTTTGGCTGCGTTGGGTCTTCATTGCTGCGTGCAGGCTTTCTCTAATTGCAGCAAGCAGGGGCTACTCTTCGTTGCGGTGTGCGGGCTTCTCATTGCAGTGCCTTCTCTTGTTGCAGACCATAGGCTCTAGGCACATGGGCTTCAGTAGTTGTGGCACGTGGGCTCAGTAGTTGTGTCTCACAGGCTCTAGAGTGCAGGCTCAGTAGTTGTGGCACATGGGCTTATTGCTCTGTAGCATGTGGGATCTTCCTGGAACAGGGATCGAACCCATGTTCCCTGCATTGGCAGGCGGATTCTTAACCACTGTGCCACCAAGGAAGTCCTGATTTTTTAAAAATACGATGTCTAGTGCTTTAAAAAAATTACAGGATACAAGAAACCAAGACCATATGACCAAAAATAAGAGAAGCAATGGACAGTAGAAACAGGTCCACAGGAGATTCAGATAATTAATATATCAGTCTGGGATTTTAAATAACTCTTCAAGGAGTTAAAAGATGATATTGAGAATTCTAGGTAACCCAAGAAAAATGGCAGTGCATAAATCCAAATCACTCCATATATTCTCTAAAAAGTATACAGATCAATAAGAGGAACAAATAAAACCACATGAAACAGATACCTTTAGGATAACTAGGAGTCAGAAAAACATGACAGACTTCAAATAATCTGTCAGTAGAAAAATAAACACTAAATTCCACCAGAGTTCTCTCTCTAGCTGACACTGCAATCCTCTGTGGAGAGTGATTTGGGAGAATATTTAATAACGGGTCATTGAAGAAAGGCAGAAAAACAACCAAGAAAATGAGATACAGAGGATGTAAAAGGGATCATGGGGAAAGTGGTTGCAATAGAAGAAAGACAAAGCAAATCCAACATAATTAGAGTCCCTGAAGCAGAAAAACAAACAATATAATAGAACTAATGTTTAAACTATAATCCAAGAAAATATTTTGGAAAAAAAAAAAGGCCTGAGTCTACATATTGGTAAATCCAACTGGGTACCTTGGAAAATTCCCCCAGAATGGTTGACTCCAAGAAATAGCTTAGTGAAACTATTAGACTTCAAAGATAAAAAAAAAAAAAAAAAAAATCCTCAGGCCTCCAGGCAGAAAGACTAAATGACTTTGCAAGGGCAAGAGAATTAGGCTAGCATCAGACTTCTCAAGAGCAACATACAAAGCAAAGCAAAAGAGGATGGCACTTATAAGAAATTCAAGGAAAGAAATGTAAGAACCAGAAATTCTGTATCTTGCCAAGCTGTCCTTCAAGGATCAAGGCTGTAGAAGAAGAGTTTAAAACATTCAAGAACTCAGAGAACTCTGTATTCAATGAACCCTTCTTGAATAAGAATAAGCTACAAAGGGATCAAATATATAAAGATAAAAACAAAATCATACATTTATTAGAAGAAAGCATGGGTATCTATAACCGGGATATAGGGAAAAGCTTTCTGTCACTTAAAATATAGGTACAATAGAAGATAAGATTGATTAACTGCATTTAAAAAGAAAAAACAAACTTTGCATGGTGTAAACAAACAAAAAACCCATTAAGTTAAATAATGAAAGACAAAGTGGGAGAAAATATTTGCAACATATATTACGGGTAAAGAGTTAAAGGAAAGTGATCAAAGAACTCAATAGAAAAATGGATTAAAAATATGAACATATAGTTCACACACACACAAAGATATTTAAAATCACTCATGATTATAGAAATGCAAGTCAAAACTATTGAGTTGCTATTTCTCATGTATCAGATTGACAAAAATTAAAAAAAAAAACACACTGCTTGTAAAGGTGTGGACAAACAGGCACTCTTATACATTGCTGGTGTGAGTGCAAAAGCATGCAATTCCCTTATGAAGGGGAATTTTGCCATATCTCACAAAACTACACGAGTTTACTTTGTATCCAGAAGTCCCACTTGTATAAATTTACCCTAAAGATACACCTTCAATAATTTGAAAATTCATATGTGAAATGTTATATACTCTAGCATTGTTTGTGATTATAAAATATTTGAAACAACTTAGATATCCACATATAGAAGATTGGATGAATAAACTATGGTATACCCATACAATGGAATAATGTGCTGCTGAGAGAGAGAGAGAGAGAGAAACAGAATATCTACAAAGAAATGAGAATCTGATTTGCCTCAGGATTTCCAAAGACAACTTGGATGCTTAACTCAATAAAACCAAATTCTGGAAGAAAATTATATTAGACATAATTTTATATCTAGCCAACCTAGTATTATAAGTGTGAGAGCAAAGATAGAGACATAGTTAAACATGTAAGAAATACCCTTAAACTATCTCAGAAAGAAATACTCGTTATTTTTTCAGTAGAACAAATAAGTTAAAAAAATCCAAAAGAGCCAGTAAATACAAGCAAAGGAACCAATGAAACTTATTTATTTTTCATTTTAAAAAAACTTTGTTGAGTATGGTTGAGTATGAGTATGTGTTAATTTTTACTATACAGCAACATGATTCAGTTATACATATATACATATATATTCTTTTTCATTCTGCTTTATCACAGGATATTGAATATAGTCCCCTGTGCTATATAGTAGGACCTTGTTGTTTATCCATCCTGTGTATACTAGTTTGCATCTGCTAATCCCGAGCTGCCAACCCTTCCCTCCCCACCCCTCCTTCCCCTTGGCAACCACAAGTCTGTTCTTTATGTCTGTGAGTCTGTTTCTGTTTCATAGACACGTTCATTTGCATCGTATTTTAGATTCCACATGTAAGTGATATCATATGGTATTTGTCTTTCTCTTTCTAGCTTACTTCGCTTAGTATGATAAACTCTAGTTACATCCATGTTGTTGCAAATGGCATTATTTCATTCTTTTTTATGGCTGAGTAGTATTCCATTGTATATATGTACCACATCTTCTTTATCCATTCATCTGTTGATGGACGTTTAGGTTGTTTCCATGTCTTGCTATTGTGAATACTGCTGCTATGAACATAGTGGGTACATGTACCTTTTCGAGTTATAGTTTTGTCCGGATATATGCCCAGGAGTAGGATTGCTGGATCATATGGAACCTAACTTTAGTTTTTTTGAGGAACGTCCATACTGTTTTCCATAGTGGCTGCACCAATTTACATTCCCACCAACAGTGTAGGAAGGTTCCCTTTTCTCTGCACCCTCTCCAGCATTTGTTATCTGTAGACTTTTTAATGATGGCCATTCTGATTGGTGTGAGGTGATACCTCATTGTAGTTTTGATTTGCATTTCTCTAATAATTAGTGATGATGAGCATCTTTTCATGTGCCTATTGGCCATCTGTATGTCTTCGTTGGAGAAATATCTATTTAGGTCTTCTGCCCATATTTTGATTGGGTTGTTTTGTTTTTCTGTTACTGAGTTGTATCAGCTGTTTGTGTATTTTGGAAATTAAGCCCTTGTCAGTCCCATCATTTGCAAATGTTTTCTCCCAGTCCATAGGCTGTCTTTTTGTTTTGTTTATGGTTTCCTTTGCTTTACAGAAGCTTTTAAGTTGGATTAGGTCCCATTTGTTTATTTTTGCTTTTATTTCCATTGCCTTGAAAGACTGACCTAAGAAAACATTGGTACAATTTATATCAGAGAACGTTTTGCCTATGTTCTCTTCTAGGAGTTTTATGGTGTCATGTCTTATATTTAAGTCTTTAAGCCATTTTGAGTTTATTTTTGTGTATGGTGTGAGGGTGTGTTCTAACTTCATTGATTTACATGCAGCTGTCCAACTTTTCCAACACCACTTGCTGAAGAGACTGTCTTTTCCCCATTGTATATTCTTGCCTCCTTTGTCAAAGATTACTTGTCCATACGTGTGTGGGTTTATTTCTGATCTCTCTATTCTGTTTCATTGATCCACATGTCTGTTTTTGCCAGTACCATGCTGTTTTGATTACTGTAGCTTTGTAGTATTGTCTGAAGTCTGGGAGGGTTATGCCTCCTGGTTTGGTCTTTTTCCTCAGGATCGCTTTGGCAATTCTGGGTCTTTTATGGTTCCATATAAATTTTAGGAGTATTTGTTCTCATTCTGTGAAAAATGTCATGGGTAATTTGATAAACATTACATTAAATCTGTAGATTGCTTTGGGTAGTGTGACCATTTTAACAACCAATGAAACTTATTAAGTTAAGTTTACATAAATGTTGAGGAATAACATTAATATAACCTCTACCATTACTTGTATTATCTTTGGAAAGTAACATACCATATGTATACCTCATAAACATGTTGGTAAGATTAGAAGAATTTATGCTTATACATTGTGGAATAGAGTAAGTTGTTCTATAGATGTTAGTTTTGCCTGTTATTACTAACAGTATTCTTATTATTGGAATTGAAGTCCCAGATAATTGTGACATGTGTGGTGGCAGGGATGAGTAAGAGGGAAAGAGAAGCTTTTTAAGTTTCTTTTCCTTTTCAGGGGAGAAGTTAAAGATACTAATTAACAGAAATATATGTATAAATATGTGCTTTACATTTTAAAGGAAAACCACTAAAAGAACAAAATGGAATAAGGAAAATTCAATCAATCTTATAAAAGGCAGGGAAGAAAAAAATACTAAAAAATTATAGTAAATTTGAAAGAATAAAGTAGAACCTTTAAGTAATCACAATAAGTATGAATGGACTATATTCTATTAAAATTCAGAGTGGTTACAATAAATAAATAAGTAATAAATAAATAAATAAATAGGCTCTGTGCTATGTATGAGGCTCTTTAAAACAAAATGACATAGGGCTTCCCTGGTGGCGCAGTGGTTGAGAGTCTGCCTGCCGATGCAGGCGACACGGGTTCGAGCCCTGGTCCGGGAGGATCCCGCGTGCTGCGGAGCAGCTAGGCCCGTGTGCCACGGCTGCTGAGCCTGCGCTCTGGAGCCCGTGAGCCGCGGCTGCTGGGCCTGCGTGCCACGACTGCTGAGTCTGCGCTCTGGAGCCTGCGGGCCACAACTACTGAGGACTGTGCGCCTGGAGTCTGTGCTCCGCAACAAGAGAAGCCGCCCGGGCATGTCAGGGAGGAGTGGCCCCCTCTCGCTGCAGCTGGAGAGAGCCCCGTGTGCAGCGGCGAAGACCCAATGCAGCCAAAAATAAAATAAGATGAATAAATTAAAAAAAAAAAAAAACAAAATGACATAGAAAAATATATGCCAGGAAAATGTTAACAAAAAAATACACATAGCAATATTAATATCAGACAAAATAGAATATAAGGCAAAAACCATTTTCTGGGATAAAGGAGTTTTTTCATTTTGATAAAAGTTACATTCTAATAAGAAGATGCAATAATCCTCCAGTATTATATGTCTAAAGATATAGTTTTTAAATATAAAATTAATAAATGATAGATTAGGAAAATGAAAATAAAACCACAATGCAATACCACTTCATACACAGTGGGATAGCTATAATCGAAAAGACAATTACAGGTGCTGGTGAGGATTTAGAGAAGTTGGAACCCTCATACACTGTTTGGTGGGAATGTAAAATGGTGAAGCTGCTTTGGAAAACAGTCTGGCAGTTCCTTAAAAAGTTAAATATAGGGTTACCATATGACCTAGCACTTTCACTCCTGGTTATATATACAAGGGAAATGAAAACATATGTTTATACAAAACTTTGTACATGCATGTTCATAGCAGCATTATTCATAATAGCCCCCAAATGGAAACAACCCAAATGTCCATTAGCTAATGAAAACATAAAGAAGAGGTAGTGTATCCATATAATTGAATATTATTTGGCAATAAAGAGGAATGGAATACTGATCCATGCTACAACATAGATGAAACTTGAAAACATTATGCTAAGTGAAAGAAGCCAGTGACAGAAGACCACATATTTATTGTATGATTCCATTTATATGAAATATCCAGAAGAGGAAAATCTGTAGGTAAAAAGGTAGATTAGTAGTTGCCTAGGGCTGGAGGGGTTGAAGGGAAATACAGAATATGGGGTTTGGGACGATGAAAATACTCAGAATTTACTGTGGTCATGGTTGCACAATTCTGAATTATACTAAAAACCATTGAAGTGTACACTTTAAATGACAGAATTGTGTGGTATGTGATTTATAGTTGAATAAACTTCTTATAAAAACAAATGCAAAAAGATAAATATAAAGAAAAATTGACAAAAATACAGATAAAAAAGCAATTGTAGTATAAATGTTTAATCATGCATGCACAGTAAATTATTCGGTAGAGCATTAAATATGTCCATATATGTTCACTGATGCTGGAGTGGGACCTGGCCTCTGCAGCTTTAATATAGCTCTCACTGCTGTAGTTCAAAGGCCATGGTTCTAGTCCCAGATTCTGATTCCAATTTACTCTGGGCCCTGAGGAGAATCACTCTATTCCTCTGGGCCTCAGTTTTTTCACCTGTAAAGTGAGAAGGAAAGAGACCTTCCTTAGTGATCTTAGTGAAAGAGATTTTCTTAGCAATCACTAAGAAACTTCTGTTCTCACATCCCATGAAGACCTGGAAGTTTCCCTTGATGTGCTGTTCCTGGTCATCTCTGTAACACTTGTATAAGCCCTGGCTTCTCCTCCCAGGCAGAAGTTAGAGTCCCGTGCAGCCAGCAGCAGGCACCTGTATGGTAACTGTGCAAAAAGACAAGACAAGATAGTATGTTCATTTCACTCTGTAGAGGCCACTGCCAATCTGGACCTGTGTTCATTTCGGTTTTGAAGGGATATATTTTGTCTTCTATTTAAGGCACTGTCTTTGTATTTACATTCAAGAAATTTAACTCTTAAGAATTTTTCCTTATTTGCATTTTCCTTTCTAGGGGTCCTATGAGTTTTTCAAAAAATTGTAAGCTACTTTGATCAGAGACAGATAAAGCAATGAGGGAATTTGTTACTCTGCATTTAATTCTGACCAAGTAGGTGGAAATAGAGTGGACAGGTGGAAATGGGAAAAAATGAGCTGGAAGGTCAACATCATGGCATAATGAAGTGAATGTGCAATTCAGAATCAGATCTGGATTTGAATCTTGGTTCATCTCAGTTCACCATTACTAGATGTATGACTTTGAGCCTGCTCAGTAACCTCTCTGAGCCTCAGTTTCCTCAACTGTAGAATGAAGACAATATGCTTTACCTTATAGAGTTGTAAGAATTAGAGATAATAGCAGTAGCTGTTATCATTTCTAACTACTAAATGCAGGAACCACTTACAACAGCTAATTACTGCTCAAACACACGCCCTCTGCAGCATGAAAAACCGTGTCTTTGTGAATATCTGTGATTGCTAAAAATTCCATCCTTATATTGAGGTGAGATATTCATCCCTTTAACTTCCATCTATTATCCTGCTTTTATTGTTTGAATCATTGTCATCCTCGTGATAGACTTTAGATACTACAACATATCCCACACCAGCACCAAGTATTCTCTTGGCTAAGTACTCCCCATTACCTCCATTTTTCCTTATAGGACAAGGTTTCCAGATTCCCCACCATCCTGGATGTCAGCTTGGTGATAGCCCCTGTGATTTGTAGCTGAGACCATTGGTCTAAACATGGTCTGATTAACCCAAAAAACGTTGAGGCTGTTTCCTCTCTTGGTAATTCTAATGGAGCCTTGAGTGTCATTAGCTTGTTTAGCAGCCTAGTCATATCCTTTGTTCCTGTTGAATTTGCATTTTTCAAATGGACTTTTTTCAGGGTCAGGTCCTTGGCCCTCTTCAACCTACAGTTGCACGCACACACACACATGTATATATACACTGACTTTTTATCCTATTTTTCAGATGAGAAAACAGAGAGGTTAAATAGTTTGTGCAAGTATATCTATTTCTAAATGTACATCTATATTTATTTATGTGAAGAATTCCAGAAAGTGCTAAACACAGCATGCAAATAATATCTAACATTTATTGAAAAATTTCTATGAGCCATCACTGACTTTTTATCACATTTTCAGAAGAGGAAACAGAGAGGTTAAATAGAAGGTGCATATTTTTTTCACAGCCTGTGAGTGTTGGAACTGGAGCCCAAGCTTGTACTCTTAACCACTGCTCTATACTGACTCCTGACACGGCACCAAACACATGCACACACGATGGTACCACTTCCATCCGAGTTGAGGACGGCACTGAAATTCAGGTCTTAATTAGGTCACAGTCTCTCTTGGTCCTTATCTGTACTACGTCTGGTTGGGCTAGAGGATTTCTTATGTTTCTCTCAGCCCCAAGTTTCTGCATAAATCCACCAAGACTCTAATCAAAGTGTAGAAGAGAAGCTAAATTTTTAATTTTCTTTCTCAGAAAATTGCATTGAGCTCACGCACAGAACCTCACATTTGCCCCTATTAAATTTCATCTTATCAGGTTTGTTGGGGTGATAAGAGCTTCTGGAATCAGTATTTCCACAGCAGCCACATCTCTGGCCCTCCGACTGGGCAGCAGCATCTACAGGCTGACGCTCAGATCCTGTTGGCCTTCTTCTAAGTCACTGGTCACACACACAGCAGCCCATACTGGCCTGCAGGGGCCTTGCTTTGGCCACTAGAAATGCTTCTGGGACATGGGGACAACTGTGCATACTGTGGTCTCCAGAACTGTTTTTTTTTTAATATAAATTTATTTATTTTATTTTATTTTTGGCTGCGTTGGGTCTTTGTTGCTGCACACGGGCTTTCCTCTGGTTGCTGCGAGAGGGGGCTACTCTTTGTTGCGGTGTGCAGGCTTCTCATTGTGGTGGCTTCTCTTGTTGGGAGCATGGGCTCTAGGCGTGCGGGCTTCAGTAGTTGTGGCTTGCGGGCTCTAGAGCGCGGGCTCAGTAGTTGTGGCGCATGGGCTTAGTTGCTCCGCAGCATGTGGGATCTTCCCGGACCAGGGCTCGAACCCATGTCCCCTGCATTGGCAGGTGTATTCTTAACCACTGCGCCACCAGGGAAACCCCCAGAACTCTTTTAATGGTGTGTCCCCAAATGGTCTTTCCTGCAATAACCATGTAGGATGCAAACCAAGATGAACCATGACCACAGTCTCTGGGTCAGAGTGACCCTGAGCAAGTCCATTAATTGTCTGGTTGTGGCCCTTGGGGTCAGCTTGGAGGAGACCATGTGAGCTCTTGGGCAGAGGTGGGGTGATGTTGAGAGCACACTGAGAAGCTCGCTCACACCCCACTCCACCATTCTGTCCCCTGCAGGCTCAACTCCACAGCAACTCAGTGGACCACTTTCCCTTCCTCAGCAAGCTCCTTCTCCTTTGATAAGATCAAAAGCGTCACTTTGGTAAGAAGAAAATGTTGGGCTTTTATTCCTGGCCTTCTTTCCCCCAAACCTAAGCAAGAACCTGGTCTTTTCTCTGTCAACACACATCCCCTGTCTGCAAGGAAAAGAAGAATTCTTTTCATCATAGGATCTATTTTTTCGGTCATGCCCTATCCCTGGAATGCAAACGCAGACCAAGCTGGTGCAACAATTGACTGGTAGCAAAACTCTGGCACTATTTTGGGAAACCTTGGAGAAAATCTCTTTTCTGGTGCTGGAGATTTTTCTTCCTCATTGACAGCAGATAGAATGAATAGAACAATTGTCTTTTTCTTAAGTGATCAGGCAGTGGATGATACGTTCCTTTCCAGGTCATGTACTCTGTATCTGCAGCAGGGAAAAGTACACGCAATTTTGCAAACTTCTTGTTAATTTCCCTCTTTGTTTAGAAATTATGCTTGCTTGTTTGAAAAGGTTTGTAGTCAAGACTAGGGGGAAGACAAGACTGTGTCCCACATGAGGGAAGAGTATTGTGATCAGATGTCACCTTTAACCTAGAATTTCTGCCCCGAAGAAAGAGATAGAAATAAGACAGGATCCCTTGCCCCCAGGAAAGGTGATAGAGACACAGCCTCAGTCATAGCCCTCTCTGTTTTTTTTTTTTTTTGGTTCCCAAAGACAAGAAAACCAAGCCAGATCCAGGATATTTGCACTCACATTCAGACAGAGGAAGTTGTAATCAGATAATGTGTGAATTTTATGGGACTTGCCTTCCATAGGGAGTCAGAGATAGATAACTTTTGTCTGCCATCTGTCTCCCAGAGTTGACTTTCTATCACATTGCGATAAAAAGAATGAGAGTGTGACCCGGCTCAGACAGGGATGACATCCCTAATTTTGACAAGTCCTAAAATAAACACCAAGAGTTTAAGTGCCTTAGCGAGGGTCATTCAATATTGAGGTCAACTCCTGATTCTAGATCCAAAGTTCTTTCTTAATCTTAAGAAAGTCTTAGTCTCAAGGGCCAGATTTCCTTCAGATGAAGAGCAGACAGAAGCTATCCAGGTCAGGGTTTCCAGGAACGGCTTCCACGGCCCTCACATTTCCTCTCTAGCCTGGGTGTCCAGCTTCAGGGGCTCTGGGGAAGGAGGTAAATGAGAAAGACATTTCTGCCAAACACGCCAGCTTTGAGCACAGTGTAAGCAATGGTGTCTCTCCGCTAGAAGAAAGAATAACAAAGGACACAAGGTTCATTTTGGGCAGTCTGTCTCTCTGGACATCTGTGACCGGCCACTGCTGAGAGCACGTCTTCCATTTGCCATCATGTTGCTTTGAGTACAAAACAGATTCCGTTCCAACTTAGTGAACTGTGGTGACAGCAGTTATTCTGGTTTTCTAGCTCTCCTTGGTTCGTATCTTCTGCTGATTCATCTGTCTTTCATTGTGGGACCTTCCTCCAGCTCTTCCTCCCTCGTGGCCAGGTCAGTACACCATCCAGAGCAGATCAGCTTTCAGTCCCCATGGTTGCCCACCCCTTGTCCCTGACTCACCACGGAGACGTCTTGCACATTCCTGGCTCTCACCACAGCAGGGCATTCCTACCAGATGTGCTGTTTGATCAAGAGGCCCCTAGAATGAAGTATTCGGAAGCCTGTTGAGCTAGAAGCCCTGGCGAGGCACTGTGGCAGCTGTGTATCCTCAGATCCTCGGGCTCACAGCACAGCAACTCAGCCTGTCTAACTGCTGCTGGCAGCAAAGCTGAGGAGCACATTTTCCTGGTGGCAACAGGACTGGGAGCCCAGCGTTCCCCGAATGCTCTTTCAGGTGTAATAATAGGTGCTCCTGAACTGGTTGCCATCTGTGCTCCAGATTTGCAGGAGCTGTTACCTTGAACCAAGAATAATCATTTCCTCTGCTTGATCTTACTTTTTATGATAAATACAACCGTGGTGAGAGGCTGGACACACACACAGACAATGGCCAGACCATATATGACAATGGAACTCTGATCCAGAACCTCTGCCGCAGAAAGGTCAGCACTTGGGCCGTGACTGCAGCTTCCTATTTTCTTTTTTTTTTAAATCACCCGCCCCGCCCTCCAATTCAGGACCAACTCGAAAAAGCCAAATAAGCTCCCCAAACCAATCCCATAGGACGCCCCACTTCTCGTTAGCCTGCCTCTAGCTTTCCCATGCCAACAATCTCCAATGAGAGCATACCTGAAGCCTTCCTTTTTTCCACTCTAAAGCTTTCCCGCTGCCCTGCCTGCCTTGGAGTCTCTGCCAACACAAGAGATGGTGGCTGGCTGGCTCCCTTGCCATAGCAAGCTCTGAATAAATAGCCTCTGTCTGTTCTCATTCGGGAAGTTTCCACACCGTGTAAGTCGTCCAGCTCTTAAGCTCCTCCCCTCCTCCCCTTGACTGCTCAAAGGGAAGATATCCTCAGTAATGGAAAGGGAGCCATGCTATGGTGATGGGCTGTAGTTCCTTTAAAAGAACACAATAAAATGACAGCAGAGGAACAGAAAAGCATCTTTTTTTCTTAATGTTTGGCATTGTCTCTGCATTACCCACGCAGATGTTAAAGGAAAGTGGCCACCCTGGGACCGAGGCTCCACTGAATGGAAAACTCAAGAATCGAGCTTTAAGGATTCCGAAATCCCCTGAAATAAGTGCCCCTTTGTGCTTACGACTGAAGCCCCAGCCCACCCCCCATGCCACCCACCCCCTCATTTTCTCTTTGGATACCTTTCTTCTTGCACAGGATTGTACCCACTGGAGAGCTCCTTGGTCACTCTAGAACCTCCGATTAGCAGCAATTAAAATAAGGTCTTCCAGCAGCTTGACAGTTTTGAAATGCTAATTAATGCTAAGCAGAGCCATCAGGCTGTCCTTCATACCTATTCAGTCCCTGCCCCGGGCTTTTTTGCATATTTGAATCAATAAGTTTCTAAAACAAGGAAGTGTGAGATATGCAAATAGAGTGCTCCCACTGTCCTTGCTGAGACTGGTACCCATGGAGACCCAGAAAATGCCCGCAGTGCCCCCCACCCAGGGTTTTTGGGGGTTTTTTAACATCTTTATTGGAGTATAATTGCTTTACAATGGTGTGTTAGTTTCTGCTTTATAACAAAGTGAATCAGTTATACATATACATATGTTCCTGTTAGACCTGCGCGGTCTCCTAGGAGTTTCGACTCGCCCAGGAAACAACAAGAGTCGGAAGTCGATGCAAAACGCAAGAGGTTTATTGAAGGCCTGCCGGTGCACCGGGGTTCCTTAGTCCTCACGCAGGAGGTCGAAGAAGAAACCCCTTTTGGGCGCGAATATGTCAGTTTTATAGGTTCCCACTTCCCCGTATGTAAATTATAGATTTGGTTGTGTTCTCCTGCTGATTGGCCCCGGCTTAGGCTCGGACCAGAGAGGGAACTTATCCCCAGCTGTCTGATTGGTCTTTGACAGACACCTATTTTGTTTATCTCCCTCCTTCTCCCCAGTTGCCTGATTGGTCTTTGACAGACACCTATTTTGTTTATCTCCCTCCTTCTCCCCAGCTGCCTGATTGGTCTTTGACAGACACCTTTTTTACATTTTGTTTTCTCCCTCCTTCTCGGAAGGGGGCCGGACATCCTGGAAATTCACCCATTGTCTAAGAAGCCCCTATTGTCTGGAGAGTTCTTAATCATTAGCTGGAACAATGTCCCTCGAGTCCCACATTCCCATATCTCTTCCCTCTTGCGTCTCCCTCCCTCCCACCCTCCCTACCCACCCCTCTAGGTGGTCACAAAGCAGGGAGCTGATCTCCCTGTGCTATGCGGCTGCTTCCCACTAGCTATCTATTTTACATTTTTTTGCCTTACTTTTAAATACTTCACACTTTTAGAGATTGTCCCTGAAGGGTAGCAGAATATGCTATCCCCAAATATGGTTGTTTGGCATAAGGATTATTTGGAACCAATTATTTTTGAGAGAAAGCAGTCACAGAAGAGAAGCTCTAAAAACAGAGTAGAATTTACTCTTTTGTAAGGGAAATGTACACGGATGGGGGGAATCTCCATTTGAAGGATATCCTGGGCTCTGAATCAGGAAGAGAATGACTAAATTACAAGAAGCTCTTATCAGTGTGTCTGACTTAAATCTGCATAACAACCTTACCCATGTTTACTGTGTTTTCCCTAAGAAGCTCCCATAACTTGTCTGCCACCCATCAATATCTTTCTTTTGTCTGTAGCTGAAGATGGTATTTAGGGTGGTGGTTTGGGCCACTTCAGTGAGTTTTGCTCAGTTTTCCTGGGTATCCCCCATTATACAGTTGGTATCCATTTTATTAAACTTGTGTTTGTTTTTCTCTGTTAATCTGTCCTTTATTACACGAGGGTCTCTCACAGAACCTAGAAAGGTAGAGGGAAAATGATTTTTCCTCCCCTACATTCCCAGCCCCAGGGCAGCCCCGAGACCTGCATGGCAATGTTCTCATCCAGGAACATGTCCTTGCAGCTGATGTTGCCTCGAATCATGCAGACCAGAAGGTCCTCTCTGCTGGAACTTCTTGTCCCCAAGCCCCAGTATAGCAGCCCTTCTGACAATGACTGTCCCCTTTACCAAATGTTACTCAGGGGCCTATAAGCCCTCTTCTCGACTAGGCCTCAGCCTTGGCCTTCTGAGTCCATCCTTCAGGAGTCCCCACTAAGTCAGTTTAGAGAGAATACTCTACCCTTGCTATCCGATCAAGTTCTTCGTCCTCAAACTTTGCTGTCCCAAGTCCTTGGCCTGCCTTTAGCAAGAATCCTGTTAGGTCAGTTTAGCAAGAATCCACCCCCCCCCGCCCCCCCGTTGATATCTCCTCTCAGTAATTTTCTGTCCACTGGCCCCTCACCCTGCCCCTTGGCTAGAAATCCCCACTGTCTTTGATGGATGCAGAGTTGAGCCCGATCTCTGTCTCTCTCTCCTATTACAGTAGTCTTGAATGAAGTCTTCCTTACTGCTTTAACAAGCGTCAGAATAATTTTTCCTTTAACCCTTCTACGGGACATGACTCCTTTTGCCAGGACTTGGTATAGCTGAGTTCTGGGGCTCATAGCAACACTGCCCAGCAGGCGCCCTGGGATGGAGGAGGATGGAGCTATTGCCTTTGGCCAGCACAGTGCCAGCCCTTCTCCTTGGCCACAGGTGGGCACAGGATTTGGGCCTAGGCCAATCCCTGGACACAGGCTGGTCCACATGTGCTGGGCCTGATACCCAGACAGTGGCAGAAAGAAGACATCTTCTGTTGAGGTTGCCAAGCTGGGAAGATGTTAAATTGGGGCTTTGCCTCCATCCCCTCAATGGGGGAATCCCTCCTGCAGTTGACCAGAATGAAGCTGAGATGCAGAGGGCAATGGGGCACAAGAGGGAAGGGTCCTGAGGACATCCCAGAGACTCTAGCTGGCCTGAGTCCCTCCTGAAGCCAGGACATTCCCTTTGGGTCTGAGTTGGGATTTTTGTCAATAGCAGCTGAGCGCCCCGAGTACTGCAGGGTGATGGTTCAGTTATCCCCTTGTACATTCCCCAAACTGCCCTCCCGTACTTTACTCACAGGACCCCAAGAGAACCTCCTGTGCCGGTTCCTGGCCCCTCTCTCTGAGGTCGCCTTGGCACTGAGCATGTCTGAGCAGGGTCTGGCTTTCCTTTTCTCTTTACGGCTGCTCTGCACAATCTCTCATGACTACACTAAAGCAGTGTTTTTCAAGTTTGAGCAAAGAACAGACCCTATTCAAAGAAAAGAAAAAGCAGACCCCCCTGTGTGAATTTAAATTATTTTTATACTAAGTGCAAAAGCATATAACATATATCCACGGCTATATAAAACTAAAATAAATTTTCAAACATAAAAGCAACAAAATTCAAATTAAAAGCAATAATTTCATGACAGATTATATTTTGCTAAAGCCACATTGCTAACATTGAGTTATTGTTAGAAAATGCTCTCTATTTAATTAGTTCTGAATTTTGATAGAGAATAAATGGTGGGAGAAACCCTTGGGCCAATTTCTGTTTCCCAGAGTCCTAACATTTCCATTTCATTGTGATCTTCCAGAAGGAGGCAAGCACTTCTGATTCTGAGAGGGGAGCTGACCTCCAGGTTCCCCTTGAGGTTCTGAGAGCCCAGTTTTGAAACCCTGGATTGTGAGGTACTCAGGTGCCCTTGGTGTCCCTGTTCAGGCCCCTTGTCTTAAGGAGAATGGAGGAGGCCTGCCAGGAGGCACATGGCCCTGGACTCATAAAATACTTGCTTCTCTATGTTTTGGTCTTAGGCAGGCAGGTGTAAAAGTCCCCTCACAGGGCATGGCTGCCCCAAGTCCCATTGGGAGAGCAGGAGGGTTCTTGTGATGGTTAAATGCTCTCAGCATTTGGAAGGGATAATGGAAGAATAGGAACATACTGAAAAAATGACATGAAATAATGGAAAAACAGAACAATGTCTTTTTTCCAGAACTGTTAAAAAAAAAAAAAGTATATTGAGAAGGAACTGAGACCTGAGATCCTGGGTAGGTAAGGTCAGTGCAGAGAGGGGTTACTCCAGGACCCCGGTCCCCAGCATTGAATCCTCTGCCTTTAGCCTCCAGAATCCCCAGTTCCTAGATCCTGGGTCTCCAGCTCCAAGCCCCAGCCCCTAACCCCCAGCAGTCAGTGGCCCCATTCCTTTCTATTTTCTCAAAAACTTTATCCTATTATAAAATACTTAAGCTTCATTCATCGCCAAACACACTTCTTTGTAATAAAGAACATGTATCATAATTGCAATGAAAAACTTAAAAAATTTTTCCTGTGACCATAGTGCCTGCTTCAATTTTTTTGAAAGCAAATAATTAAAAATAACATTTTGGAAGTGCATTTCTTAATTCTTCTATGTTAATAATTGCTTATCAAAATTCATAATGCATAGAATGATATATCATTTTGATAAAATACATACTACTAGTCATTGTAATCTTAATCCAATCCAGAAATTTTTAAATGTAAGAAGTATTTAAATACTTGGAGTGTTAACTGTCACAGGAAGCTTTTTTAAGTTTTAAATTTCAATTATCTGATGATGTATTCCTTTGTGAGTTTTGACATAAAGTTGGAAGGAGTTCAAAGTATTGAGTGAATTGCTGTAACAGATCTCCTCCCATTACCATCTACTTATTTGTATAAATAAGAGTACTTACATCAATGAAAATGAAAAATAGGAGTAGAATCTTTGCTGAGTTCTATCTCATTCCAGTAATAAATACTATGAAGTGGGCACTCCTGGCAAGGGTAACATCAGACTCTTCTTGAAGCCTCTTCCCTCCTCTCCTCCTCTCAATAGAGTTATACTGCTCTTTTAAATTAAATCAATATTAAGCATTTGTATTATTATGACTGGGTAAATATTATTCATGGCTAAACCAGCAGTGAGCTATGCTTATATTTCCTTTCTTGTACAATACTATCTTTTCTATTCCTTAGTCTTCTTTATGACTAGTCCTAAACTTTGTTATAGAATTGAAAGTCTGCTCTCAACATGATTAAACACGTCAAATATAACTACAATTTCACTTTCTTCTTGGAGACATTCTCCTTCGAGCTCTCAGTATTCTCCTGCTCTAACCTGGACTTTGCTCCTTGTATCTGTTACATAGCTGTCGTCTGAGATTCACCTCCACATCTTCGGGGACTCACATCCATGTTATTTGGAGGAGCATCCTTGCCTCTCTCTTGAGCTGGATCCCAGGTCTTTGGTCTGCCTTTGTTTTTAGTGGAACACATCCTCGTTGGCTTCCTGGGGAAGCATGCCAAGGGAAGTCCTTGTTCTCCTCTAGGTCCAAATATTTCCAAATTCAGGAAATAGAGAGGACAGAGAAGATTACTGATATCATAGGGATACAGTCAGCAAAATAATCTAGAACATGGGCAACATTACAGGTCACACAACCCAGTTTCTTCAATAAATAAATTTCAAGAGGGAAAAAAAGCATTTGCAAGAAAATAGTTTGTACAGAAAATGAAAGGAGAAAACGAGAGATTAAAAGATTTAGAAAGCAAACAGTTTACAAGGTGTGGACCTTATATGGATCCTGATTCAAACAAACTATAATTCTAAAGAGTGTGTGACATTTATGAAGCAACTGGAAATTTGAACACTGAATATCTGATGATATTGTTCAATTTTATTTTAGGTGTAATAATGACATTATTCTTATATTTTGAAGTCCTTATCTTCTAGAGAGACTCATTGATAGAACAGAGGGGGAAACAGGGTGTAGATGAAGCAAGATTGGCCATAATCTGATCATTGTTGAATCTGGGTGTTAAGTAGATGGGAGTTTATTATACCATTGTCCTCTCTACTTTTAAATGTTTGAACTTTTCTACCATAAATAGTTTTTTTTTTTTAACGAGGAAAACAATAATAAAAAGTCACTGGTTTTTCCCCAGACTTAAGTGATACCTCAGCTGGATATGAATTATAAGACAGAAATTCTTTTACCTCAGCATTGTGAAGGGGTTTCTCCACTGTGAGTCTTCTAACTCGCAGTAAGGTTGGTTTCTGAGAGGTCTGATGCTTTTCTGAGTCCTGATCCTGGGTTTTTTTATAATCTATTTTTCTCCCTTTCTGTTGGTGTCTAAGAGCTTCCTTTTTATTACTGTTGTTCTATAATTTCTTAATCATATGCTTTGGTGTGGGTCTTTTTTCTCTTTTTATTATACTGAGAATTCAAAAGGCCCTTTCAATCTAGAATGTTTTGCTCAAGAAACTGTATTTTTCTTTGCTAACTTTTTCCCGCCGTTTTCTTTGTCCTTTCTGAAATTCCTATTATTTGGATGTTGAACTGATGCTATTTTTATTGGGATCACATTAAACTTGTAGATAAAATTAGGGAGAATCGACACCTTTATAGGGTAGATTTTCTGATCTTGAACAGGATGTCTCCGTTTATTTAATTGTCCTCTCAGTTTTGTCAATAGAGTTTAAAATTTTTCTGCATACTGCACATTTTTAATAATCTTATTCTCAGCAATGTTTACTTTGTTTTATGTCATTTTGAAGTGGAATCTTTTGTTCTCTTATGTTTGTTAGCTAGTTATTGTTGCATGTAGCAAAGCAATCATTTTGTTGACTAAGTTTTTTAACCAGTTTGCTGAATTCTCTTATTTCTAACAGTTTTCAGTTGATTATTTTGGTTTTTCCAGGTATGTATCTATATCATCTCCAAATGAAATTAATTTTGAGTCTGCTTTTTTGTTTATTTTTAACCTCTTCTTTCTTTTTAGTCTTCAAAAATAGATGGTGATGGTGGGGTATTGTTTTTTCGTATGTTGCTACATTCTCTTTCCTAGTTTTTCATTTTGAAGTTTCTTTCACTATTGATAGGTGATAATGGATTCTGTTGGTTATGGTACAAAGCAACATGTTCCTCTGTCTTCTGCATTTCCTACAAATTGACAGCTGGAGCCAGAAATTGGACCAGATTCAAGTTCAATTCTTTTAGCAAGACAGCAGGAAACACATAATGTCTGGTTGTCTCTCTTTTTGTGATCATAGCAGTCACTGATGCTTAATGCCTGTATTCATTCCCTGGGGTATATGGTGATATTCTGCCATTTCTTTTTAAAATATTTAAATAAACATCTTGTTTCAGAATAGTTTTAGATTTACAAAAAAATTTCAAAGATAGTGTGAGAATTCAGTGTACCCTGTACCGAGTTTCCCCTATTTTAACATCTTACACTCCTGTGGTACATTTGTCACAACAAGTGCATCAGTATTATTTATTATTATTATTATGCATACATTATTAACTATGCATACATTATTAACTAAAGTCCACACTTTATTCAGATTCCCTTGGTTTTTGCCTAATGTTCTTTTTCTGTTCCAAGATCCCATCCAGAATATCACAACACATGTAATTATCGCGTTTCATTCATTGCTAGTGGGGATGCAAGACAGTACAACCACTTTCGGAGACAGTCTGGAAGTTTCCTACCAAACTGAACATAGGCTTACCATACGATCCAGTGATTGTACTCCTTGGTATTTACCCAAATGAGTCGAAAACGTATCCATGCAGAAACCTGCATATACTTATAGCAGCTGTATTCATAATTGCCCAAAATTGGAAGCAACCAAGATATCCTTTAATAAGTAAATGGATAAGCAAATGGTACATCCATACGATGGAGTATTATTCAGCAATAAAAATAAATGAGCTATAAAGTCATAAAAAGACAATGAGGAAACTTAAAAGCATATTGCCCAGTGAAGGAAGCCAATCTGAAAAGAATACATATTGTATGATTCTAACTATATGACATTCTGGAAAAGGCAAAACTAGGGAGACAGTAAAAGGACCAGTGGTTGCCGGGGTTCAGAATGAGGGAAGAACAGGTGGCGCACAGGGGATTTTAGGGCAGTAAAACTATTCTGCTGATACTGTAATGGTGGATACATTCATTACACATTCATCAAAGCCCACAGAATGTACGACACAAAGAGTGAACTCTAACATAAACTGTAGACTTTGGTTTATGAGTCATATTACCTCATAAATTGTAACAAATGTACCACACTAATACAAGATGTTAATAATAGCGGAAACTCTGTGTGTGTGAAATATATGGGAACTCTGTACTCTCTGTTCAATTTTCCCATAAACCTAAAACTGCTCTAAAACAAAGTCTATTAATTTAAAGAAATGTCTCATCATATTCCTAATTTAGTTAATCAGTTACTTTATATCTCTATGGATTCATAGAGTCTTATTTTGTCTGATAAGTTATGTCATTATTATTGATAAAGAAAAAGGCATTCCTGAGATCTAGGACCTGGTGTGATGCTTTCAGCTGGGCGTCACTGTTCAAAGCTGGCCTGGTGCTCAAACTAGGCCACGTATCCTCTTCTGTCGGACACAAATCATCTCACAGAGCACCAACATCAGACAAGGCCACTTTGAGACCATGGCAAATTGATACAAAACAAGGCCACTTAATAATTTTGTCTAGGCATAGACAAAAGCAAGATGCAACCCACAAAATATCAAATATCCCTCTCTCCCGGCTAATATGAGTGACTGCTTCTTCTTGACTGTTACAGCCTGATCCCTGCTCTAGTCTGCCCTCCCTATAGATAAGATTTGTTGAGGCACCAATCATAGAAATGTCTCTGCTTCCTGACAGTGTGTGATTCAGAGCAAACCCCATGTTCTTGGACTCTCCCCAAACCCTCCAAAACAAAAGCCGGATCCTGTAATAGTTTCTGACACCCTCTGACTGAGATACCCCATGGTTACTTATGGTATGCATTCGCCCTCACTGTAATGAGTAGTAAACCCAACTGGTCCAACTATAGGCATTGACACTATCATCTATTTTGATGCTAAAATTGTCTCAGATTTGACCTGTAGGCCAAAGTCCTTTTGACATATCCCTATTGTTCTTTGAGCACTTTCCTACTTTCTGGCACAGTAAGATATCCCAGGCTCATCTTGTAGGTTCTCTGCCCCAGCCCTGGAATCAGCCATTTCTCTAAGGAGCCCTGGTTTCTTTCAGTTGGGAATGATATTAAAAAACCAAGACTGGGGAGTTAAGTGGGCTCATTGCTTTTGTGGTACCACTGCTTCCAGGTGTGGCCAGGGTTAGGGAATATATATATATGTACTTTTCTTTCTTTTTTTTTTTTTTTTTTTTGCGGCACACGGGCCTCGCACTGTTGTGGCCTCTCCCGTTGTGGAGCACAGGCTCCGGACGCGCAGGCTCAGCAGCCATGGCTCACGGGCCCAGCCTCTCCGCGGCATGTGGGATCTTCCCTGACCGGGGCGCGAACCCGTGTCCCCTGCATCGGTAGGCGGACTCTCAACCACTGCGCCACCAGGGAAGCCCTATATGTACTTTTATCTACACACACACAAACATTTGCATCTATATTTATCTCTGTCTTTATTCCTATATATATGACAACGTGAGTTCACACTGACAGTTTCAGCACCGCAGGATTCATTTTATTTTTTCCTTCCTTATTTGTAACTTTCTTTTCTGTCAGTGAGAAACCTGGCATCCCTTTCCCTTAATATATCCACGTATGTATGTAGCCACTCTCCTGCCTCAGACTTCCCTCTGATGCCCTCATGTCACCTGGGCTCAGAAATCCCGTGCTGTGCTGTGCCCTCACCAGACATCCTCCAGACCCCGACTGGGCTCTCCCATACTGCCCTGAGTCACCATGACTTCCTTCCACCTTGCTCTGCCCTACCTGAGGGCTTTAAGCTTGAACTGAGAGGAAGGGAATGAGGAAGAGGAAGAAGTGCAGGAAAACTTCTATATTTCCTGTTAACTTAAAAAAAAAAAAGGAACAGTGTCGGCCAATTTGGTCTAGGCAAAAAACTCTGCCTAAGATACTATTCATGGCAGCTTGTATATTAAATAGTCAATTTCACTTAACAAATGTTTGTTAAAGCATCTGTTTATATTTTATCGTAATGTACTTTTGTGACCACTTTTAGTATTTGTATGGTATAGAATATATTTCGGGGGCAGGGCCCAATTTGCGGCATTGTACCTGTGGAAAGGCGCCACCATGGCAACTTTCAGGTGCCAGGGGCAGAGGTGGAGAAGTGCTTTCATCGGCAAGAGCAGCGCCAAGCTGGGGGCCTCCCAGCAGACCCACAGGTGTGGCAAGAGGGGAGGGAAATCAGTGTTTGTGGCTGGTGGTGACAGGTGGGGGACGAGTGGGGAGGCAGGTGGGCCTGTTAAAGAAAAAATTGTTCATGCTGTTTATCGAGGATCGTAAGGCAGCTTTCATTCAGGACCATGGCGATAGGTAGAGAGACCACTGCAATGGGATTCTGCAGCGGGAGAGAGACTGGACTTAACTCTGAATACCGCACAGGCAAGTGGGAATTTGTAGCCAAGGATCAGGGTGGGAGTCAGTGTGTGGAAAATTCCTACGAGGAAGCATCAGCAGTAAGAGGGAACTCTGGCTAAACCAGACTAACAGGATTCTTGCTGAAGGCAGGCCGGGGTGATCAGATACCACCTGGGAAATGAGGGGGATGAGGAACCTGATCAGATAGTGAGGTTAGGGGAGCTGATGCTTGCTGAAACTGTATTTTACAAGCAGGTGCAGAGATGGGCTTGGAGAAGGTTTGGGAACCTGACTGAAGTTTGGTCAAGCAAAGAATCTTTGTCAGCGCTCACTGAATCAGGCTGGCCCATGAGGCCTGTCACCCCTGTGACCCTGTGATAAGGGACTGTCGTCCAGGGCCCCCGCTGCTGAGCCACCATGGTCCCACCTCACCAAGAATGCCTGGGGGTCACCATTTGACTGTTGATTCAGTCAGATGAAGCTCAGATTCTTCCCCCCAAATTCAAGGGAACAAATATCGGTAAAGCCTGGATTACGTGTGTTACGTGTTATCATTAACCCAATATATACCCGTGGATAGAAGATACCTCCCCGGCGCACCATTCCAGACACATAGAAAGACTTACTGTCTCCAGAATATGCTCTGTGGTCCTGCCTCTGCCCTTTGCTGAAGCTCTGTCTCACCCTGGCCAGAGACCGTGGCCCTCCTTGGAGTTTCTAGAGCTTTCTGTCCTCTTTCTCCATCCCTCCAAGAACGGTAGTTTCTTTCTTTTTTTCTTGAAGGGTCATTATCTTGACAATACACAGAACTGCAGAGCTACTGTGACTGCACCCTGACAGCGGTGGGGAGTGGAATGGGGCGTTGTGTGAATCCACTCGAAGGAAAGAAAACCCCGTCCTGAAGTCATGGCTGAAAAGCCCAGAAGACGCTGAGCAGGTCCCTCCAGGAGCCACTCGCGTTTGCAGGAGGCTTAGAGGAAGCTGTGTATCTTTACAGGCCGCCTTGGGCACCCACTCGGGTGAGTGAAGGGCTGACCCGTACCTGTGACCTTCACTGCTGTTTGTCCGACTCACCCCCTGGGTCTTGCCACAGAGCTCAGGACCCTCTCGCCCCGTTCCCCCTCCCCTGCCTCAGCCACCCCTGTGTGCTGGTCCCCCAGGCCCTGAGATAACCAGTAGCTACCCTCCTCCGTTAGCCTCTGCCCTCCCTGTGGTTGCCGGGTCCAGGGAGGCCCTCCCGGCTCCTGCGCCGCCCACAGAGGACAGACGGCGACCCGTGACTTTCAGAGGCATCTGTCCATTACCACTGGCACCCTGACTGCTCCTTCACCCCACCCGTCCCCCACAGTACCCAGCCCGGACCCCTCGACAGTGGGAAGGGGCGTCAGGTTTCCCGTCTCCGCGAAGGCCTTTGACTTTCTTTCTCAACATAACAGGACTTCCATGGGCAGCTGAAGGTGGTACATTTTGCCAGGCAATGTGCATTCTTCCGATCTAGCTCGCTTCTGGGACTTGACAGGCTGTGATCTGTTTGTTTTTTGTGACTAAGGAGCCACAGGCTGGGAAGGCGATTTGCTGCCTTCAACCCTTTACCGCCCGGCTGTGAAGGCAGGTGACAAGGAGACTGTTCTTTGCTGTGTGTTCTCACTGGCCCAGCCCAGGATCAGAGCATCCAGGGGTCCTGGTGGGTGGGTGATCCTGGTAAGGCTGTGAGAGCCTTGTCTCACCCGCAGACCCGTGCTGCCATTTTCTGAGCCCTTTCCGGGAGCCAGGCTCTGTGCTAAGTGCTTTGTTGCCAAGTTCGCTGTCTCACGTAGTCCTCACAACGGCTCTCTGCGAGGTAAGTGTCAGCACCCCCATCTTCCAGGAGAGGAACCTGAAAGGTTCCATAAGGTGTCCACGGCCAGGACTGTAGACGGTGGTGTTGGACTCTGGCCCCGGCCCACCTGGACTCATAAGCAGTAAGCTAGCTCAGCTCACAGCAGCACACCCTCCACCAGCCTTAAAGCAGGGGGACAATTTCGTTAGAGTGCAAAGCATTAGGGGTTCAAATAACAAATAGGTTGTCCAGTGCAAGCCCATGACATGGTTTAAAAAAAAAGCACCTTTACACAGCTGGAAGCCCCGGTCTAATTTCTCTCCCTCCGCTGTAACATGGACCACCTCTAGCCCAGGTCCTCTAATGGAACTTGAGGGTTTAAATTTCTGCTGCTGTCCAAGACACCCTAACTCTTGCACCCCAGAACCCACCCATCCTAGGAGTCCAGCCTGAGCGAACTCGCACTGTGGCCCTCTCAGCCCTTGCCCTGGGATCTCCCAAAGTCTTTGTGGAATCGTCTTTCATCCCCACCTCAGAGCATATCCTTGCTCCCCGCTCTGAGCTCGGGCGGGGCGGGGCGGGGCGGGGCGGGGCGGGGGTGGGGGCCACAGGTGCGGCCACTTGAAGCAGGATCTTAGTTTCCTGACCGCCAATTGAATCCGGGCCGCCTCGGTGAAAACCAGGAATCTTAACGCCTAGACCATGAGGGCCAGCGGGCTTGAAACAGGACCTTGGTCCTTGTCTTCTCTGAAGAAAGAATTCAACAAGGAGACAGAAGGTAGTGAAGCAGGTAAAGTGTTTATTAGAAAACAAGTACGTGTGGAAAGACACGCGAGGGGGCTCGGAGAGTCACGTGCTTTGGGGTGGCTTAAACTTTATATGGGGGCAGTTTTCTGGGTTTCCTCTAGCCAATCATCTTGCTTCATCTGGCTTTGTGCCCGTATCTGGTCTGACTCAGGGCACTCCACGACGTGGGCGCACGTCTTTTAGCCAAGATGGATTCCAGCGCGAGGGCTCTGGGAGGCTGTCAGGACGTACTATGGGCTAACGCCCCCTCCCTTTTTTGACTCCTGAGGAACTTTTTTTTGCGCATGTGTAGTCGGGGAGGTCTCCTTGACCTCAAGAATGAAAAATGTGGTCGTCTTATCTTGTTACTCAGGCAGAGCTCAGCTCCTCTCTGTTCCTGCCTTTATCTTTCCCTTGAAATGTCTGCAGGAGACAAGCTCCAGCTGCTCAGCGGCCCAGCTATCTCCTGTCTCACTTCCAAGGGTGTGATGGTGCCAGGGGGGCTAAGCTGGCGTTTACTGAGGGATGGCCATCTAACCTTTTGATCTTCATCTCAGTCCTCCTGGTCTGTAACCGGGGTGAAAGGAAAGACTGGGTGCCCGGTGTGCCTCAGATCCACCCCAGCCCCTCCTGTGCGCCTCTTTTGATTGTAAGGAGCTACATTTCACGGGCTTCTTTACCACTGACCTTGGGAGGCATGCCACGGGAGGCCTGGTGGAAAACTGGAGGGAGGGGAGGAAATTCCCTACTGCTTTACTCTCTCCCTCTGCTCTTGCATCTCAGCAGTGGCTGTGTTCCCTTCAGGGCTCCAGCTTCTGCCACGCAGCCCCTGCCTTATGGTCCCAGCTCCCATGGGGCCATCTCACAGTTTCAGCATCTGCAGGAGACCTGGTTTTGGCCCCTGGTCCCACCCTCTGCTCCCACTGTCTTCACAGGCCCTGGTGTGTTTGTGGCTTCCTGCTGTGGCTAATCTCTGCTTTTCCACTGTTTCCTGTTGAATTCCTCTGCACTCCTGTAGCTTCATCAACTGATCCCCTGTATTAAGTTCCTTTTTTCAAAGACCTAGAGGGATTTCTGTTTTCCTGGGCAGACCCAGCTTTCACCAAGTGCTTTATGAACCATACTGCCTAGACAAAGGAAGAGGCTCTTGTTCCTCTGTTCCTCCCTGCCCAGCTTGGAAGTGAGGAGGGCAGAGCTCATTTCTTTCTTTTTAAAGTCTAGATTTGTTATGATTATAGAAGTTACCTGTTAGTGAGGAAAGCTCTGAGCATCAGTGATGCGACCCTCCACTCAGACTGTGGGACTGTCCCCCTCTTTTTCCCCAGACCCTCAGCTCCTGCACAAGAGGGTCAGATGAACATCTGCAGCAACACAGTTCTTATTCCCGGATGACTGCAACCTGGCTGGGAGCTAGGCTGCAAGTCCTTCCTGCTGAGGTCATGGCTCAAAGCTTCAGTTCACTGGGCATGAGCTGCCTGGAAACACGTGGATGCGTCAAACCAGGCGCCGGCAGCAAGAGCTGTGAGTTGGTGTGTGTGTGTGTGGGGGGGGGTGACTCCTGTGTAGAAATGTGCAAATGCCATTTGCTAGGATGGGGACTTTGTCTCACAGGGTCTCCAGGAAGCAGGGAAGGGATGGGGTGGTGGAGAAGAGAACAGGAGTCTGATGCAAATCAACCCAGTAACCCTGGAGACCGGTGCAGTTGGTACCTTCAGCAAACACTGAAGCCTTTCCTCTGTGTGATAGTTATTTCTTCTAATGTGTTACTATAGTTGTTATACTTTATCAAAAAAAGATGCTACATGAGAAGGGGAAATTCAGCCAGTTCTCTAGCAGTGGGGGAGAGGAGAATGATGTTGGCAGAAGAAAATCTCCTCTCAAAATCTGGCAGGTGCTGTTGAAGGTGGCAGTCCTGATATTACTGCAGTGCTTCTTTCCTTATGCTCAGATGGAGGGAACTGAGCTATTCCAGATCTTTTATTCTTTGTCTCAGAGGAGTAGGAGTTAATTACAAAATATCATTCGATATACTCGCTGTTGAAGGATGACAGCCACTATGTTTTTCTCTTTTCAAAATGCAGAAGCCACTGATCCGTTTCATTGCCCGGCCCAGCTGTGAAGTGCACATTCTAGATGCTAACTATTATGTTTCTTAGAACAACTTCCCTTTGATAAAACTTTTCCAAATAGTAGATAATGCATCCTTTACTTCTAAGGAAGGGACGTGCAGCAGACAGAGAAAAACTGGGGCTGGAAGAGTCCTTTTCCTGCCCTCTAACCCTGAGGCCAATACTCTGAGAAGGTTAACACTTCTGCCTCCTTGAGGAGGGGAGGGGTGAGAGGGGCCACCTAAGAACTCCACTGTGGCCCAAGGGAAAGAACTTATATTTCAAGGCCCTGCCCCAGAGTTTGAAAACTAAATCTCTCAGCTGTTTGATAAGCGGTGAGAAAGAGCCCCTTCCTTTGTACTCTGGGCATGGTCTGGACAGAAGAGAGTGGACCAAATGGCTCAGCTGATGCTCAGCACGTTAATGAAGAGGTCCATGGGAAACACTTTCTGCCTTTCTTTTTATTATTTTTTTAAATTAACTTATTTTATTTATTTATTTTTGGCTGCATTAGTTCTTCATTGCTGCACGTGGGCTTTCTCTAGTTGTGGCGAGCGCGGTGCATGGGCTCCTCATTGCGGTGGCTTCTCTTGTTGCAGAGCACGGGCTCTAGGCACGCGGGCTTCAGTAGTTGTGCTGCGTAGGCTCAGTAGTTGTGGCTCGTGGGCTCTAGAGCACGGGCTCAGTAATTGTGGCGCACGGGCTTAGTTGCTCCACGGCATGTGGGATCTTCCCGGACCAGGGCCCAAACCCGTGTCCCCTGCATCGGCAGGTGGATTCTTAACCACCGCGCCACCTGGGAAGCCCCACTTTCTGCCTTCCTATTGCTACACTGTTTCCTTCTGGAGATTATTATTCATTATTGGGAAGTGTGTGTGTGTTGGGAGTGGTGAGCATTACTTCCCAAAGATTGTTGCAGGGAACTGAGTGGAGTGGGGGGAGGGGGGCTCCATCCCACCAAAGCCATGCATGGTGGCCATAGTGTAGGTGGAGGGCAGCAGTCCCTAAATTCCAAGTGGTAGTCCCCAGTGGAGGAGCTGAGAGACACATAACGAGGCATCAGCAACATGGCTGGATCATGGCCTGTGTGAGACCAACATCTCTTTCAAAACGTGACGTGAGCTCTGCCTGGAGAGGTAAATATACAGCTGTCACAAGTTCTTCCAGGGTTTAATGAAGGAGTATTCTAGATGAACCCATTGGTCATGACACTTAGCCAGCATTTCTCCCCAAAACCTATGCTATTAAGAAACTGAGTTAATATAATAAGTAACTATTTGGAATAGAAATCATCCATACTCATGCTACTAAGAAAGTAATTTACATAGAAACGGAGAGTAGAATGATGGTTGCCAGGGGTGGGGATGGGGGAGAATGGGAGATGGTCAAAGGGTACAGACTTCCAGTTTTAAGATGAGTAAGTCCTGGGGATCTAATGTACTGACATGGTAACCATAGTAACAGTGTGGTTATACAGTAATACAGTAACAGTACTGTATTACCTACTTGAAAGTTGCTGATAGATCTTAAATGTTCTCACAACACACACAAAAGGTAATCATGTGAGAGGTGGAGGTGCTAACTGACCTTATTGTGGTAATCATTTTGCAATAAATACACGTATCAAATCATCATATTGTATACCTTAAACTTATACAAAGTTGTATGTCAGTCATATCTCAATAAAGCTGGGGAAGTTAATTAATAAGAAATGCTCCAAACCCATGCTATTAAGAAAGTGAGTTAATGTAATAAGGAATTGCTTGAGGGAAAAGTCCCAGCCCCACATGTGGCAAATCACTATTTGGAAATTTTGGAGTGTGGTGAAGAAAGGAAAGTCAACAACAAAGATTAAAACCTTAGAGGACCTCAAGTTATGATGGAGTTGAATCCTATGAGCTAGGAAATACTGACAACAGATTTAAATATCATTCATAGGATTTATTAAGAGCCTCGTCCTAGGGCCGGTGGCCTAAAACTAGCCCAGTAATGAAATGGTCACCCATCCAAGCAAGAGGGACGTTCAAAATATTTCACAATTAAGTGGGGCCACTGGAATCAACCACTTAGATTTCCTATCAGCACGGAATTCTGTGCCAGATGATAATGGTACAATTGCCATTGTGGAAAGGACTGGGGGCTTTGTGGGAGGAGGAGGATCAAGGTAGTCAGGACAACAGGAAGCCCTTGAAGAGCTTAGGGAGCGACATATTTACCAACCAATGTGGAAGTATTTTAATGTTTTGACAACCCGAATGCCCATGCTGTTGCATACCATCTTGGTCCTGCATCCATCCATTCGATCATCCACCATATCTATTCATCTACCACCCGCCCACCCACCCATCCATCCATCCATCCATCCATCCATTCATTCAGTGTTCCATCTATCTATTCAACACACCTATCCTAGGGATATTTCCTTGGGTGATGTGTGTCACAGTGGATATACGGATGAGTGGACATGGCTCTTAGCCTTGGGGAGCTCACAAACTATTCTTGTTATTTGTAGGGAGGATGTGTTTTTGCTGCTGCCATTTATCCTACTGTGATAGAATTATGGTGAGATGTCGTGGAATAACACATTAAATAAATGTATAAAATTTCACAGAGCATAAGTTTATCATTTTATACGCCTCAAAGAAATTTTGTACTTTCCTCCTAGCAATCCTGTGAGATGGGTAGAAACACATTCTATTGACACAAACAAAGACACTGAGATACAAAACTGTTATGTGACAGCCAGAGGGGTACAGAGCCAGGAATCTGGCCAATGGCCCTTCATCATGGGTAGAAGTGGGTGGAATCATTGCTGAGTGATTGTGACTTCAAAGTATGGAATCCTTTCCTATCTTAACATTGACATTGTCTGGCAAACTGTGTAGCCAAGAGTGGATGATCCAGGTTTCTGTGGTTGAGTTGACACTGGCTTTGCAATTAGCCAATGTTTGGCTCTTCGCTGGTTCGACAGAGCAAGAAGGAAGGAAGGGAGGATTCACTGAAATTCAAAAGTCCCCTGTGATTGGAATGGTAAATTTTCATATAAAATGCAATTCAACACCCTCAAATGAAGAAAGGGCTTCTCATGTTCTTTCAAGGACCTACTGAACCAAGACAAATGTCCCAGTGTTCCCACTGGGGATTTACTTTCTTCCTTTCTGTGAGGCCAGTATGAATGGTTACTTTTCAGTCATCTGGATCTTTCTGTACCCAACTGTGGTAGACTCTGACAGATAAAGTGGCTGCCTCTGGCTTTGAGGGTGAATGGAAAAACACACTCTTGTAGCTGAGTGAAAGAGTACCTCCCAGAAGTTGATCAAGTTTGAGTCAGTTTTTAAGCTGTCAGTGGGGACTAGCCTATAGAGTATTTGTAAGAGGAAAATAAGATTTACTGTCCTCCTTTCTTCCCTGAACTTCACTGAAGGTTTTGGCTAGAGAAGAAGTAACTGCAAGAAGCGTGACCTGTCCTCAGGAGATTTATGACCAGAGCCTGACTGGCAGTGATTTAAGCTAAAAGTACCTGGTCAAAAAGCAGAAGAGTTCACTCTTGGGCTATTGGTCGTTCAAGAGGTGAAACAATAACCAAGCATTATGACTCCTCTGTCACACCTCCTTGAAATGGGTCAATACCTCTGGTACCCAGAGCAAGGGCAGGTATAGCTTTCTACCAAATATAAAATAGGCCCCAATATTGTTTATGATGGCTGAACCCACAGAAGTGTCTGTGAACAGAATAGATTGTTCATGCACAGACCACCAGAGGCTTTCATGTGCCTGTGAGAGATGTTAGCTGAGAAAAGGTCCTGGGGAACCTGCCCTTGCCCTGCTACCCCTCAAGCCAGGAGTGGATCCTGGATGGGGAGGGCCTAGGAAAGATGGAACATCATGGTCTAGTCCTGGGAAGCAGTATCTGAAAGAGGCAGCATCCGACTCAAGCAGGAGATGATTAAACCAGCCCTGTCTGCTGCATGTATGTGGCCACCTCGGGCCTCTGAGGTCCCCACCTGCTCCTTGTCCTCAGCTGGTCCTGGTTAACTTCCTCACATTCTGCTACTTCCTCTACTTTGAGCCCATGAAGTCAGGGCTTTCTACATGTATAACCCCAGAAGGGATCAGAAAGCCTGCACAGCACTTTAGGCATTACAAAGAGCTCATATTAGTTATATATTTCTGAATTAAAAACCACCCCAAAACCTAGAGGCTTAAGACAATTATTTGCCTATGATTCTGTGTAAGAAAGTAAAAAGTGGCCCCAACAGCTGGCAGCTGTAGCGTTCCTGAATGTACATAAACAGTTTTCACAGCATATAAACAATACTCAGAGAAGGCCATTCTTTGACCACGATGGAATAAGACAGAACAAGACTATTTTGTGATCATGCCTGAAACTATACAGAGACAAGGCCATTCTGCAACTCAAAACTAACTGAACACCTCCTCCTTCCAGCTAATATGAGTTACTGCTGACAAATGTAGTCCCACTTTAGTCCTCCTGCCTCATAGATAAAAATTATCAAGAGATCCAGTCACCAAGGTGGCCCCATTTTCTGAAAGCACCCAATCAAAAACTGGCTCCCACTTCCCTAAATGCCTTATGGAATCACCCAACAGACACCCAGATCCTATAATAAGCCCCTCCTGGCTTCCCCTTCCTGGTTCCTCTGGTGTACACTCCCCATTGCTGCAGCACTCGAAATAAAGCTAACTTTGCTCAATTACAAGTGTGTTCCTAGTGGTTTTTGACAGGCAGGTTAGCAATTGGGGCTGGGCTCAGCTGGCTGGTTCTTCTGCACCTGGAGTCTCTCGTATGGCTCCAGTCATCTGGCAGCTCAGCTGGGATAGGATGGTCTAAGACGGCCTCACTCTCATGGCTGGGCAGACAGCTGAGCCACACGTCTCCAGCAGGCTAGCTCAGGCGTCTTCTCGTGGTAGACTTATGTGGTATAAGAAGGCAAGTCCCAATGCACAGTATGTTAAGCCTCTGCTCAAATTATGTCTGCGAATGTGCCATCAGTCAAAGCAAGTCATGTAGCTAATCCCAGAATCAATGTGGGATGAGACCACGAAGGGTGGAGATACAGGAAGAAGTAATTGGGGGCCCATTTCTGTAATAAACTACCATAGCACTGAACACACACACAGTCTCATTCAAACCTCACAAATGAAGACACTGTTTTCCTAATTTTACTGATGAGAAAATTCAAGTTTAGAAAAATTTGAATCTTGACTAAGGCCGTAAAGCTAGTAAATTTCAAGGCTGGAGCCCAGGACCAGATTGCTGAGCTGTACTTCAGAGTTTCTCTCCTCAGATACCTCACTGAAGATTTGCACTCTTGCTTTGGTTCTGCAGGGCCCTTCAAGTACATTTTTTTTTTTTTACATCTTTATTGGAGTATAATTGCTTTACAATGGTGTGTTAGTTTCTGCTTTATAACAAAGTGAATCAGTTATACATGTGTTCCCATATCTCTTCCCTCTTGTGTCTCCCTCCCTCCCGCCCTCCCTATCCCACCCCTCTAGGTGGTCACAAAGCACCGAGCTGATCTCCCTGTGCTATGCGGCTGTTTCCCACTAGCTATCTATTTTATGTTTGGTAGTGTATATATGTCCTTATCACTCTCTCACTTTGTCACAGCTTACCCTTCCCCCTCCCCATATGCTCAAGTCCATTCTCTAGTAGGTCTGTGTCTTTATTCCTGTCTTACACCTAGATTCTTCATGACATTTTTTATTTTCTTAAATTCCATATATATGTGTTAGCATACGGTATTTGTCTTTCTCTTTCTTTCTTACTTCACTCTGTATGACAGACTCTAGGTCCATCCACCTCATTACAAATAGCTCAATTTCGTTTCTTTTTATGGCTGAGTAATATTCCATTGTATATATGTGCCACATCTTCTTCATCCATTCATCTGATGATGGACACTTAGGTTGTTTCCATGTCCTGGCTATTGTAAATAGAGCTGCAATGAATATTTTGGTACATGACTCTTTTTGAATTATGGATTTCTCAGGGTATATGCCCAGTAGTGGGATTGCTGGGTCATATGGTAGTTCTATTTGTAGTTTTTTAAGGAACCTCCATACTGTTCTCCATAGTGGCTGTACCAATTCACATTCCCACCAGCAGTGCAAGAGTGTTCCCTTTTCTCCACACCCTCTCCAGCATTTGTTTCTAGATTTCTTGATGATGGCCATTCTGACTGGTGTGAGATGATATCTCATTGTAGTTTTGATTTGCATTTCTCTAATGATTAATGATGTTGAGCATTCTTTCATGTGTTTGTTGGCACTCTGTATATCTTCTTTGGAGAAATGTCTATTTAGGTCGTCTGCCCATTTTTGGATTGGGTTGTTTTTTTTTTTTGTTATTGAGCTGCATGAGCTACTTGTAAATGTTGGAGATTAATCCTTTGTCAGTTGCTTCATTTGCAAATATTTTCCCCCATTCTGAGGGTTGTCTTTTGGTCTTGTTTATGGTTTCCTTTGCTGTGAAAAAGCTTTGAAGTTTCATTAGGTCCCATTTGTTTATTTTTGTTTCTATTTCCATTTCTTTAGGAGGTGGGTCAAAAAGGATCTTGCTGTGATTTATGTCATAGAGTGTTCTGCCTATGTTTTCCTCTAAGAGTTTGATAGTTTCTGGCCTCACATTTAGGTCTTTAATCCATTTTGAGCTTATTTTTGTGTATGGTGTTAGGGTGTGATCTAATCTCATACTTTTATATGTACCTGTCCAGTTTTCCCAGCACCAATTATTGAAGAGGCTGTCCTTTCTCCACTGTACATTGCTGCCTCCTTTATCAAAGATAAGGTGACCATATGTGCGTGGGTTTATCTCTGGGCTTTCTATCCTGTTCCATTGATCTATCTTTCTGTTTTTGTGCCAGTACCATACTGTCTTGATTACTGTAGCTTTGTAGTATAGTCTGAAGTCAGAGAGCCTGATTCCTCCAGCTCTGTTTTTTGTTCTCAAGATTGCTTTGGCTATTCAGGGTCTTTTGTGTTTCCATAAAAATTGTGCAATTTTTTGTTCTAGTTCTGTGAAAAATGCCAGTGGTAGTTTGATAGGGATTGCATTGAATCTGTAGATTGCTTTGGGTAGTAGAGTCATTTTCACAGTGTTGATTCTTCCAATCCAAGAACATGGTATACCTCTCCATCTATTTGTATCATCATTATTTTCTTTCATCAGTGTCTTATAATTTTCTGCATACAGGTCTTTTGTCTCCTTAGGTAGGTTTATTCCTAGATATTTTATTCTTTTTGTTGCAATGGTAAATGGGAGTGTTTTCTTAATTTAACTTTCAGATTTTTCATCATTAGTGTATAGGAATGCCAGAGATTTCTGTGCATTAATTTTGTATCCTGCTACTTTACCAAATTCATTGATTAGCTCTAGTAGTTTTCTGGTAGCATCTTTAGGATTCTCTGTGTATAGTATCATGTCATCTGCAAACAGTGACAGCTTTACTTCTTCTTTTCTGATTTGGATTCCTTTTATTTCCTTTTCTTCTCTGATTGCTGTGGCTAAAACTTCCAAAACTATGTTGAATAAGAGTGGTGAGAGTGGGCAACCTTGTCTTGTTCCTGATCTTAGTGGAAATGCTCTCAGTTTTTCACCATTGAGGATGATGTTGGCTGTGGGTTTGTCATATATGACCTTTATTATGTTGAGGAAAGTTCCCTCTATGCCTACTTTCTGCAGGGTTTTTATCATAAATGGGTGTTGAATTTTGTCAAAAGCTTTCTCTGCATCTATTGAGATGATCATATGGTTTTTCTCCTTCAATTTGTTAATATGGTGTATCACATTAAATGATTTGCGTATATGGAAGAATCCTTGCATTCCTGGAGTAAACCCCACTTGATCATGGTGTATGATCCTTTTAATGTGCTGTTGGATTCTGTTTGCTAGTATTTTGTTGAGGATTTTTGCATCTATGTTCATCAGTGATATTGGCCTGTAGTTTTCTTTCTTTGTGGCATCCTTGTCTGGTTTTGGTATCAGGGTGATGGTGGCCTCGTAGAATGAGTTTGGGAGTGTTCCTCCCTCTGCTATATTTTGGAAGAGTTTGAGAAGGATGGGTGTTAGCTCTTCTCTAAATGTTTGATAGAATTCACCTGTGAAGCCATCTGGTCCTGGGCTTTTGTTTGTTGGAAGATTTTTAATCACAGTTTCAATTTCAGTGCTTGTGATTGGTCTGTTCATATTTTCTATTTCTTTCAAGTACATTTTGTGACTGACTTTTTTCATCTATCATAATGTTTTCAGCTTCATCCATTCCTTTTTATGGCTAAATAATATCTCATTGTATGGATATACCATATTTTGTTTATCCATTCATCAGTTGATGGGCATTTGGGTTGAAGCCAAAAGGAGGAGGTGCTGTGAATTAAGTTATGAGCTGTACATAATAAAGTTATGCCAGCCCATTTATGCCTTTTACTGGGGCAATTTGACATCTCAATCTACAAACTGCCTTCTCTCCTCCAGGTTGAGGAGGGGACATATGTCCCAGGAGGCAGGGATAGTGAGTGGGGGGAGTCATGAAGGGCTCCACTGCATGGGACCTCTCCCAGGTCTGAAGCAGTCTTGCTCCCACATTGAGGCATTTCCCACAGGACCCCATCTGGGGCCAGGCTCTCACTTCAAGGGCACAATTTTATTGCTAGAGCATCTAGACATAGCACATTTAATCAGTCAGGAATTTCTTCTGTCACCAGATCAACAACTATGGCCCTAACACAACTAGGAAAAGATTCCCTAAAAATACAGATTTAACCAATTTCTGCTTTTTCTTAGTTAAACAGAAAAAGCTTAGGGTGGGGCTTGAGAAGGAGGAAAGGAAATAATCTCTATCCCCAAAGCTACTCTACAGCAGACAGCAGGAAGTGTCAGGTGTCTATGAGAACTGGCAGGGCTGCAAGAGCTAAGATTGATTGGAAGTGGCAGAAACTAGAGACAGTTCTTTTTAAAAGACCACACAAAACAAAACAATGGTGCGTTTAGAAAACATGTGTTTCTAGAATTAATTGTAAAAGGCAGCGATGAAAATGGCTGTCAGGACATGTCCTGAGACCTTCTTGCTGAACTGTGCTCCAATTGCAGTGAGGTCCTTGAGTTTATCCACTCCCGCAGGGTTCCCCAGAGGTGCCAGAGGGGGCCTGGAAATCCACACTTTTAACAGGGCCATGAGTGGTCTGAGCATCCCATTTCGGAATCACTGTCCTAGAGGCCACCTTAGTTCTGTCTTCTGATTGCAGTGTTCATTTCTGAAGGTGGAAGTCACAGAAGAAAGGAGAATGCTTTGGAGTCTTTGGGAGTGACATGGATCAGTCCTCACGTAACTGGAAAACTTAACTGCTTGGCACATTCCACTTAAGACACACGCCCACTTTAGGTCAATGAAAGGAGTATTTTAATATCGGTTCAATTTGTTTAATCGAGTTGAGAAGCCCTCCGGGGAGGCAGAACTACACCATTTCTACTGGAAGCTAATGGATATTCACAGGTTGACTGCATTATGGTGTATTAGTCAGGGTTCCCCTGAGAAACAGAACCAACAGAATATATATGTAAAGAGATTTATTATAAGGAATAGGCTTATATGATTATGGAGGCTAAGAAGTTCCAGCCCGAGTCTGAAGCAGGAGAGCTGATAGTGTAACTTCCAGTCCAAGTCTGAATCCAAAGGCAAGAGGAGACCAATGTCCCAACTCAGAGACAGGTAGAGAGAGAGTGAATCCCTCACTCAGCCTTTTTGTTCTATTCAGGCCTTAATCTGATTGGATAAGACCCACCCACACTGGGGAGGGCAATCTGCTTTACTCATTCTACTGATTCAAATCTTAATCCAATCCATAAACACCCTCACAGACACACTCAGAATAATATTTAACCAAATATCTGTCCATCCCATGGTTCAGTTGATATATAAAATTAACCATTACATGTTATTTCACATTTCAAAATAAAGTGGGATCTAAATGTATTCTACTACTCTTAATTTAGTTAAACCTGGCGAAGGACCCCCAAGTCAAGAAGTCTCTAAAAAGATACCTCAGTGCTGTGCTTTTTCTTGGGTTGGCTGGCTGGTGACCCTGGTGTCCCTCTTCTTTCCCACCATGGCTACCGTGCTTTGTAACACAATGGCTTCTTTACATGGAGATCTCCTCCATCAGACTTGTGAGTTCCCAAAGCCAGGAACCTGGTCTATATTGTTTACCCAGTACTGCTAGCCTGGGATGGTGCCTGCCACATAGAAGGTGCTAGAAGGTGCTCAATAACCTTTTTTTAGAAATTGGACTTGATCCTTGGCCCATAATACTGGTATATTGAGTTGGCTTCCCCATCCACCACCAAATCTCTTGCAGGACAGGCTTATGGCATTGTTTAAGCTTGGTTTGACAAATTAATATGAAATACTAAGAGAAATTATTAACATTTTTATGACAGAGAAAGCATTAGAATAAAATGAGACTATAAAATAAAATTGTAGCAATTGACTACTAAAGACGGGGCTCAACCTAATAAACAATCTTTCCATAATTTGTTTTATTCTGGTGAGTTGTGGCAGCAGCTGCTGATTTACAACAGGCTGATTCTGACCAAATCTAGCTCAGATTGTGATGAAGAAATATAACTCAATATTACACACAAAATATAGTTCATAGGGCTTCCCTGGTGGCGCAGTGGTTGAGAGTCCGCCTGCCGATTCAGGGGACACGGGTTTGTGCCCCGGTCCAGGAAGATCCCACATGACGCGGAGCAGCTGGGCCCGTGAGCCATGGCTGCTGAGCCTGTGCGTCCGGAGCCTGTGCTCCGCAACGGGAGAGGCCGCAGCAGTGAGAGGCCCGCATACCGCAAAAAAAAAAAAAAAAAGAAAAAAAAAAAGAAAAAAAAAAGAATGAGGGTGAAGGACTTCCCTGGTGGCGCAGTGGTTGAGAGTCCGCCTGCCGATGCAGGGGACACGGGTTTGTGCCCCGGTCCGGGAAGATCCCACATGCCGCGGAGTGGCTAGGCCCGTGAGCTATGGCCGCTTAGCCTGCGCGTCCGGAGCCTGTGCTCCGCAACGGGAGAGGCCACAACAGTGAGAGGCCCACATACCGCAAAAAAAAAAAAAAAAAAAAAAAAAAAAAAAAATATATATATATATATATATATATATTTCAGTTTTTTTGTTTTGCACCAAATGTCATTGAGGCATTCAGAAAAATGTTAAAATACCTTTCATGGATGATTTTTCTCCAGTAAATTTTTAATCACACCAAATATGCAATAAACAAATGCAGTTATTTCCTCTATAATTAAATTGACTAAATTCACAAGTTCATCACATTAATTAAAACAGCACTCACCCAGCTGTCAAATTACAAATAGCTGGCTTTCTCTTGGGCTTCAGATGATAGCTTTTATTAGTTCATATATTTACGCATATACAGGCTATCATTTGCCCTGCACTCTTTCAGATTTGTTAATTTTGCAACAAATCCTTTGTTAGGAAAAAAATGAAAATTTAAGTAATATCTGTTCTTTAACTGAAACCCACAGTCAAACCTGTTGCAGCATTTTTTTTCAGTCAAATGTCAGTTATGTCCCTATAAATAAAGCTAATTACCAACTTCAAAGTAATAGATAACCCTGAACTTTTAGAGAAAAAGTATGTTTATTTGAATTCATTTAAGCTTGGATATAAATGATTTCAAGACATAATGGTGCAAAAACCCAGTATTCCCAGAGACTGATTATATTTGACTCTAAAGACCCAATGATAATACAACATAATTAAACACACGGTGGTGTGAGTGTCTCTGAAACACATTATCTGCAACGTGGATAAAGAGAAAAGAAACGGGATTTCCTTTTTTTTTTTCCTTAAATGAGACTTTAAGAATGTAAATCTGGTTTTCAAATGTTTAGCTAAATCATTCTTTTCTCTCTCTCTCAAATCCTACATGAAGTTAGTTTTCATAGACTCAGATTTGGAAGTTGAGTCTAATTCCTGACTCAGAACCAGAATCTTCTTTTTGTTGCTCTAATCGCAGGCAGCCTCTCAAGGCAGCCTTTCCTCTATTTGAAGGGCTCATTGCTGGAAGCGTCTCCTTTATGTTGTTAGAGCCTTAAACCATGTCCTGTAGGGTCCCATAATCATTTGACCTTATTTGGCCTTGTTTCTGTAATTCAGAAAAAGCCCCTCTCACCCCTAGAAGTGACCTGAATCTTGCTCATATTATATGTTTTTCAGATGACTTCCTTCCATTCTGGATACTAAAACCCTGACTGACTCAAACTTGTCAATACCGGGTTTAAAATGTAAGTCACAAATTCAATTCTGCAGATTTCTTGAGTAGCATTGTGTCAGGTACATGCAAAAAATTTGGTTATTATAAAGAGATCATTTTTTTGTTTGTTTTGCACCAAGTGTCATTGAGGCATTCAGAAAAATGTTAAAATACGTTTCATGGATGATTTTTCTCCAGTAAATTTTTAATCACACCAAATATGCAATAAACAAAATGCAGTTCTTTCCTCTATAATTAGATTGACTAAATTTTACTGTCCTCCAGTAGTTTCCAATTGGGAATAGACCAATTCTGCACCTCTCTCCAAGCTTCTCTTTCCACGCCATCCCAGTCTCCCTCTAAGGGGGAAGTTGTGCCTGTGGTTGGGTAAATCCCAGGATAGTCACTGGTCCTGTTTTACTAGGGGACCAGGTGGCTGAGCCTTAAAAGATACCACCCGTTTGTGGTGCCCTGTCCATCCTCCCTAAGGCAAGACTTGGAGCCTAGTGACAGGCCAGCCATCCACTGTTTCTGTGTTGTGTCCACTCTTGGTAAGTGGACTCTGCCCACTTGAACCCCCTCCATCTCTCTCTGTCTCTCCGTCGATCTGCCCCTCTCTCTGCACTGGAGGTGCAGGTGGGAAGAGTAAGTATCCCACTTTGACCTTGAACCAAATCTGCCTACTGTAACTGAATTTTCCTAGTGGGCTCTACTTTGTAGAACAAGGGCATTGGTTCACATTAAATCCTGGCACTTTATTCTCATTCTGCTATTGTTCTTTAAACACAGATTCCTCAGCCTGAGCCACTATGAGGAGGAGTGGGGGGAGGAGAAGCATGATACAGACTTTCCTGGGACCCTGTACCTCATTCCACCAGGTGCACACCAGAGCCCCACCCAGAAATCCCAACACTCACACGGCAGACATAATAAAAAATATATACCCATAAAAGGAGAACAAAAACATGGAGTTTCCTGGGTGAGAGATTGGGGGTTGAGGTAGTAGTTGTAAGGCAAGGTATGGAAAGAATTGGAACTTTTAGCAGGAGCAGCTGGAAGGCTGAGGAGGGAGATGACAGCCTGTGAGGGGGGGAGAAACTGGAATATATTCAGGAAATGGTGAGATCTCAAGTTCAGTTGAAACATGTAGGAAAGAGAGGGAAGAGGAAGGCTGGAAAGAGCTGGCCAAAACATGAAGCTCTTTGCCTTACAGGCCAAGGTCTTGTGCATGACTGGGTAGGCAATGAGGAGTTGCTGAGGTTTAGCTTGTTGGGAAGTAGAAGTGGTCCCCTCACATACAGTGATATGTGGGCCAGGGAAGAGGGAAAAGGGAGGCTGGGCAACTGTGAGCCCAGTGAGGAGGCTTTCAAGTGTAACACCCAGATGTGGTGGTCCATGGAGAGGGCAGTGCAGAAAGGATTGATGCAAACCCAGGTTGGACTCATATTTTTAGCTGCCACATCAAACTCTTGGTTGACGTTGGACTTAGCATTGACTGAGATCACCAGATCTTTTTTTTCACAGGAATTCTTTCAAGTCTCCCCACACTCACAATTTACAAGTGACTAGGAAGATGTCTGTATAAAGCCTGACCTTCATCTTTGTGCAAATTAATCTTTTTTAGTGTTAACTTGACATTCCTGACTCCCAAGATAAGTCTCAATCTTCACTCTGTTGTCTATCACTTTATCTCTTCTTCCCTGCTCTGTTTTGTCAGAAAATGGAATAACCATCAAAGCTATTGCTAAAAATGTTGACAAGATAAGGACAGATACAGACCCCTGGAGCTCTAAGTGGAAGCCCCACTAATAGCATCAAAACCATTGACCAACAGACTGCAGGAACATTGCTTCCCTGGAAGCAAATCCATCCATCGACCTCATCATGCCCCTGAGTGTTAATCATTCCATTCCATAAAAGACTTCACAGTGACATCAAATACTCTGTGCATTCCCCTGGCCTCTGGACTCTAGCACCGGCAGTGAGGAGAAGGTGGGTCATGTGACACTACTGTTCTGCTAATTTTACAAAGACTGCTCTTTCTTATTTTCTTTCTTTTTTTTTTTTTTTTGTGGTACGCGGGCCTCTCACTGTTGTGGCCTCTCCCGTTGCGGAGCACAGGCTCCGGACGCGCAGGCTCAGCGGCCATGGCTCATGGGCCCAGCCGCTCCGTAGCATGTGGGATCTTCCCGAACCGGGGCACGAACCCATGTCCCCTGCATCGGCAGGCGGACTCTCAACCACTGCGCCACCAGGGAAGCCCTCTTATTTTCATTTTAAAGATATTTTCATTTTTCTTATACAAATACAAGAAGTAAGATTACTGGATCATATAGTAGTTTTCCATAGTGGCTACACCAATTTACATTCCCACCAACAGTGCACAAGAGTTGCCTTTTCTCCACATCCTCACTAACATTTGTTATCTCTTGTCTTTTTGATAAGAGCCATTCTAACAGGTATAAGGTGATATCTTATTGTGGTTTTGATTTGCATTTCCCTGGTGATAGTGATGTTGAGCACGTTTTCATGTACCTGTTGGCCATTTGTATGTCTTCAGAAAAATGTCTATTTACTTCCTCTGCCCATTTTTAACCGAATGGTTTTGTTTTGTTCTGTTTTTGTTATTGAGTTGTGTGAGTTCTTTATACTTCACATATTAACTTTTATCAGATATTTGATTTGTAAATACTTTCTCCCATTCTGTAGGCTGCCTTTTCATTTTGTTGATAGTTTCCTTTGCTGTGCAGAAGCTGTTTAGTTTTATGTGGTCCCATTTGTTTATTTTTGCTTTCGTTGCCTTTGCTTTTGGAGTCAAATCCAAAAAATCATTGCCAAGACCAATGTCAAAGAGCTTATCCTTTGTATTTTCTTCTAGGAGTTTTATGGTTTCAGGCCTTATGTTTAAGTCTTATTCAATTTTGAGTTGCCTTTTGTGTATGGTGAAAGATAGTGGTCGAGTTTCATTCTTTTGCATGTGGTTGTCTGGTTTTCTCAGCAACATTTCTTGAAGAGACTATCCTTTCCCCACTGTATATTCTTGGCTCCTAAACTAATTGACTGTATATACATGGGTTTATTTCTGGGCTCTCTATTCTGTTCCTTTGAGCTATGTGTCTCTTTTTATGCCAATACCATAATGTTTTCATTACTATAGCTTTGTAATATAGTCTGAAAATCAATGTTAAAAAACAAAATTCAAAAAATACCACAAAATTCAACTGAGTAAATTTGAAGATCTAATTGGCTTTATTCAAAGATTCATGAATTGGGCAACATCTCATCTAGTAAGCAGAAAGGTGCTCCAAGGAGTTGTAAAAAACAGAAGGTTTTTATAGGTAAAAAGAGAGTGGGACAAGGAAATGAAAAGAGTAGATTACTTCAGGAAAGGTTATCTTCCTTTAGGGATAGGCAGTGGGTCTTAGGCAGATTACCTCACTAGTGCTGACCAGGAAATCAAGACTGATTTGTTTAAATTTCCATTCTTGGGAGAAGCTGAAAGTGCAGTTAGGTAGTCTTGGTGGGTCTTAGCACAGGTGACTCCATTTGGGGCTTGTTTCTTTTAACATCAGGAAGTGTGATGCCTCCAGCTTTGTTCTTCTTTCTCAAGATTGCTTTGGCTATTTGGGGTCTTTTGTGGTTGTATACAAATTTTGGGATTGTTTGTTCTATTTCTGTGAAAAATGTCATTAGTATTTTGATAGGGATTGCTCTGAATCTGTAAATCCCTTTGGGTAGTATGGACATTTTAACTATTTTTTATTTGGACATTTTAACTATTAATTGATCCTAACTATGGGCATAAAATATTTTTCCATTTATTTGTGTCTTCTTCAGTTTCTTTCATCAGAGTCTTATAGTTTTCAGTGTACAGATTCTTCACCTCCTTGGTTAAATTCAATCTTGCTATTTTATTCTTTTTGATACAATTGTAAATGGGGTTGTTTTCTTAATTTCTCTTTCTGATAATTCATTTTTACTGTATAGAATTGTAACTGATTTTTGTATATTGATTTGGTATCTTGCAAATTTACTGATCTTGTTTATTAAATCTAACAGTTTTTTGGTGGAGTCTTTATGGTTTTCTATGTATAATTCATTAATTATATATTTTCTCTATATTATATATATAATTTATTTTATTATTATTATTAAGAAAATTTAAAACACACCTTGTAGGCAGAATTCTAAGAGAGTTTCATGATCTCCACCCCCTGATGTTATGCCCATGATTGGGTTTCATATATGGCAAAAATGAAGGAATTTTGCAAATGTAGCTAAAGTCCCTAAGCAATAGACCTCGTTTTTTTTGTTGTTGTTGTTTTTAAAAAATATTTTATTCCTTTATTCTCTTTTTCTGGAGAAGATTTTAGTCCTGGATACATGAAATACGTCAGGGGGAGGTAAAAATCATTGTGTATCCAAATAACAATATATTTGCTGAATACATTTTCTTTCTTTGTAGTTATACAATAAAGTAAGCTGATTTTTTTGCCTTTATTTATTTATTTTTTATACAGCAGGTTCTTATTAGTTATCTACTTTATACATATTAGTGTATATATGTCAGTCCCAATCTCCCAAATCATCCCCCCCTCCACTTTGCCCCCTTCGTGTCCATACATTTGTTCTCTACATCTGTGTCTCTATTTCTGCCCTGCGAACCAGTTCATCTGTACCGTTTTTCTAGGTTCCACATATATGTGTTAATATACGATATTTGTTTTTCTCTTTCTGACTTACTTCACTCTGTATGACAGTCTCTAGGTCCATCCACGTCTCTACAAATGACCCAGTTTTGTTCCTTTTTATGGATGACTAATATTCCATTGTGTATATGTACTGTATCTTCTTGATACATTCATCTGTTGATGGGCATTTAGGTTGCTTCCATGACGTGGCTATTGTAAATAGTGCTGCAGTGAACATTGGGGTGCATGTGTCTTTTAGAATTATGGTTTTCTCTGGGTATATGCCCAGTAGTGGGATTTCTGGGTCATATGGTAATTCTATTTTTAGTTTTTTAAGGAACCTCCATACTCTTCTCCATAGTGGCTGTATCAGTTTACATTGCCACCAACAGGGCAAGAGGGTTCCCTTTTCTCCACACCCTCTCCAGCATTTGTTGTTTGTAGATTTTCTTTTTTTTTTTTTTTTTCCATTCTAACTGGTGTGAGGTGATACCTCATTGTAGTTTTGATTTGCATTTCTCTAATAATTAATGATGTTGAGCAGTTTTTTATGTACCTCTTGGCCATCTGTATGTCTTCTTTGGAGAGATGTCTATTTAGGTCTTATTACCATTTTATGATTGGGTTGCTTTTTAATATTGAGCTGCATGAGCTGTTTATATATTTTGGAGATTAATCCTTTGTTTGCAAATATTTTCTTCCATTCTGAGGGTTGTCTTTTCGTCTTGTTTATAGTTTCCTTCTCTGTGCAAAAGCTTTTAATTTTCATTAGGTCTCATTTGTTTATTTTTGTTTTTATTTCCATTACTCTAGGAGCTGGGTCAAAAAAGATCTTGCCCTGGTTTATGTCAAAGAGTGTTTTTCCTATGTTTTCCTCTAAGAGTTTTATAGTGTCTGATCTTACATTTAGGTCTTTAATCCATTTTGAGTTTATTTTTGTGTATGGTGTTCTAATTTCATTCCTTTACATGTAGCTGTCCACTTTTCCTAGCACCACTTATTGAAGAGACTGTCTTTTCTCCATTGTATATCCTTGCCTCCTTTGTCATAGATTAGTTGACCATAGGTGCATCGCTTTATCTCTGGGCTTTCTATCCTGTTCCATTGATCTATTTTTCTGTTTTTGTGCCAGTACCATATTGTCTTGATTACTTTAGCTTTGTAATATAGTCTGAAGTCAGGGAATCTGATTCCTCCAGCTCTGTTTTTTTCCCTCAAGACTGCTTTGGCTATTCAGGGTCTTTTGTGTCTCCATACAAATTTTAAGGTTTTTTTGTTCTAGTTCTGTAAAAAATGCCACTGGTAATTTGATAGGGATTGCATTGAATCTGTAGATTGCTTTGGGTAGTATAGCCATTTTCACCATATTGATTCTTCCAATCCAAGAACATGATATATCTCTCTATCTGTTTGTGTCATCTTTGATCTCTTTCATCAGTGTCTTATAGTTTTCTGAGTACAGGTCTTTTACCTCCTTAGGTAGGTTTATTCCTAGGTATTTTATTCTTTTTGTTGCAATGGTGAATGGGATCATTTCCTTAATTTCTCTTTCTGATCTTTCATTGTTAGTGTATAGGAATGCAAGAGATTTCTGAGCATTAATTTTGTATCCTGCAAGTTTACCAAATTCATTGATTAGCTGTAGTACTTTTCTGGTGGCATCTTTAGGATTCTCTATGTATATATCATGTCATCTACAAACAGTGAGTTTTACTTCTTTTCCAATTTGGATTCCTTTTATTTCTTTTTCTTCTCTGATTGCCATGGCTAGGACTTCCAAAACTATGTTGAATAATAGTGGTGAGAGTTGACATCCTTGTCTTGTTCCTGATTTTAGAGGAAATGCTTTCAGTTTTCACCATTGAGAATGATGTTTGCTGTGGGTTTTTCATATATGGCCTTTATTATGTTGAGGTAGGTTCCCTCTATGCCCACTATCTGAAGAGTTTTTAACATAAATGGGTGTTGAATTTTGTCAAAAGCTTTTTCTGCATCTATTGAGATGATCATATACATTTTATTCTTCAATTTTTTAATATGGTGTATCACATTGATTGATTTGAGTATATTGAAGAATCCTTGCATGCCTGAGATAAATCCCCTTGATCATGGTGTATGATCATTTTGATGTGTTTTTGGATTATTCTTGCTAGCATTTTGTTGAGGATTTTTGCATCTATATTCGTCAGTGATACTGGTCTGTAATTTTCTTTTTTTGTGATATCTCTGTTTGGTTTTGGTATCAGGGTGATGGTGGCCTCATAGAATGAGTTTGGGAGTGTTCCCTCCTCTGCAATTTTTTGGAAGAGTTTGAGAAGGATGGGTGTTAGCTCTTCTCTAAATGTTTGATAGAATTCACCTGTGAAGCCATCTGGTCCTGGACTTTCGTCTGTTGGAAGATTTTTAATCACAGTTTCAATTCATTACTTGTGATTCGTCTGTTCATATTTTCTATTTCTTCCTGGTTCAGTCTGGGAAGGTTATACCTTTCTAAGAATTTGTCGATTTCTTCCAGGTTGTACATTTTACTGGTATAGAGTTTCTTGTAGTAGTCTCTTATGATGCTTTGTATTTTCTGTGGTGTCTGTTGTAACTTCTCCTTTTTCTTTTCTAATTTTATTGATTTGAGTCCTCTCCCTCTTTTTCTTGATGAGTCTGGCTAAAGGTTTATCAATTTTGTTTATCTTCTCAAAGAACCAGCTTTTAGTTTTATTGATCTTTGCTATTGTTTTGTTTGTTTCTATTTCATTTATTTCTGCTCCGATTTTTATGATTTCTTTCCTTCTATTAGCTTTGGGTTTTGTTTGTTCTTCTTTCTTTAGTTGATTTAGGGGTAAGCTTAGGTTGTTTATTTGAGATCTTTCTTGTTTCCTGAGGTAGGACTGTATCACTATAAACTTCCCGCTTAGAACTGCTCTTGCTGCATCCCATAGGTTTTGGATCATTGTGTTTTCATTGTCATTTGTCTCTAGCTATTTTTTATTTCCCCTTTGATTTCTTCAGTGATCTCTTGGTTATTTAGTAACGTATTGTTTAGCCTCCATGTGTTTGTGTTTTTAACGTTTTTTTCCCTGTAATTGATTTCTAATCTCATAGCGTTGTTGTCGGAAAGGATGCTTGATATGATTTTAGTTTTCTTAAATTTACTGAGGCTTGATTTCTTACCCAAGATATGTTCTATCCTTGTGAATGTTAAGTGTGCACTTGAGAAGAAAGTGTAATCTGCTGTTTTTGGATGGAATGTCCTATAAATATCAATTAAATCTACCTGGTCTATTGTGTCATTTAAAGCTTGTGTTTCCTTATTAATCTTCTGTCTGGATGATCTGTCCATTAGTGAAAGTGAGGTGTTAAAGTCCCTCCCTATTATTGTGTTACTGTTGATTTCCTCTTTTATAGCTGTTAGCAGTTGCCTGATGTATTGAGGTGCTCCTATGTTGGGTGCCTATATATTTATAATTGTTATATCTTCTTCTTGGATTGATCCCTTGATCATTATGTATTGTCCTTCCTTGTCTCTTGTAACATTCTTTATTTTAAAGTCTATTTTATCTGATATGACTATTGCTACTCCAGCTTTCTTTTGATTTCCATTTGCATGGAATATCTTTTTCCATCCCCTCACTTTCAGTATGTACGAGTCCCTAGATCTGAAGTGTGTCTCTTGTAGACAGCGTATATATGGGTCTTGTTTTTGTATCCATTCAGCAAGCCTGTTTCTTTTGGTTGGAGCATTTAATCCATTTATGTTTAAGGTAATTATCTATATGTATGTTCCTATAACCATTTCCTTAATTGTTTTGGGTTTGTTTTTGTAGGTCCTTTTCTTCTCTTGTGTTTCCCACTTAGAGAAGTTCCTTTAGCATTTGTTGTAGAGCTGGTTTGGTGGTGCTGAATTCCCTTAGCTCTTGCTTGTCTGTAAAGCTTTTGATTTCTCCGTTGAATCTGAATGAGATCCTTGCCAGGTAGTGTAGTCTTGGCTGTACGTTCTTCCCTTTCATCACTTTAAATATATCATGCCACTCCCTTCTGGCTTGTAGAGTTTCTGCTGAGAAATCAGCTGTTAACCTTATGGGAGTTCCCTTGTATGTTAGTTGTCATTTTTCCCTTGTTGCTTTCAATAATTTTTCTTTGTCTTTAATTTTTGTCAGTTTGATTCCTATGTGTCTTGGCGTGTTTCTCCTTGGGTTTATCCTGCCTGGGACTCTCTGTGCTTCCTGGACTTGGGTGGCTATTTCCTTTCCCATGTTAGGGAATTTTTCAACTATAATCTCTCTCTCTTTTTTTTTTTTCTTTATAAATTTATTTATTTAGGCTGCATTGGGTCTTCTTTGCTGAGCACGGGCTTTCTCTCTAGTTGTGGCAAGGAAGGCTACTCTTTGATGCTGTGCACGGGCTTCTCATTGCAGTGGCTTCTCTTGTTGCAGAGCATGGGCTCTAGGATTGCAGGCTTCAGTAGTTGTGGCTCATGGGCTCTAGGGTGCAGGCTCAGTAGTTGTGGTGCACACGCTTAGTTGCTCCATGGCATGTGGGCTCTTCCCGGAGCAGGGCTCGAACCTGTGTCCCCTGCATTGGCAGGTGGATTCTTAACCATTGTGCCATCAGGGAAGTCCCTATAATCTCTTCAGATATTTTCTTGGGTCCTTTCTCTCTCTCTTCTCCTTCTGGGACCCCTATAATGTGAATGTTGGTGCGTTTAATGTTGTCCCTGAGGTCTCTTAGGCTGTCTTCATTTGTTTTCATTCTGTTTTCTTTATTCTATTCTGTGGCAGTGAATTCCACCATTCTGTCTTCCAGGTCACTTATCTGTTCTTCTGCCTCAGTTATTTTGCTATTGATTACTTCTTGTGTATTTTTCATTTCAGTTATTGTATTGTTTATCTCTTTAATTCTTCTAGGTCTTTGTTAACCATTTCTTGCATCTTCTCGATCTTTGCCTCCATTCTTTTTCCAAGGTCCTGGATCATCTTCACTGTCATTATTCTGAATTCTTTTTCTGGAAGGTTGCCTATCTCCACTTCATTTAATTGTTTTCCTGTGGGTTTATCTTGTTCCTTCATTTGTTACATAGTCCTTTGCCTTTTCATTTTGTCTGTCTTTCTGTGAATGTGGTTTTCGTTCCACAAGCTGCAGGATTGTAGTTCTTCCTTCTTCTGCTGTCTGCCCTGTGGTGGATGAGGCTATCTAAGAGACTTGTGCAAGCTTCCTGTTGGGAGGGACTGGTGGTGGGTAGAGCTGGATGTTGCTCTGGTGGACAGAGCTCAGTAAAACTTTAATCAGCTTGTCTGCTGATGGGTGGGGCTGGGTTCCCTCCCTGTTGGTTGTTTGGCCTCAGGAGACCCAGCACTGGAGCCTACCCAGCTCTTTGGTGGGGCTAATGGTGGACTCTGGGAGGGCTCACGCCAAGGATTACTTCCCAGAACTTCGGCTGCCAGTGTCCTTGTCCCCACAGTGAGCCACAGCCGTCCCCCCACCTCTGCAGGAAACCCTCCAACCCTAGCAGGGAGATCTGGTTCAGTCTCCTATGGGGTCACTGCTCCTTCCCTTGGGTCCTGATGTGCACACTACTTTGTGTGTGCCCTCCAAGAGTGGAGTCTCTGTTTCCCCCAGTCCTGTCAAAATCCTGTAATCAAATCCCTCTAGCCTTCAAAGTCTGATTCTCTAGGAAATCCTCCTCCCATTGCAGACCCCCAGGTTGGGAATCGTGACATAGGGCTCAGAACGTTCACTCCTGTGGGTGGCCTTCTGTGGTATAAGTGTTCTCCAGTTTGTGAGTCACCCACCCAGAAGTTATGGGACTTGATTTTATTGTGATTGCTCCCCTCCTACCATCTCACTGTGACTTCTCCTTTGTCTTTGGATGTGGGGTATCTTTTTTGGTGAGTTCCAGTGTCTTCCTGTCAGTGATTGTTCAGCAGTTAGTTGTGATCTGGTGCTCTCACAAGAGGGAGTGAGCGCACATCCTTCTACTCCACCATCTTGAACTAATGAGCCAACCTCAAGTTAATGGAAAGAGAGATTTACCTGTACGGGCATGACCTAATCAGATGAACTCTTTAAAAGAAATGCAAAGAAACAGAGACTGTCTCCTGCTGGCCCTGATGAAGTCAACAGCCATGCTCTTAACTGCCTAAGGAGAGTGACAGCCAATCAGAGCACAAACCTCAGTCCTACAATGCAAGGAACTGAATTTGCCAGCAACCTGAGGGAGCTTGGAAGCTCATTCTTCCCAAGTTGAGCTTGTAGATAGGAATGCAGCCCAGATGACATCTTTACTGTCACCTTGTGAGACCCTGAGCAGAGAACCCAGCTAAGTATTCCTGGACTCCTAACCCACAAAAACTGTGACAGAGTAAATTTGTGTTATTTTAAGCCACTAAGTTTGTGGTAATTTGTTATGCAGTAATAGAAAACAGTTACACACACAAAAGTAGAGAGAATAGTACAATGTAGCGCTACTCAAACTATAGTCCATGGACCCATGGTATCCACACTCTGTTTGTTTCTGATCCATGAGGCATTAAGTACAGAAATTGAGAGTAAACACTGAGAAACTTTCACAGAAATTTGCCATTGCCATGACTTCCAAGTGTCTGTCACTGGATTCAGCTCAAGAAGCAGGATAGAGAGTTTGGATTCTTTAAACTTACATGATGTGGGCTTCCCTGGTGGTGCAGTGGTTGAGAGTCTGCCTGCTGATGCAGGGGACACGGGTTTGTGCCCCGGTCCGGGAAGACCCCACATGCCGCGGAGCGGCTGGGCCTGTGAGCCATGGCCGCTGAGCCTGCGTGTCCAGAGCCTGTTGCTTTGCAGTGGGAGAGGCCACAACAGTGAGAGGCCCGCGTACCGCAAAATAAATAAATAAATAATAAATAAATAAACTTACATGATGAATTGTGTACGGTGTGACTGATGTACCAGATACACATTGCAACATATACAATTTTCAGTTTAATTTGGCAACTGAAATCTAAAAGTTATAAAACTCCTAGTTTAAGCATTTATTTATTTTTATGACTTGTTATTTTTTTAAAATCAAGCTTTTGTGTTTTTAATTTAGCAAATTATTAGCTTAATTAGGAAAATAGCAATCCAATGATTTATTTTTAACCCTATGTTATTTGACCCCATGTTTCATTGACCATAGCTTGATACAGGGAGGAACTGTCTCGTATAAAGAAAACAAACCCACAGAGCAAATAAAGCCAGTAAAGAATTTTTAATTGTAGCATAAAGAATGCACAGATTTGTTAATATGGTAATTCTAGTATGTGTGAAATTTAAACATGCTGGTGATATGTATTCTTTCTAACTTCATTGTCAATAAACGCAACTAGCTCTGAACTATATAAATTACAAAAGAATATATCATCAACAAATGTAGTTTGGAGTTTGTTTTGTGTAGGACAGTGTGTTCTGATAGCATAGTTGCAATGATGGGAGAATATTCTGGACCAGTCACCTGGATTAAGGAGCTTGTGAATTAATGCACTGCTTCCTTCATTGAGAAAGTCTTGTTACCAAAACAAGCAAATAAAAAAATCACGTGAACTAGTGCATTTAATGATTAATTAAAAATCTGTGAATTACATAAAAGCAAAATGCATTAACATGGAAACAACCTAAATATCCCTCGATGGATGAATGGATAAAGAAGGTACGGTATATATATACAATGGCATGCTATTCAGCCATAAAAAAGAATGAAATAATGTAAATCAACTATACTTCATTAAAAAAGTCATTCTACTTTTATGTGATGTATGGATGTGGAGCATAATAATCTCTTACTGCATGCTGAGGCGCAGTGCTTGTTGCAGGGAGAATTCTTTTGGAATACAATGCAGAACAAATTCACCATTTTTCTGTAAGGTAAGGAATCAGTTTGACCCAATGTGTTTTTATGTTTTTTAAAATTTATTTATTTAATTTATTTTTTTATTTTTGGCTGTGTTGGGTCTTTGTTGCTACGCACGGACTTTCTCTAGTTGCAGCGAGCGGGGGCTACTGTTGGTTGCAGTGTGTGGGCTTCTCATTGCAGTGGCTTCTCTTGTTGTGGAGCATGGGCTCTAGGCACGAGAGCTTCAGTAGTTGTGGGTTGAGGGCTCAGTAGTTGTGGCTCGCGGGCTCTAGAGCGCAGGCTCGGTAGTGTGGCACACGGGCTTAGTTGCTCCACGGTATTTGGGATCTTCCCGGACAAGGGCTTGAACCCATGTCCCCTGCATTAGCAGGCGGATTCTTAATCACTGAGCCACCAGGGAAGCCCCTGATCCAGTGTTTGAAGATGTGAACTAGAGCTCCAGACTTGTTGATTTGTCTGATCTCTTAGATATTTTGGGGGGTTTTTTTGTTTTGTTTTTGTTTTTGCGGTACGCGGGCCTCTCACTGTTGTGGCCTCTCCCGTTGTGGAGCACAGGCTCCGGACACGCAGGCTCAGCGGCCATGGCTCACGAGCCCAGCCGCTCCGTGGCATGTGGGATCTTCCCAGACCAGGGCACGAACCCATGTCCCCTGCATCGGCAGGCGGACTCTCAACCACTGCGCCACCAGGGAAGCCCTCTTAGATATTTTTAATGATCTTAAAACTTCCACCCAAAAAGGAATGCAACAAAATATCAAAGAGGCAAAAGTTAGGATTTCTATGATTTTTATGACATGTCTCAACAACAATTAGGAATGTAGATAATGGCCTGTTACTCTACACTCATACACCTATGAATATGAATTTTATTTTCTACCAGAAGACAATGCACATGTAAGAAATCTATGGCTCTGGAATAATTTTTCATCAAAAGGTATGGATAATTTAAATTGAAGTACAACTTTACAGGATAAGTTGATGGCACTGGCTAGGATTAAGGACTGAAGACGAATATTGAAAATATATCATTATTTGCTTCATTTTGGATACAAGTTAAAAATGAATATTCTGAGCCTGCTGAAATGACTTGAAACTCTCTCCTGCCATTCACACCTCTGTGAGTCTGATTTCTCTACTAGAAGTGTCATGACAACGAAGCAAAGAAAAGTTTAGAGGCACATTACCCTCTGTGAGTAGTGTTGTCATCAATCCAAAGTAGTTTAGGTAAATTAAGAAGCAAACTCAATTGTCACATTAAAAACTTTAAATATTGATATGCGTGGTTTTTGTTCAAATATGGGGAATCACTATCTCACTCATAACTTTCTGATGAGTTATGATTATGGAATGACAAAAAGTTATGAATGTAATAGCAATTCTCCATATTCATTGCTTATATAGGCACATTCAGTGAAAAACAGCCACAAAATAGGTTTAAAAAAATTATTTTCGCTTTCCATGTAGTATATTTGTTCTGACTGTATTTATTTCAATATAATTGTATGTGTGTTGAACCCAATGAAAAATTTAGACTTATATGCTGTATGTCTGGTTTTTTATCATTTAACTTTTTTGGCAATTCACTTTTATTGTATTTTACAAAAGTATTGGTCTACAATAAATTGGAAATTTTAAAATAAGCAAAGCAGTCTTCTCTCCCAGGTAGATGAGAAGCTACATGAGTGTAAAACTGCAGGGGCCAATATCCTCTTCCACAGAAATCCACTTTTCAGCATTCTTGTCTCAGGTGCTCTCCCATTTATATTTTTCTTGCTGGAGTATTTTAAAGCAAACCTCAGATATCATATAATGTCACGCGCAAATATTTCAATATGTATCTCTAAATGTAGTGACTTAAAAACTCTAACCATAATATCATGACAGCCAACAAAATAAGTAATTCCTGTTAGTGTCCAATACTTGGTTTATATTCACTTTTCTCTGATTATTTCAAAAACATATGTTTGTAGTTGTTTTTTTCAAATCAGGATGCAAATACGGGCCACGTACCGCATTTGATTGTGATGTCCCAAGTCTCCTTTGATCTAACAATTTGCCTTCTCTTCTTTAAAACCATATCTTTATTGAAGAAACTGGGTTGTTTGTCCTGTAGAATTTTCTACATTTCCAAGTTTGGCTTACTGCTTTCTAGAACTATCTGTTTACCTGTTCCTCTATCCCTGATCGTTTCCTTTCCTGGGAGTATGGTCAAGGGCTTGGTCAGATTTAGGCTTTTTTTTCCATCAAAATTACTTCCTAGGTAGTGCTGTGTGCTTCCTATTGCATCACCCCAAGAGGCAAAGTTGCCCACTTTTGATGACACTAACTCACATTGATCAGTGGGTTTAGTTTTTCACCCTGACCCATTCATTCTAATACATTCCATTGACTTTCACTGAATGGTTAGCAGCCATTAATTATTGCTACCTAGGTCTGTTTTTCATTGGGGATTTGCAAAATGCTGATTTTCTAATTACCTCATTGCTTATTCATTTATTAGCTTGAATGGCTTTCAATAGAAAGAAATTTTCCTTCTTTACTTGGTTATCTTGAAATATAGGTTGTAGAGAAAAGCAGGATAAAGCTCAATTCTTTCCCTTGCCTTATCAGTTTTCAGAATAACAAGTTTGTGCCTTATCTAAGGTAATCAATTAGTTTTGTTTCGTTCTGGGGTTTTTGTTTTTGGAATATTAATTGAACTCATATATTTTAATATATTTCATGTCTTTCAAAACATTGTCATTATTCAAATGGTCACATTTGGGCCACGGAGCCTTTTCAAGTTGACTCTTGGGTCTTTGTTTGCCATGACCCTTTGAGATCTCCTTTTTTTCAGGCAGGACCAGATGGCCCAGGTTCATCTTATACACTTTTGGCCCAAGATCTGGAATCAGCCATTTAATCCTGGTTCATTTTAGTGGGAGTTGGCATTTTGGGGCCAAAGTCTGTGTTCTACGTGTCTAATGTCTTTAAACTCTTTTCTCATGGAAAACTCACCAGGAACTGAATATGTTGGAGTTTGTGGCTAATGCCATTGCTTTGCTTTGCGAGTCCAATGTCTGTGTCATCCTCAGGGGCCCCCGAGAAGAGAGAGGCCTGGGGCTCCTGACCTAAGGCCAGAAAATGACACTTGCACCACCCCCTGAAACATCTAAGTGACTTCATGTTTTCATTCAAGGAATACTATGGTGATCGCCTGTTGTCACTATTGTTCTGGGCCAGGATGGTCCTCATCCATGCTGTCATTGATAATGACTTTCTGGTGAAGGGACATTCATGTGTTGGGGTATGGGGGCTGCTTTTCTGTGCAGGGGCGTCTGATAAACATTGGAGCAGAGACCTGCCTGAAGTGAGGAAGGATACCAGGCAGAAGTCTGGGGGAAAAGTGTTGGGGCAGAGGGAACAGTGAGTGTAAGGGCCCTGAGTCAGGAGCGTGCTCACTGTGATTTCTAATATTGACAAATTCTTCACTCTCCAAGATTTCAAGATTCCTTATCAGTTGCAAAATATTTTCTCACAGTAAAAACTTAAAGTTTGCAGCTTGCCTTTCAGTAGTGATCTTTTATATGACTCTTCTGCCGTCACATCATGCTGCCTTACAAGATATACCATCTTGCCCCCTCCCCCCAACACTCATATTCTTAAAAATAACTTTCCTAGTTCCAGAAGTCATAGGTGTTTGTGGCAGAACACATGGAAAACCCCCAAAAGAACATAGAACAAAATAAAATTAAAACAAAACAGAGGCCATCTGTGATCCCGCGGCCCCGCGCCAGAATTAACCTCTGTAATATGGCAGTTGGTATCCATCCTTCCATTCTTTTACAAAAGTGCTGTCTTTCCTCCTCCTCCTCTCCCTGCCTTCCTACTTTCAGACGTGGTCTTCAGTGGCTGTAGAGATGTCTAGCTTTTACCTGCTCAATACTTCTTTGTCAGAGCAGAAGTTTCTTGCAGAGCTTACACTTGCCAACTCAAATTGTCCCTTCAGACCTAGGGGCACTCCCGATGTGCCCTGTACCCCCATCCTTCCCTGTCTCCAGGGGACATGCCTCTGGGTCCTGCCATTCCCACATCACTGACCAGTTCTTGCTTCGTGGTCAGACAGAAGTGACAAGGAAAGTCTGTCCTTACTGTCACCATTTCTCCTTCCTGCAGAGAGAGATGGTGGGGGAGGGGAGAGGAGGCCAGCAATATTTCAAAGGTAACAGTGGAGCTGGAATTTAATCAACTCTTCTTAAGAGAAAATAATTCATTTCAGTATAAAGTGGAATTTTCATTTACTGGATTTGCTTCCGTCACCCAAGGCTGCGTGTGGTATTATCACAGAGGGCCTGTTCATTTGTTAAGTCTCATCCCAGATACCTGAATACTGGTATATGTGAAATATTCTAAACAAATTTAGACACGTGTGGAAGAAAACAAAGACCAACCAAATGAGCACAAACAGATCCCGGGTGTTAAGATTTCAACAGACCTTTCTCAGGGAGACAATTCAACCTACAACGGGTACCTTGATACTCCAAAAAGAGTATTTTTGAGAGGCAGCATGGCAAAGTAGCTGGGAGAGGGATTCTGGCACCAGATTGTCCAGATTCAGCCTCTGGCTTTGCTGCTTCTTAGCTGAATGATCTTGGGAAAGATAGTCAGCAATCTGTGCCTCAGTTTCTGCATCTGTAAAATGGGGATGATGCTAATAGAGGTACTGACCTCACTGGGGCGATAAGGAGACCCTGTGAATGAGCACAGGGATGGCACGGAACAGGTGCTCAACCCATGCTGGCTATGCTGAGTGATCTGAGCCTTTCACGGGTATTAACCTTGATCTTCAAAACAACTCAGTTAAATTCGTACTATTATTGCCTTCATTTTACAGAAGGTTTAACTGAGGCACAGACAGATTAACAACTAGTCCAAGGTCACACACTAGAACGTGGCACAGCTGGGATCCAAACCTGGGCAGCCCCAGTTCCGAGCCTGTACTTGGCTACAATGTCTGATATCTGTTTAAACCTGGCGTTCCCCGCTAGACCCAAGGAACCTGTTTCCTTTGAATATTATTTTCTCCCTCGTGTCTTAGACTCAAATATGTATATGGATATGGTTCTAAGTTTAAAATGAGGCTTTCTCTGCCCCCTCAGTCCTCTGGGGCTGTGGCCCCTTGTCCTGGGCTGTCTTCACTTCTCTAACTCCTCAGACCTCTGGCATTCACAACGGACTCCCTGAACCCTTCCTACCTTTGCCTATGTCTAGGGAGCTGCCAGCAAGAGTTCGGTTACAAAATGGGTCTCTATACAAAGGGTGTCCTCACTGTCTGCCGGCCATCTCTCAACCTTTGCCCCTTCTCCTTTGTTTTATTCCTTTTTTGGAAAAAACTCAGCCGCAATGCTGATGACTTCACACTTTATTCCAGAAGTGTGTGGCCCCTTTCACAGTGTTCTCATCCCAGGTTCCCGGGTGCAAGAGCCAGAGGACCACACAGGGACAGGGCAGTGGCAATGCCTGGTCACAAAGGAAAGAGGGGCTTGGCTTGACATCAGGTTCATTTTGAATGAATTTATCCAGAGGCTGCTTTGGGCCAGGACTGGGAATAAATGAGGAAGAAGTTCCAGCCTGCTTTTGTGGCAGACACATAGCAAGATCTGGGGGATGATGCAGGTGTCATAGTGGAGGGTGTGTGGAGGTCAGGGAAGGCTTCCTGGAGGAGGTGACCTGAGCTGAGTCAGACTCAGGTTTGAACTGAGGCTTCATTGCTCCCTAACTGTGTAACGTTGTCAACCTCTCTGGCCTTCTTTCCTCACTGGCTAAATGGAGCTATTGTGAAAATGAGACATGCACTGTATGTGGCATACAAGGGTCATACTGTAAATCACAGCAGGTGGTGCTATTGTCAAAATTTTACCCACTATCAGTGACAATGGTTATTTTCTAATAACATGCCCTCCTCATATTCAGAGGTTATGTTCACTTCCAACAGCAAATCCCAGTCTACATGCAAATATGGCTCTTTAAAAATACAATTATACATAGAAGAGCAAGGTTTTAAAGAAAAAAGGTGTTATAAGTGGATTTTGTCACAGACCGTTTCATGCAGCTCCTGCACCACTGACCCTCTTGACGGGTCTCCCATGAGCCCTGTTAAACGTTTGGGGATTTGCAGAACCGGAATCAGACTTTCTATCCTCTGTGCCGACTTCCATCTGAGCAACAGGACCAAAGATATTTCCTCCACCTTTAACCCATTACATGGGATGTGTAATTATGACCGTGGTGGAACATTTTCAGCTCCCTGGGATCACATCGTAGCGATGATTCTTTTGTAAATTGCCATTATTTCTCCACAGAGTACAACTGAGTGAAGCCAGGTTGCCAAGACGAATGGTATAAGCGTGTCATTGCATTAAACGGACGTTTCCCCCCTTGGCCTTTAATAATTTATACCTTAAAGAAGACAAGTAGCTGTCCAGCCAGCTAATTAAAAATGCTGGCTCTCACAGATGAGAAGTATGGTTCTTATTAAAGTGTGCACTTGCTACCTTGACGGTTTCTAAGAAGCAGATATTTCTACTGCTCCAGATGTAAGGAAACAAAGTTACTCAGCCGTGGGGAATCCACTTAAACAAGTGAGTCCATGAGACTCCCCCATGATGACACAGCCCTCGGTACAGAATCAGATGGTAAAGTGGGATGCCTGAAGAAAAAATGCAGTTCTCATTAAGTGAGGGAATTGGAACCTTCTTGATCCCAATATCAGCCTGTGGTCCACACATGTCCCCCACGTTCTCAAGGAGGGGATTTGTCGGAATAAATACGAAGCATCCCCTCACTAAGCACAGGACTTCACTAAGGAGCAGTTCTCTGACAAAAACCTGCCCCAGACAAAAACCTGACACGACTGCCAGTTACCGATGCTGTGGGGATACGATCACCTGCAACTGCTCTGAATCCAAAGTCCTCTAAAGACAGTAAAGGGACAAAAAAAGGCATAAGCCCCCCAAAGGTAAAGAGACTAGGCCAAGGGTTCACAGCAGAGAAGGCAACACAAATTTGGAAAAAGATCTCTGAGTGGTCACCGACCTAGCAAACACAGGCAGCTGAGAGCTGACAGCTGGCAGGGGGGCAAGCTGAGAAGCCAGCCCAGGAGTGAGCCCAGAGCTGGCAAGGCTCAGAACAGAGGCATCAGGGAGCTGAAAACAGAGGCACCTAGGACTGGAGAAGAACAAAACGGCCCCTGACAGCTGGGAGCTGGCCTGGCCCTCACAACGAGGCCATGATATTCTCCTGTTGAACAAAGACAGTTTCCTAGGACACCTCCATCAGACAAGGCCACTCGGTGACGTGGCAGATGAAGATTAAAAACGAGACCATTCATTCCACAGCCACGCCTGAGCATGAAGAAGAACAGGAACAACCGAGACCTGAAGAATGTTCCAGAGACCCCTCTTCTGGCTCAGAAAGTGCCTGAGGCTTCTTTACTGATTACACTTCATTCCTCCTGACTCCTAGATAAAGTTCATTAAGCAATCGCAGGATTACCCCTCATTTCCAGACAGCACCCAATCCGGAGCAAACCACACTTCCCTGAGCCCTCTTCCAGATAACCTAACTCAAGTCCAAATCGTATTCTAAGGTCTTCATAACACTCTCTCAGAGACGCCCGCAGGTCTCCACGATGCCAGTCTCTCTCATTTCAACAAGACGATAAACTCAACTTTGTTTCACTGCAGGTGCGCTCCTGGTGGTCTTTGATGAACACACATAGGCCCAAGACCCCACCCCCTACACCATTTCAGGCAGCTGGAGAGACTGAGCCTGGGGGACTGAGCCTGAGGAAGCACCAGGCCCTGTGGAAGAAGGGGTGGGTTCTCCAAACGGGGCATTAAATGAATGACATCATAGCGAGACTACCAACCTCCTCCCCCACCTGGTTCCCAGAAAAGACAAAGCAAAGAAAAATCAAGAATCTCACAGGAAGCTGAGACAAAAGCAAAAAATAGAATGTCTAAAGCTGAAGCACATTCTTCAACAAATAAATGACATGGAAAAAAGAGTTGGAAGGGAAATTCAACATGAAAAGAGACTTAAGAGCTTTACAACCAATGGCAAAGTGTGGCGCTTACTTGGATTCTGATTCAAACACACCATAAAAAAAAAGCCATTTATGAAATGTAGAGCTTTAGAACCAGCCTTTCCCAAATGTGCCACTTTTGCATGAGGATTATTTTGAGCTAAAGGCAATCAAGCTCCTACAGGTTCAAAAGAAACTCCTGCCCCTCCCTTTGAGCACCTGGAAGAATTTAAATTGAGGATTTTTCCCAGAAAAGGGTTATTACCAGCAATAAATTTTATCTAAGTGGCCCCATCTCTGTGGCGGAGCAAACATCTAATTACCAAACATCTGCTCTTCTTATTGGCCTGTGAAGACCTTCCAGTCTTTGGAAGCCCCACGCCCCTATCCCACCCCTTAGCTCAGGATGGCACATATACCTCATTTTACCCTTCTGTCTGTGAACCTCTCATGTATGTGTAGTTGAAACCGAGCAGGACCCTGTAGGGCCCTTCTGGGTACAAAAGCCTTTCTGTGTCCCCCAATTCTTTTTTTTTTAAGTTAATTAATTAATTAATTTATTTATTTATTTTTGGCTGCATTGGGTCTTCACTGCTGTGTGCAAGGCTACTCTTAGTTGCGGTGCGCAGGCTTCTCATTGCGGTGGCTTCTCTTGTTGCGGAGCATGGGCTGTAGGCATGCAGGCTTCAGTAGTTGTGGCACACGGGCCCAGTAGTTGTGGCTCACAGGCTCTAGAGCGCAGGCTCAGTAGTTGTGACTCACGGGCTTAGTTGCTCCGCGGCATGTGGGATCTTCCCAGACCAGGGCTCGAACCCGTGTCCCCTGCATTGGTAGGCAGATTCTTAACCACTGCGCCACCAGGGAAGTCTTCCTATTTCTTGTTTGTAGGAAAAAGGTTTCAGCCTCCTAGACCTTCCCTGAGTTCCCAAGGGCAGATTCAAGCAGTTACTAATAGGGAAGTGAGGGGAAGCAGAAACAAAGGGAAAGTAGTCAAGAAGCAGTAGCGAGGCAATAAAGCAGAGTCCTAGCTCCTCATCAAGGGATATACAGAACCACCTGATCCACATCTCTGAGTTTTACAGGAACTAAGGCCCCACCCGGGTGGAAGATAGTAACTTCAGGCTGACCTGAGTTCAAGATGAACCAGGACTGGCAGATATGGAATTGTCAAAACTGGGTGGGAGGTATAAAGAGGTTTATCATTCTATTAGCTCTCCTTTTGCATATGTTTGGAAATTTCCATAATAGAGAGGGAACAAAAACAAAACATAAAAACTACTAAAGTATAACCTTGAAAAAATGCCTTAGCTTATTCAGACCCTCCCTTTGTCCCTAGCCAGGAAGGTGTCAGAGAACAGTGGTCCTCAAAGCCTACAGACACAGGAAGAAGGCTTTAGAAAGCTCTCTGAAAATGTCATAAATCTTATTGAGGATCTAAAGCAGGAAGGTTAAGAGGGCAGCCCCAAGCACAGTTGTACAGGGCTGTCTATCCTCCCTGCATCCTCTGCTCCCACCCTTGAGTGAGCCCATGGTATCCAGGGACAAGGCCCTTCCATTCTTCAGGGAGCCTTACTGGGCAGCTTAGCTGGGGGGCTCTGGAGGGCCAAATGCAGGCGGTAGCTCTGGGGTCAGATTTGGCCCTGGGTGAGGGTAGGGAGGTGGCTTGCCTTTGATGCAAGGGAGCCCTCCACTGACCCAGGTGACAAGTGGGAGGTGGGCACCAGGAAGGAGAGGACAGTTACGTTTGTGACAGCTGAGCTGCTGGCAGAGTGAAGGTTGGGTGTGGGATTTGACTCTTGGAGGCAAAGAGCTGCTGCTCAAGTTTTCTCTAAAGGATGTTGCTTAAGGGTCTGTGACTTCAAACAACTCCCTCTGACATTAATGATGTTAATCTTGGGGGAAGAAATTCTTCATTTTAAAGTTCACTGTGAGACCCAGAGGCAGCTTGAAGCAGACATTTTCTTTACCAGGAAATTTCCAAGGGCTCTCCTGCTTTTGAGCAACTTACCTAGGTTTTCATATTTTTATGAGACTCGTTGCTTTCAGCCTCTTTGAAGTACAATGAAAAAAATATTTTTCCACCTTAGTAATAGAGAGTAGTACCTTCATGCTTTACAAATAAGGGTTTTCACCAAGGGTGTGGAACTGGGGATTCATTTAATGATGGCTAGATGGAAGTTCGTGGCTTATAAAGAGCTGCTTTCTAAAAATAGACAATTATCAGTGCAATTCATTCACCAGGAAAGGGCACAACAGAACAGTCCTGAAAAATAGGCACAGGCCAGAGCCACGTCTCCTGAGCTTTTTGGAGTAATGGACCCATCAAGAATCTAATGGAAGATATGAATGCCTCCGAAAAGTGCACAAAATGCCCAGCCACACATATTTTACGTATCATTTTAGAGGGTTCATGAGCCCGAGGAAAGCTCCTGAACAAGAACACAGAGCTGGGAGGAAGCGAGGGATCATTTACATCACAAAAGAACTCTTGGCTCCAAAAAAAGGATTTGCTCTGGCCTCCAAAGTTCCAGTTGGTTTATTTGATTTGCAAATATTCCATTTCTATGAGACTTCACAGCTAAGACACTGTTTAATCAGTTCAAGCCTACTTCCTTCACAAATCCATGAATGAAACAACGAATTCTTTCAACGAATTATTATTGTGTGCTGGGCAAGAGAGTGAGTCGGGTTGTTCCTGGCTGTGTCTCCAGCACCTAGGACAGCTCTCAGTACTAACGACTGGATCAATGTAGGAACGAATAAGTAAGCTAAATACAAAATACTATGAAGAAAATGAGTGCTGTGATGGTGGCTAAAGGGTGGGGGTAGAGGGAAGAAACCTCAGTGGAAGGAGGCGGGGAGAGATCAGGGAAGGGGTCCACAAAAAGGAGAGCTTTAAGCTGAGCCCTGAAGGATGAGACCTGGGGAAGAGTATTTCAGAAGGGAAGACCAGCATGTGCAAAATCTCAGGTCAGGAGAGGTGTGCCATGGTGAGGACACGTGATTGTCCTGGAGCATAAGAAGGAACCAGACATAGGGCTTTCTAGGCCAGGGTAAAGAGCTGCTTCTTTAATTCTGGATGCTATGGGAAGTAATTGGAGGGTTTAAGCCATGAAGGAATATGATTTGATCTACATTTTCAGAAAAATTGCTCTGGTTGCTGTGTAAAGAATAAACCGTTGGGAGTGAAGGACAAAGAGGACAGCTGGAGGCCAGTTGTCTGGGCAAGAGATGATGGTGGCTGTTTGATTTGGGGGGATGGTGAATTAGGGATGTTGAGAAATGACTGGAGATGAGTGATCCCTGGAAGAAGTCAACCAGGAGTGGTGATAAATCTGATGTGGACAGAGGAGACTCAAGGATGGCCCCTGACTTCTGGCTAGAAGGATGGTGTTGGGCAGGCAGAAATTTTCCTTTACCCTTCTAGGTTCTTCTGGCTGGTCTAAATTGACGTGAGTCAGATTAAAAGGAGAAAATCAGTTTAATTTCATACATTCGGGAACACCATAAACATGTGGGTCAGAGACAGAAGGGTAAAATGAGGTATATATGACATCCTGAGCTAAGGAATGGGATGGGGCTTGGGGCTTCCGAGGACAGGAGGGTCATTCACAGGAAGATAATAAGAAGAGCAGATGTTTGATAATTAGACGTTTGCCCTGCTATATGGATAGGGCCACTCAGATAAAATTTAGTTTTGGTAATAACTCTTTTTCTGGGAAACGTCTTCAATTTAAATTCTTCCAGGTTGTTAAGGGAGCAGCAGTAGTTTCTCTTGAGCCCACAGGGTCTCAACTGCCTTTAGCTCAAAAGTGGCACATTTCGGGGGAGGGTCGTTCTGAACCCCTCTGTGATGTTATTCACAGAGACGAGGAAAACGAGAGAATGGGTTTTGAGGGAGAAATCAGGAGTTCCGAGTCATATGAGTTGGATTTGAGAAGTTGATTGGACGTCTAAGTGGCATGTGAGGGAGGCAGTGCCATTGGAGGAGTCTGGGGATGGAGGATGAACTGGGATAGGTCACAGCATAGGGGGCATTAAATCTAGAGAGATTTGGGAGCCCGGAAAGACCAAGTGACCGTAAGTTTTATTTATTTTTTACTTATTTATTTCTGGCCACGTGGCTTGTGGGATCTTAGTTCCCTGACCAGGGATCGAACCCAGTCCCTCAGCAGTGGAAGCGCAGAGTCCTAACCACTCGACCACCAGGGAATTCCCTCTAGTCTTTTCTTAATCCAACCCACCCTTTAAAACTCAGTTCAATCCCTCTCTGGCATCACCCTGGGGACAAGGGTCCCATCCCCCACCCCGTTCTGCTTTGTGCTGAAAACCTCTTGCCCTGCACAGCATTGCACGTGCATCCATGTTGTCCCCCAAACCACAGAGAACATGAATCAAGGTCTTCAAGTGCCCTGCTGAAGCCCTCTCTATACTTGAGGTGAAGGAGGACTCCCCCCATACCAAATCTTGGGCCTTTTATGCTGTGGACGAGGTGTGCTTTTGAAGTAGTCCTGCATCGTGGGCTTGTGTCCCACCCCGGAAAATGGGGCAGCTTGTATTGATAAATCTGGTGCCTCTGCCCTAATTGCCTTTTGAATATCCCATTCCACATGTATTTATGGCCCTTTGTTTTTGTTTTATTGGAGTATAGTTGATTTACAATGATGTGTTAGTTTCAGGTGTATAGCAAAGTTCATCAGTTATGCATATACATATATCCCTTCTTTTTCATATTCCTTTCCCATATAGGTTATTGCAGAATACTGAGTATTGTTCCCTGTGCTATACATTAGGTCTTTATTACTTATCTATTTTCTATATGGTCGTGTGTATATGTTAATCCCAATCTCTTAATTTACCACTTCCCCCGACGTTTCCCCTTTGGTAACCATAAGTTTGATTTTGAGATTTCTGTTTCTGTTTTGTAAATAAGTCCATTTATATCAATTTTTTTTTTTACTAGATTCCACATTTAAGTGATATCATATATTTGTCTTTCTCTGTCTGACTTCACTTAAGTATGATAATCTCTAGGTCCATCCACGTTGCTGCAAGTGGCATTATTTCATTCTTTTTTATGGCTAATATTCCATTGTATATATGTACCACATCTTCTTTATCCAGTTATCTGTCAATGGACATTTAGGTTGTTTCCATGTCTTGGTTATTGTAAACAGTGTTGCAATGAACATTGGGGAGCATGTATCTTTTCAAATTATGGTTTTCTCCAGATATATGGCCAGGAGTGGGATTGCTGGATCATATAGTACAAAGGATGGGAGGTGGTGGTGGCCTTCACGTGGGCCCCACCCAGGGGCAGGGTTTAGAAAGCGAGCAAGAGGAGGTGAGAGCAACGTCGGAGGCCATGGGGCAGAAAGCTCGGGGAATTGGCATCTAAGAAATTTCAATGAGTCTCTTTTTGATAAAAAGGGTACTTTGCCTTGGTGATGTCAGAATGGGCAAATGTTCCTTTTTTTTTTTCTTTTTACCAGCTAACATGTGCAAAGATGTTTGTTACTTGCTCCCTCTCTGAGCCTCATTCTAAGGAGTGGTGACTAGACTTTGGAGTAGTGTGGGGCCCTGAGAGCCAGAGAGCGGTGTTGGCGAGAGTTGTGGCAGGCAGTAGGAAGCCAGCATAGGTCCTAGAGGAGAGGAGGGATATCACGAGTCCCAAGAGGTGAAGATCTGGCAGGTTAGGCAGGGCTGAAGGCTGAGAAATCAGTGAGATGCTGCTCCCACCTGGATGGCAGGAGCTATGATAAGACAATGTATCTGTGTTAAAAATTAAAGTGAAAATTAAGAACACGCCTCCCTCTTAGTCAGCACTTTTAAGGCTGTCTTATTTGAAGTTCAGAAAAAGAGTTAAAGAATCTATTTAAATGCAAATGTGCCATAAAACCAGCAATTCATCTTCGAAATGCTCTCAGCCCTTCTTTCATCAGGCTCTGCTCATAAGAGTGTTATTTTTTTCATCGTAGAGAATAATATCTCTTGAGAAGGCCTGTGTTGATGGAGTGCACCTGGTGTGATTACCTGGGGTTGGCAAGGGACTGGTGGTGGTGCGGGTGGAATCTGGGACTTCTTCTGGGGCAGAATCAGCACATGTGCCCCTGTGCCTTCTGGGATGGGCTGAGCAGCACAGAAGCTGGGCATGGCATCCACCTAGTGGGACTGGGGGTTCTGGGCTCTGGGGGTTCCTCTGCCTGGAGTTTCCTCCCTGGCCTTCCTGATTATAGTGCTCCAGAGGAGCCAAAACTTACCTCTGTGTTCCAGTGAGCAGGAGGATGTGGTGCCCAGACTCAAGGACTGAATTAGACTCTGTTCAAAAGGAAGCAGACACAGCACCTGACTCAGAGGAAGTGACCTGACAGTGCTGACCACAGACCCTTGTGCTCAGTGCAGGAAGGAGGAGGGAAGGTAATTGACCCTCACTGTCTGTGAAACCTGTGTACCCTGTGGGGCCCTCCTAGATACAAATGCCCCTCTGTGCTGCAATTTTTTTGTTTGTAGAAAAAGGTTTTACTCTCCTAGGCCTTCCCTGATTTCCAAAGGGCAGACTCAAGCAGTTACTAATTAGGGAAGTGAGGAAATGCAGACACAGAGGAAAAGCAGTCAAGAAACAATAGTTCAGTGATAAAACAGAGTTCTAGTCCCTCCTCAAGGGATATACATAACAATCTGACACATATCTTTGAGTTGTTCTTTAGGAGCTAAGGTGGAGGATGGTGACTACATGCTGAGCACAAACACTGTAGACCCCAGACCGCAAAACGTTGATGATTAAGATTCCTGAAACATCATCCTATTACCTCACCACCAATCAAGCAGAAGAAAGTCACCCTCCCTGCAACCCTCACTCCAATTGTTGCCTTTAAATACCTTACACCCCAGCCAGCCAATAAGATGGATCTGAGGCAAACCTACATCTCCCATCTTCTGGGTTGGTGCCCTCTTGATCAATAACCCTTTCTTTGCTCCAAACTCTGGCATTTCCTTTGTTTAGCCTCACTGTGACTGTGCATGGGCACACGAACTTGGGTTCAACAACATCTGTGTACATAGGGGATTGGGCACCAGGCAGCTAGGGCAGAGCTTGGTGGGGAATCTAGCATGGTGCTGAGTGAAACCATCTGCTTCTCAGAGGCAGGAGGGCCTTTGTCCCATCAAGGCCTGGGCCCCTCTGGGAGCAGCCAGGGGACCCAAAGCATGTCCAATGGCCACAGATACCCTTGTGCCTGTGCCCTTGACTAAGAGGAGACTCTGCACTTGAAAGCCCCCCAAACCCACAGAACTATCTAAGAACTACCTGGCTCAAGGTGAACTCTTGTTAGGGAGCAGGCAAAGCCCACCTGGCACAGCTCACCTCATCTCTGTTGCTGAACTAGGGGCACCTCAGAATGAGGCCATGGTCCTGGCACCAGGATCAGGGCCCAGCCCCAGTGGGTAAGCAATCAAAGTGTGTTGAGTTTTTTGAAACTGCTGTATAGTTTTGTAATATGTATAGGTGCAGAATTTCTAGATATTAAGATGTTTAATATAAAATTTCCTTCATACAGTTCTTTTTACTTCTGTTTATTCAGAGTCATGCAGAATTTGGTTTGAAAGACCCTATGCTAAGGTAGGTTGTTCTCCCAAATTTTTTCTGCCCCCTCCTCAAAGAGCCCACTTCCCTCAGGACTCACAAGTGGAGGCCAACCTTGTGAAGAAGGAACACAGGGCTGTGAAAAACCCCACTTCCATTCTTCTTTCTCTATTTTGGAGACACCATGGGGGTGGGCATATTTCGGGTCTGGAATTGCTTTCTGCCTGGGAGAAGAAGCTGGAGCCAGGGACAAAGAGCTGGAGCTCAGGGGCTCTTAGAGTAAACTGGTTCAGGCAAGGGTGGTATCCATGAAGCTCATCTCTTGGGAATACAGCCAGGCAGGGACAGCCTTCAGAGGACTGACTCTGCAGAGGAGAGGGGCCCCCACCTCTAAGAGTGAAACTGAGTATGACCCTATGGGGCCCTCTTGGGTACAAAAGCCTTTCTATGTCCCCCAGTTCTTGTTTGTAGGAAAAGGCTTCAGCTTCCTAAACCTTTCCTGAGTTCCAAAGGGCAGATTCAAACATTTACCAATCAAGGAACTGAGGGAACACAGAAACAAAGGAAAGGCAGTCAAACAATAGTGCAGCAGTAAAGCAGAGTCCTAGTTCCTTCTCAAGGAACTCCTTATCTTTGAGTTCTTCTGCAGGAACTAAGGCCTCCATCCAGGTAGAGGATGGTAATTTCAGGCTGAACACCAGATTCCTAGAACACCACCCTGTTACCTCACCACTAACCAATCAGAAGAAAGTCACACACCCTGCAGCCCTCACCCCAAATTTGCCTTTAAACACTCTTCCCCGAAAAATATCAGGCCTTTTGAGCACCAGCTCTCCAGTCTCCTTGCTTGGCCCTTGCAGTACACCTTTATCTGCTCCAAACTCTGATGTTTTGGTTTGTTTGGCTTCACTGCGTGTTAGGTACACGAACTTGCATTTGACAACAATTTTGGCGAGCCAGCCAGGAGCCCATGCCTGTGACAGGTCAACCCTGGCTGGGGGCAGTCCCTTCCCTGAGTCCCCAGCAGCTGCTAAAGCTCATTTTGTTTCAGGGAACTCAGAGGGACTCTCTCTGACAGACACCAACCACCACAGCACAAGGCTGTTTGGAGCTGAGAAATGTCCTGATCTACAGTTCACCTTTACTTTTGTTTTGGTGTGAGTCACTCCAGCTTGTGCAGGCTGGGAATTCTGTCCCCACCAACTGGGTTCATTTCCTTTCAGGAATTGAGCCACTCTGGCTCATTGTGAGCCAATCTATACCCATTCCCTCTTGGGAGCTGGGCCAATCTCTTTGGAGGCCTCCATCTGGGAATGGGAGTGGAATTTGGATTCTATCTCATCTGATCTTTTGTCTGTGTAACTGTATTTGTTGTTTGTATCTTTGTGTGTATATCAGTACTTGCATTGGTTGGTTGAGACATCTCTGGTAACAGAGATTGCATGTGATGACACCAAAGTATTCGTCCCTATTGCATTGCCTTCACCTACAGTGGAGCATTGGTTGGGAATTTTCCCTTTCTAGGGCTACGGAACTGTGACCCTGAGAGACTGTTCTACATTGCAGTATTTGCTGTTTGCTTGATATTTGACAACACCAGAAGTGAGTAATTAAATATGGGTGATCAGAGCTCTGTTCCACCTTGTAGTCACCTAGGGTGTATATTGCAAAACTGGGAGAGCTTCAGCTATCTTCCATGAATGAAAGAAAATGATTTTTTATTGTAATACTGCTTGGCCTCAGTACTCCTTGGGGTCTGGAGAACAATAGTCCCTAATTGTTCTCTAAATTATAACACCATCTTTCAACTAGAACTGTTTTCTGAAAGGGAAAGGAAATAGGATGAACTTCCTTATGTTTAGGCTTTTATTCTATTGTAACAAAGTGAGTCTTTTGGAATTGCTTTGGCTTTTATCTTGGGGGTGTGTGTGAGTGTCTCAGTACATGAGTCCAAATCCTGTTTCTCTTCCTGATATTGACCTTTGTCAGATGGTCCTGGTAACTTAAATGCTGGTTCAAGTTTCTCTGGAAGTGAGGCATGTGAATGATATGTATTACTGTCTATTACTGTTATTGATCTAAACTGAATTGGCTATTTAGGAACTGAAGGAAATCTCACCCTAAAAATGGCCAAGATGGGGCTCTTGACATTCTAAAACTGTCTTTTGCATGTGCAGTTAGTAGAAGGTAGCTTTCTAGAAGGAACTTGTACTTCTCTCCCTGTGCCTTTGAGATGTAAATGATCTACCTGGGCTCTCAGGAACTTTTATCTAATCATCTGTGATCCCTGAGACTGAAGAAAAAGAAAAAAAAAGAGGCCTTTTAAAACTCAAGCAGGAAAACTGTGGGTTATCTGTCTGTGTCTATATAGATGTATGTATGTTTATGTGTACATTATCAATATGATGTGTCTCTGCCTCCAAATGGCATTGCCAAGATTGGTTTGTGGATGAGCTCTGTTTAAAAGGCTTAAAAGAAATTAAGCACTTATATAAGTTCTCAGAAATATAAAAGAAACTGGCCAGAATGAATTTTAGGTTCACATGATCTTGGAGATATTCAATATTAAATTGATATCTGGTATTAAAGCTAGTGGAAGCTTGTTGGTTTGATTAATATAAACATGTCTTTACAGTCATCAGTATTAAGTATAATATTTTTATTGTACTTACTAAAAGTCAACAAGTTCATATTGTTTCTGTTATAAAATTTGTCAACAAGAAAAATGATATGATGAAATGAGTAAATTAAATGTAAAGCAGGTTTTTTAGGTAAACTTTAAAAAATAATTTAAAAAATAATAATGAGGGAAACATTTCAGTATGCCAGAAAAAGTAGGATGTGTGTTTTCAGTAAAAGAAGGTATGAGGAATGGAAATGCATTTTGCTAAAGGAAAAAATGGTAGTTTTATCCCAGAGCTGGTTGTTTCTGAATGAAAAAGAAAATAAGGGACAGAATAATATGGATACAGAAAGTTGTACAAGGTTTGTGGAAAAGGAACACTGAGAAAAGAGTTTTTTACATGGTCAGAATTGGCTAAGATTGGATTAAATTTAATTAGGTAAATGGATTTTGTTATTAAGAGTAGGCTGATACAGGACTGGAATCGGTTTCTCTCTCTGTTAAGAGAACAAAGTTTTCTTGGAATGCTGCTTTTGATAACAAACTGTGTGAGGTTCTTTGCCTTAAAATGATCTGTATTTGCTTTTGAAATCTTTTGTCACTTTGGTTGAGTGAATAAGTTTTGTTTCACATAACCTGTGATCCTATTTGACCAAGTGTTTTGAAACCTTTTTGATATTTTTGACAAACTTCCCAAATATCAAATTCTAATTGATGTTCTTTTGACCTCCAGCTAACTCTGGTATGCTTCAGAGGAATGCTGAGGCATCTCAGAGATTAAATTAACTAGGATTATTTGATAAGTTAAATTACATGGGAAGCATTGTCAAATGAATGATAAGCCTTCTCAGGTTATACTGTGTGGGTAAATGTTATTAATATAGATATTCTAAAAGCAATATGGAATTCCTAAAAATATGGTATATCCTAATAAAATGTTATCAGTCATAATTCTAGTTATTATAACCAAATTTCTTTGTCAGTTGCATTGACAGGAGTCTTAATCATACAAGACTTGGATCCAAAACTTAGAACATGGGAATATTTCCAATTTGGTGTCCATTCCTCAAATTGAGGCAGGACTACACCCCATTTCAGCAGGAAGTAGCCAGAGCAGTTGTTGCCCTGTTCTCTCAAAGATTTGGGGAAGGCTGAAACAGGAGTGGGGATTGAAACCAAGTTGCTGCAAAACTGAGTTCCTCTGCCAAGTTTATGATTAACCTCTGTATGCAAAATGTTATCCCCTTTCTTGTCCAACACCTGTTCCCCTCAAGATTGAGGAGTATTAAAGAAAAGGAGGGATTAAGATGAGCATAACCCTGTGGGCCCTACTGGTACAAAAGCCTTTCCATGTCCTCTGTTTCTTATTGGTAGGTAAAAGGCTGCAGCTTCCTAGACCTTCCCTGATTTCCAAAGGGCAGATTCAAGCAGTTATTAATCATGGAAGTGAGGGAATGCAGAAACAAAGAGAAAGCGTCAAACAATAGTAGAATGATAAAGCAGAGTCCTAGCTCCTCCTCAAGGGATATACATAACAACATGTCCTTGAGTTCTTCCACAGGAACTAAGGCCCTCACCCAGGTGGAGGATGGTAACTTCAGGCTGAGCACAAGATTCCTGAAACACCACCCTGTTACCTCACCATTAACTAATCAGAAGAGAGTCACACACCCTGTAGCCCTCATCCCAAATTTTGCCATTAAAACCTCTTCCCCCCCCAAACCTTCGAGCACAAGCCACCTGTTCTTGCTTGGCCCTGAAATAAACCTTTCTCTGCTCCAAACTCTGGAGTTTTGGTTTCTTTGGCCTCACTGAGCATCAGGCACACAAACTTGGGTTCAACAATAAGAGCTTGAGGGGATGTTGACTCTAACAAGGAATGCATGAGACGAACTGTCATCCAGGGAGGGCTCACCATGCACCAGATACATGAACTGTTTTATGTGATCTTCCCTCAAACTATCTGTTTGCAGATGACATGATCTCGAATTGAGAAAATCCTCAGGAATGTACTAAAAAACTATTAAACTAATAAACGAGGTCAGCAAATTTGCAGAATACAATATCAATGTACCAAAAAAATACAGATTGTACATAAAATATACAAAAAAAAGTACGTGGACTGAATGAATGCAAAGCAGTGTTCACAGTGCTTGGTACTTGTGGCAGGAAGCAAGAAGGATGGGGACATGTGGTTAAGGAGGCTACGGTGTTTCCCTCTGAATATTCCTGCATTGTTTGAACCTTTTATGAGGAGTATGCATTAACATATTACTTGTGTGGTAAAAACATCAGTAATTGGTCACCTCCTCCAAACTTCTCCCTAAAATGCAATAAAGAAAATAAGACTGGCCTTAATTCCGATCATGATAGGGATGTGGTTTTTAAAATGTATGTTTATATACTTGCAACGAATAACCCAAAAGTGAAATTAAGAAAATAATTTCATATATAATAGCACCAAAAAATAAAGAAAGAATACATTTAACTAAAGAAATGTCAACCTTGAACACTGAAAACTATAAAATATTGTTGAAAGAAATTAGGAAGACCTAAATAAATGAAGACAATCCATGTTCATGGATTGGAAGGCTTAATATTTTTAAGATGGCAGTACTCCCTAATTATTCTATAGATCCAACACAATCCCTATAAAATTCCAAGTGCCTTTTTGGCCAGAACTGACAAGCTGATCTTAAAATTCGTATGGAAATGCAAGGGATCCAGTACAGCCAAAACAATCTTGAAAAAGAAGAACCAAGTTGGAGGACTCACACTTACCCATTTCAAATTTACTGCAAATCTACAGTATCAAGAAAGTGTGGTACTGGCATAAGAATAGGCATATAGTCCAATGAAATAGATTTGAGATCCCAGAAATTCACTTTCATGTTTATAGTCCATTGATTTTCAGCAAGGGTGCCAAGACAATTAAATGGGGAAAGAACAGTTTTTTAAATAGATGGTACTGAGACAACTGGATACTTATATGTAAAAGATCACTTCCTCACACCATACATAAAAATTAACTCAAATGAATGCTAAACCTGATTGTTAGAGCTAAAACTATAAAACTCTTAGAAAAAAATATAGGCATGAACATTCATGACCTTGGATTAGAACAAGCATTCTTAGATATGACACAAAAAGTGTAAGCAACAAAAGAAAAAAAGATAAAGCATATTTCATCAAAATTAAAAACTATTGTGCTTCAAAGTATACTACCAAGGAAGTGAAAAGACAACTTACAGAATAGGAGAAAATATTTGTAAATCATATATCTGATAAGGGACTTGTATCTAGAGTATATAAAAAACACATCATTCAATAACAAAAAGACAAATAACCTAATTAAAAAATAGGGGGGCTTCCCTGGTGGCGCAGTGGTTGAGAGTCCACCTGCCGATGCAGGGGACACGGGTTCGTGCCCCGGTCTGGGAAGATCCCACATGCTGCAGAGCGGCTGGGCCTGTGAGCCATGGCCACTGAGCCTGTGCGTCCGGAGCCTGTGCTCCACAACGGGAGAGGCCACAACAGTGAGAGGCCCACGTACTGCAAAAAAATTTAAAAAAAAAAATAAAAAAATAGGGAAAGGATCTGAATAGACACTTCTCTGAAGAAGATATACACATGATCAATAAGCAGATGAAAAGAGGTGTCAATATCATTAACCATCAGGGAAATGCAAATCAAAACCATAATGAGATACTACTTCACACTCATTAGGGTGGCTAGAATTTTTTAAAAAGACATTATAACATGTGTTTTAAGGCACTTTTATACACTATTGGTGAGAATTGTAATGGGGCTGTTTTGGAAAAGTATGGCTGTTCCTCAGAAAGACAAACATAGAGTTACCATATGACCCAGAAATTCCACTCCTAAGTATGTACCCAAGAGAAATGAAAACATATGTCCACATTAAAACTTCTACACAAATGTTTATAGCTGTATTATTCATAACAGCCAAAAAGTGGAAACAATGCAAATACCCATCAATTAATGAATGGATCAATCAAATGTGATATATCTATATAATGGAAGATTGTTTGACCATAAAAGGAAATAAAGAACTTATACATGCTACAACATGGCTGAACCTTGAAAATATAGTAAGAGAAAGAAACCAGTCACAAAGACCATGTATTATATGACTCCATTTATAAGAAATGTCCAGGATAGGCAAATTCATAGAGACAGAAAATACATTAGTGGTTGCCTAGTGCTGAAGAATTGGGAGGAAATGTGGAGTGATTGCTCATGGGTTCAGGGTTTATTTTGGGGTGTTGAAATGTTCTAAAATTGATTGTGGTGATGAGTATACAACTCTAAATACACCAAAAACTATTGAATTATACACTTTAATGGGTGAATTGTGTGGTATGTTAATTATATCCCAATAAGATTGTTATAGTAAAAGAAAATAATTTATCAATGAAAACATCAGGGCTTGGAGAGTTTTAAAGTACAGTTTTAAACTACAATTTCAATTTTTAAAATTGTTATAGGACTGAGTTATCTTTCATGTTGTGGGTTAGTTTTGATAGTTTGTGGTTTTTGAGGATTTAACCTATTTCATGTAGTCTGTCCAATTCATTTTCATAGAAATTTTATTGTTTTCATGTCTGTGAGGTCTACAGTTATATTCACTTTTTCATTCTTGATTTAGTAATTTCTGTCTTCTCTCTTTTTCTGTTTGTCAGTCTGACTAGAGGTACATCAATTGTATTGGTCTTTCAAAGAACCACCTTTTGGTTTCATTGATTTTTTTCTGTTTGTCTATTTTCAATTTCATTAGTAACTGATCTTTATTATTTCTATCTCCTACTCGCTTTGGGTTTATTTTGCTCCCCCTCCTCCCCACCCCCTCCCCCAGTTTCTTATGGGAGAAGCTTAGGTGGTTGCTTTAAGACGTTTCTTATTTTGTAATATAAGCATTTAATGCAATAAATTCCCCTCCCACTTTAGCTACACCCCACAATTTTGATATGTTATATATTAATTTTCTTTCTTTTTAATGTATTTTCTAATTTCCTTTGAGATTCCTTTTTAAAAGTGTGCTGTTTCTTTGCTAGTGTTTGGAAAATTTTCAATTGTCTTTGTTACTGATTTCTAGTTTAATTTCATTAGAGTCAGAAAGCATATTTTGTATGATTTCAATCCTTTTAAGTTTGTTAAGGTTTGATTTATGACTCACAATATAGTCTATCTTGATAAATGCTCCATGTGCACTTGAAAAGAATGTGTGGAGTGTTCCATAAATATCAGTTAATTCAAGCTAGTTGATGGTGTTGTTCAGTTCTATCCTTGCTAATTTTCTGTAACTTTTTCTATATATTACATAGAGAGGAGTGCTGCAGCTTCCAAGTATAATTGTGGATATGTCTACTACTTTTCTGCTATGACAATTTTTGCTTCATATATTTTGAAGCTCCTATTCTCAGGTGTTTATACATTTAGAAATGTTAGAAATACATTTAGAAATGTTATGGGTGGATTGATTCTTCTAACAATGTGTAATGTCTCTCTCTAACTCTGCTAATTTCTTTGCTCTGAAGTTTACTTTGATATTTAGTCACCCTTGCTTTGGTTTGTTAGGGTTTCCATGGTATAGTTTTTTTCATACTTTTTCTTTTTAACCTACCTATATCATAATATGGGAAGAGAGTTTCTTGTAGACAGCAGGTGCTTGGGTCACTTTTAAAAATCCATTCTGCCAATCTCTATCTTGAATTGGTGTGTTTATGTTGTTTATATTTAATGTAATTATTGATATGACCATTTTATTATTTGTTTTTGGTTTGTTCCCTCTATTTTTCATTCTTCTGTTTCCCCTTTCCTACCTTTGTTTAGGTTACTTAAAAAAACATTTTTTAGTATTCCATTTTAAGTTATCTAGTACGGTTTTGACATTATCTCTTCATATAATTTTTTTTCAGTTTTGGGAGACAATTCTCTTTGAGCTTCTTGCTCTCCTGCATCTCCTACTGTGTGTGCCAAGACTGTAAAGTCCTGACCCCTGTTTTGCTTGGGCCATTTCTCAGCACTGCGTGGGTGCCCAAAGCACAGAGGATGCAGGTCGGAAGGTGGTGGCCTGTGCAGAGGAAGAAAGAAGCCCCTGGGCCCACGCACCGGACGCTGGGAGCAATAAGTGGCATGCTCAGGTGTAGACCCTGGAGAACTGGAGAAAAGAGGCTGACATTGTTTCCTTTCTGCTGCTCCCACCGTCCCCCAGGGGCTAGCCTCCACCGCCCCCTGTGCTCCATGAACTGCCAGCCAGGGGTTAACGTGTTGTTCTGGTGTTAGGGACTCACATCACTGTAGTCCCTGACTCTGTGCATGTTAGACTCCTTGGTTCATGTTCTCATGGAGTAAAAAGGCTCCCGAATTCAAACGATTGGGTTTTGGTGAAGTTTGCAGAAGGGAAGGAAATCCTAAGGGGCCTTTGGGCGGGGTCCTGTGGGCCATTCACTGTACTGTTGTGGCTTCCACCACTGAACGGATGGTAAGTACTGAGGGTTCTAGTCTGTCTTCCGGTCAGGTGAGTGACAGAAGGGATTCTCCCATCCGGGATCGCTGCGTGTACAGAAGTGCTGGAGGTACGTGTAGACTGCAACCTCCCCTCTATCGTTTCCTCCCTAAACCATCCCTGGTGGTACGGCAGAGACAATATAGAATTCCTGCAAGAGGAGAAATCAGTTTTAAAGATTTAATGGCCGGCAGACTATGCTGGGGCATTTCCTGGTATAACAGCGCCACCTGCCGGAAAAGCCACCGGTGTCCTTTTGGTTTTGGTTTTGAGCAAGTTATTACCAAGCTCTTGTGGAAACTGCATGTCTGACCCGTGCATGGCTTGTGGCTCTTTGGCCTGAATGCCCATTTTGAGGCGTATCAAATCAGACTCAATGACTAACAAGGTGGAAAGAGCCCAAAAGATCTCTCTGTTCAAAAGGAAATGGCACATATATTCAAGAACCAGGTTGCCTGGCCCTCCTGGCATCTCACCTTCACATCAAATGGGGTGTTGACACCTTTAGGGGAAACAGTATCCCCTGCCATGTCCCCTAAAGCAAAGCCACTGACCCAAAGGGGCCCTGGCTTCACAAAGAAACCCCTAAACTCTTGGGTCCGGTGCACTGGTGGTTTAGCTAAGTTGATGGTGTCAGCACTGTTGCAGCTGCTCAGCACCATATCCATCAGGCAGAAAGTGACCGCGATTGTTCTCTCAAGGGCCAGAGCTCACCACAGTCCTAATCATACTGGCCAGTCCTCCCCTGAGCCTGAGTTGCTGATGGGCCACCACCTGGCCTGCTACTGGGGAGGTTCTGGACTGGCAGATTACAGACACCCCTCTGTGGGGCAGTAACTCGGGGAAACATATTGCCACTGCTGATGGGACAGTGGTGCCACTGATGCAGATGTATTCAGTAAGGATTCTCTGATGAGACCACTGGAAGCAAAAGGCTGATCAAGCCTTCATTGCCCAGATCACAGCCATCACTACCCGCGTCCACTTGCAGATATCCGGCAGCCTGGAGCCAAGGCTCAGAGATATGGCGGATTCCCTTCCAGACCACCACAATAAAGTGAATATTGCAATAAAGCAAGTCACATGAATTTTTTTGTTTTCCAGTGCATATAAAAGTTATGTTGACTCTATACTGTCACATATTAGGTGTACAATAGCATTGTTTAAAAAACAATGCACATACCTTAATCAAAACATACTTCATTGGTAAAAAAAAAAATGTTAACCATCATCTGATAACACAGAGTCATCACAAACCTTCAATTTATAAAAGAAAAAACCCTGCAATATCTTCGAAGGGCAATAAAACAAGGTATGCTGTACTGGAGAACAAAAGTAGTGAACTCACTGCTAGTGCCTGGGTGCTTCAAATTCTGCTCTCCTTCCCCAATCCCCCTGCTGCTATGTACTTCTCAGAGTCTTCAGATAGCTGCTCCATGCCTGCTGTCCGGGGGTACAGTTGTATTGAGTGGGACAGACAGGGTGGCCTGTGCTTACTCCATCTCACCCAGAACTGGAACCCAGGGAAAGCTTTGAACAGGTGGAGATAGGGGAGCCCCCCACTCCCCAGCACCAGGGCAAAGGCATAGAGCTGGGAACGCAGGACAGGCTGGGTCCTGAGCCCTGCAGGAGAGCAGAGGGAGAGAAATCTGGCAGAAGGGCGAGTGCTGTGGGCCCAGGTGTGCAGCCATCATGGGGGAGCCACTGAGGGGACCCAAGCCGAGACAGCCAAGACAGGAGCTGGGCTTCAGGCCCCGAATGTGCTGTTGCCCTCACCTGGAACGCTCCTTCTTCTGCACTTCACCCAGCCAACTCTTCTCATCCTCAGGTGTCAGCTGAAATCTCACTTCCTCAGGGAAGCCTACCTGACCATAGATCCCACAGAATTCTGTACTTTTCCCTCCTGGTCCTTATCATGGTGGCAATTGTTAATTAAGCATTTGCAATTGTTTAATTCACACCAGTTTCCCCTACTGGACTGTGGGAACATGAGGGCAACATCCACATAGATCTCGTTAATTGCTTAGGTGGATCAGTCAGTCAGCAAACCTGTAGGGAGAACCTGCTCTGTGCCCACCCTTGTCCTGGGCACCAGTGTTCCCAAGGACGAGGTGTCGACCTTGCCCACTGTTGTCTGCCTGTTGCCGGCACAATCGCTGAGCCCAGTGTTAAATGACTGACTGCCCAAAGGTGGTTCTGGCTGTGTGTGTGTGTGTGTGTGTGTGTGTGTGTGTGTTTAAAGGGAGAAGGGGCAGGTGGTAGAGAGGCCAGGCCAGGATCTGCTATAATAGCCCAAAGGAGGCCCCGACCAGGCTGTAGCCGGGGCCTGAGGGGCAGGGCTGGAGCCTAGAGTGGAGGCAGACACTGCCTGGACCGTTTTGAGACCTTGGGGATGAGGGGGTCCCAACATGTGACCTTCTGATGATGTTCGTTAACCTCCTGCAGGCTGCCTGGTGCTCTTCCGCCAGCCCTGGGGAACTGTCGGGGCTGAGCACCTCCTGGGCCAGGCCCAGAGCACCGCGCTCCCCATGGGGCTACAGCCGGGAGTCTTGCGACTCCTTCGGCTACCTAGCGACTGGGGGGGGTGAAGGGCCAGGACAGGGACCCCAGGCCTGTCCGCTTTGAAGCTCCCCGACCTCTAGGGCGCCCCTGTGCTCCTCAGGGACCACCCTGGGGAAGGGACATCTGGTTGGGAGGCCGCCTCAGTCAGTTCCTTCATCATCCTCTGCCTTCCACACCCAGGTCCTCCTCACGCTGTCTCCTTGGAACGAAGGAATCCACGCATCTGCGCCCCAGGCAGTCTCCTCCCGCCGCCCCCCGCCCCCCGCCCCGTGCACAGTGGCGCCGGCAAGTGTCACGGGGAGTAGAGCCTGTGGGGAGTACCCTCACCAGGGACCCTGTACCTACCGGCCCCAACTCCAACTCCAAGGGCCCTGGACGTGGTCCCTGATCCCCAGAGACACCGCGGGCAGGTGAGGAGAAGGCCTGTCCTTCTCTCTCAGAATCAGGGACTTTTTCACAGCTCAGTAGGGCCCCAGTTGAGCCTTTCAAGCTCCCTGGAGCCTCAGGGTCCTTATTGAAAGCAGGAGTTTGGCATAGACAAGCCCTCCCTATTGCATCCATCGGTATTTCCCCCAGAGGGCGCTCTGCTCACAGAATCCGGCACCTTCATCTTGCATCTCCGGCCGGAGTCACCTCTGGTGAGAAAGGCTCGGCGAAACGCGAGAGACTCGCCTAAGTTTGTTTAACCCGTAGTTCCCCAGACCTACGTAACCGGGATGTACATTTTCCACAGAACACCTTTTACGATGCCATGGAATCCAGACTGGGAAACTCCTCGAAGGACTTTTTTCCATTTTAGGCTTGTAGGGTTGGGTCCTTCCCTCCCATCCCCCTCAGGGCCGGGCTCTGGCTCCTCCCGACCGAAGCTCATGCTCCCATGGGGCCTGTGCAAGGGCTGCGCTGAGCCTGATCCGCCGTGGCCTCTGCACGAGCCTAGATCAGCTGCTCATTGTTAAGCTAAGGTTGCACCTCTTCCCCCAGGATAAAAGGGGGTGGGGGTGGGGAGTCCGATTTCCGTAAGGGCAGGGATTGGTTAAACGCGTTTCTCCAGGAACTACTTTGTGCCAGGCACTGACTGAGTGGTCACTTTGGGGCACGTTTTCTGCGCTAAGAAGTTCTCACTGCTTTGGGAAGTGCATTATTGATCCAGGAAGGACATTGCCCCCTTCTGCCTCACCCTTTCTGTAGATCAACCGCACCTGGGCCTCATTCTCCAGCACCTCCCACCTCCGGCAGCGCAGGGCAGGGGTCTGGGCCAGGCGGAGAAAGGACAAACACAGTGACACATGCGGGATGGGGTGGGAGTGGGGCTTGGAGCTTGGGAGCAGAGGTGACGGTTCACTGCAGTCCTGGGGTCTGCCCCCAGCCCCCCACGCCCCTTACTCCAGTCTCTCTCACTGAGGTCCTGATAAATTGACATCTTTCACAAAAGCCAATTCCTCCAGAAGCTCTGACTCCTCGCTTCTCACTGCTAAAAATAGGTGGAGAGCTGTAAAAACCCCACACCTAGAGACAATTCTAGTCATTTTGGTAGATATTTGCTCTAAATATCTGCAATGTCTGTCGTTATTAAAACCGGGTGTTCCTTGGTAAACTCATTTCTTTTAAAAGCAGATTCACAGGCTTCAATAAAATAAATTTCTTATTTCCAGTGGGTTCGGAGACATTCAGAGGTGTTACTACAAAGCCGTGACGATCCTCACCATCGGAATCCAAGGTTCTTGTTAAGGTGACAAGCAACACGCAACTCGGGGGGTCTGCTGGAGTCTCTCCAGTTCATCCGGAGGGGTGATGGCCCGGGGTTTCCAGGGTTAACTAAGAGCCTTGGGCCTCGCTGAGGGTGTGGCCCCAGTGGGCCAGGCTATGGAGCGACCAAATTCTTCTGGGTTCCCTGCGACTCTGAGAACTGGGGTCTGGTTGATAGGTGGCGTGAGCCAGACTCTTTAAGAAGGAGTCTGGGAGGCAGGGCCTGCAGCCCCTGGGGAACCCAGGTGTTTTCATTCCAGGACCAACCGTCTCCCGGTAGATCTCTCGAGATTCTACGAGATCGGGCTTCCTCGGGGAAGAGAGCTGAAAGGAGCAGAGCGTTGGGCCCGGTGCCGCCATTCTCTGCGCCTCCCCTGCCGCTCGGTGGCTTCCAGCCCATCCTCTGCCCGTCCCTCCATCAGGCCCCGCACTTAACCGCCACGCAACCTAAGGCGCACAGCGCACCTTTGGGGCTCCTGTTTGCCTTCCTGGGAAGCCCCACACGGCATCCCTCCCTCCCCAGGCCCTATCCTTGGCCCTCAGGTGTCCGTCGTGGTGTTCAAAGAGGAGAACATTTCCTGATGGAGGGGCTTGGGTGAAGGGGCCAGCTCTCCCACCGCAGGGCGCTGGCAGTTGCGCCGGTTTCAAAGAGAAAGCAATGCATTCGGGCTGTTCTGCAGAGAAAAGGCTCCAGGAGTAGGCGAGGATGTTTCCTGGGACGAATTCGGGACACCTCACAGCTGCTGGCAGGAACAACCGGCCCCAAGGATGTAGGTGAGTGCCTGGGATTTTTTTTTTTCCTGCATGTCTGTGAGTGAGGGAGTGTGTGTGTGTGTGTGTGTGTTTGCACGTGTTTCTTTTTTTTCCCCAAAAACCTACTGCGAGAAGTGCACTAAAGTGACTAAGCTCTAGTTCTTTCTGGATAAGCGTGTTCAGGATGGGTAGCCCAAGGTGCATTAGGACCAGCTGTAACCTGTCTACTGGTTCGTATGCCTTGGGTTCTGAGAGTAAGGGCCATTTTTTCCCTTGGGACTGGTTTGTGCTGTGAAGAATGAGATTGGCTGCAGCTGTGCAGTGGAAGATGGCCAAGGCTGACAACACCAGGTATTATCAGGCGGGCTCCCATTCAGTTGCTCTGAGATTCCTTATTTTCTGATTTGAGAATATAACAGTGTGTCAGGTTGCTGCAGACTTTCACCTTTCCAGACGTAGGCCTTGTGCCACTGGAGCCTGTGCTGGTATCCTGGGCTTTGGTCCCTGGGGCTCTGGGACTCCTGGAAAGTAATAGGCTCCCAGTATTTATGTGTGAAGTTCTGTCCCCTGAGTCTCAGATATTCCTGCCCTTGTACCTCCTTTGGGACAAAGCCTGGGCCCTCCTTTCTGGGCCCCTGGGAAGAGCCACCATTACAGTGTGACTCTGATTGGTGGCATGAGCCAGACTCTGTACTGAAGAGCCTGGGTAGAGGCACCCAAATGCCTTGTCAACCAGTTGTCTGTTGGCACTGTCCTGTACTTAGCTTCTTGCTTGGAGATACCAGATCAAGAGGTCATCTTGTTAATATGATTGTGGCAAAATTGCTTTGACATAGTTTCCTGAGATTGAGCAGACGTGAGTGAAGGTGGGAGTGTGAGGGTGAGAGGGTGGTGGATCCTGATTTGAGGTGACACAGCAGCCCAAATGGGCAAGTAGGCATCTAACACTGAGATTATTTATTCGAGTGGGATGAGGTTTATAGGCAAATAGCAATTATAGTAATAATGATTAGTATAAATATTTATTTATACATATATAACCTTAATAAACATAGACTACCATAAATTATACATCTATGTAAAAAATAAACAAATATGTGAGCAATTAGAAAAAGGATAACAGGGCTTCCCTGGTGGGACAGTGGTTAAGAATCTGCCTGCCAATGCAGGAGACACGGGTTTGAGCCCTGGTCCGGAAAGATCGCACATGCCGCGGAGCAACTAAGCCCGTGCGCCACAACTACTGAGCCTGCGCTCTAGACCCCGTGAGCCGCAACTACTGAAGCCCGTGTGCCTAGATCCCATGCTCTGCAATAAGAGAAGCCACCGCAATGAGAAGCCCGCGCACCACTATGAAGAGTAGCCCCCGCTCACTGCAACTAGAGAAAGCTCGTGTACAGCAATGAAGACCCAACACAGCCAAAACATAAATAAATAAATAAATTTATAAAAATATAATAGGAAAATTACCTAATCTGAACAATAAAGAAAAAACAGGTTAAAAAATTAATAACAGACCCTCACAGACCTGTAGGATTATAAACATATCAAATATTTGTGTCACTGGAGTCTCAGAAGGAGATGAGAAAAAGTATGGGGCTGAAAAGGTATTCAAAAAAATTATAGATGAAAATACCCCAAATATGACAAAAGATATATGTCTACAGATATAAGAAACTGAGCAAATCCCCAACAGGATAAGCCCAAAGAAAGCCAAATCAAAACATATCATGATAAAAATTCTGCAAACTAAAGACAAAGAAAAAATTCTTTATCAATGAGAGAGAAGTGACACCTTACCCATAAAGGAAAAATAATTCAAATGACAGTGGATTTCTCATCAGAAATCACAGAGGCCAGATGAAGTAGCATAACATTTTTCAAGTGCTAAAAGTAAAGAATCATCAACTCACAATTCTATATCCAGTGAAAATATCCTTTAGGAAGGAAGGGTAAATTAAGACATTCTCAGATGAAGAAAAACTAAGAGGATCTGTTTCCAGTAGAACTACTCTAAAAGGATAGCTAAAGGAAGTTTTTTTTTTTTAACTTTTTATTTTATATTGGAGTATAAGTTGATTAACAATGTTGTGTTAGTTTCAGGTGTACAGGAACGTGATTCGGTTATCCATATACATGTATCATTCTTTTTCAAATTCTTTTCCCATTTAGGTTGTTACATAATATTGAGCAGAGTTCCCTGTGCTATACAGTAGGTCCTTGTTGATTATCCATTTTAAATATAGTAGTGTGTACATGTCAATCCCAAATTCCGTAACTATCCCTCCCCCCAGCCCTTCCCCTCTAGTAACCATAAGTTTGTTCTTGAAGTCTGTGAGTCTGTTTCTGTTTTGTAAATAAGTTCATTTGTATCATTATTTTTAGATTCTGCATATAAGTGATATCATATGATATTTGTCTTTCTCTGTCTGACTTCACTCAGTATCGTAATCTCCATGTTGCTGCAAATGGCATTGTTTCATTCTTTTTAATGGCTGAGTAATATTCCAATGGATATATGTACCACATCTTTTTTATCCATTCATCTGTCGATGGACATTGAGGTTGCTTCCAATTAGGTTTCTTGGCTATTGTAAACAGTGCTGCATGCAGTGAACACAGGGGTGCATGTATCCTTTCGGACCATGTCTTTCTCTGGATATATGCCCAGGAGTGGGATTGCAGGATCGTATGGTAGCTCTATGTTTAGCTTTTTAAGAAACCTCCATACTGTTCTCCATAGTGACTATACTAATTTACATTCCCATCAGCAGTGTAGGACGGTTCCCTTTTCTCCACACTGTCTCCAGCATTTGCTGTTTGTGGATTTTTTTGATGATGGCCATTCTGACTGATGTGAGGTGATATCTCATTGTAGTTTTGATTTTCATTTTTCTAATAATTAGCAATGTTGAACATCTTTTAATATGCCTCTTGGCCATCTGTATGTCTTCTTTGGAGAAGTATCTATTTAGGTCTTCTGCCCATTTTTTGATTGGGTTGTTTGTTTTTATGATATTAAGTTGCATGAGCTGTTTGTAAATTTTGGAGACTAATCTCTTGTCTCACATCATTTGCAAATATTTTCTCCAATTCTGTGGGTTGTCTTTTTGTTTATGGTTTCCTTTGCTGTGCAAAAGCTTTTGAGTTTAATTAGGTCCTATTTGTTTATTTTTGTTTTTATTTCCATTACTCTGGCAGACAGATTGAAAAACATATTGCTGTGATTTATGTCAGAGAGTGTTCTACCTATGTTTTCCTCTAAGAGTTTTATAGTGTCCAGCCTTACATTTAGGTCTTTAATCTATTTTGAGTTTATTTTTTGTATGGTGTTAGAGTGTTCTAATTTCATTTTTTTAACATGTAGCTGTCTAGTTTTCCCAGCACCATTTATTGAAGAGACTGTCTTTCCTCCATTATATAGTCTTGCCTGCTTTGTTGTAGATTAATTGACCATAGGTGCATGGATTTAGTTCTGGGCTTTCTATCCTGTTCCATTGATCTATATTTCTATTTTTGTGTCAGTACCATACTGTTTTGATGACCCCTCTAGGTGGTCACAAAGCACCAAGCTGATCTCCCTGTGCTATGCAGCTGCTTCCCACTAGCTATCTATTTTACATTTGGTAGTATATATAAGTCCATGTCACTCTCTCACTTTGTCGCAGCTTACCTTCCCCCTCCCCATGTCCTCAAGTCCATTCTCTACATCTGCATCTTTATTCCATCTTCTTTATCCATTCATCTGTCGATGGACAGTTACGTTGCTTCCATGTCCTGGCTACTGTAAATAGAGCTGCAATGAACATTGTGGTACATGACTCTTTTTGAATTATGGTTTTCTCAGGGTATATGCCCAGTAGTGGGATTGCAGGGTCATATGGTAGCTCTATTTTTAGTTTTTTAAGGAACCTCCATACTGTTCTCCATAGTGGCTGTATCAATTTACATTCCCACAACCTGTTGGGGGTTTTTTAATCACAGTTTCAATTTCAGTACTTGTTATTGGTCTGTTCATATTTCCCACATGCTGCGCACCACAACTACTGAGCTCACACACCTCAACGAGAGAGCCCGTGTGCCACAACTACAGAGCCCATGCGCCCTGGAGCCCGCGTGCCACAACTAGAAAGAGAAAACCTGCATGCCACAAGTAGAGAGAAACCTGCGCACCACTAGAGAGAAACCCACACGCCACAACTAGAAAGAAGCCCGTGTGCCACAACAAAGAGACTGTGCACCGCAATGAAAGTTACTGCATGCCTCAACGAAGATCCTGCATGCCGCAACTAAAACCCAATGCAGTCAAAAAAATAAAGAAAAAAAGATAATAACAAGTTTTGATGATGTGGAGAAACTGGGTCCCTCATACGTTGCTGGTGGGAATGTAAAATGGTGCAGCTGCTTTGAAAAACAGTTTGGCAGGTACTCAGGAAATTAAACATAGAGTTATCATACGACCCAGCAATTTCACTCCTAGGTATATACCCAAGTAAAATGTCCTGCAAAAAAATCTGTACATAAATGTTCATACCTGCATTATTCATAAATAGTCAAAAGTGGAAACAACCCAAATGTCTGTTAACTGATGAATGGATAAATCAAGTGTGGTATATCCACACAATGGAATATTATTTGGCAATAGAAAGGAATGAAATATTGATACATGCTACAACATGGATGAATCTTGAAAATATAAGCTAAATGAAGCCAATCAGAAAACACTATATTCCATTTATATAAAATCTCCAGAATAGGTAAATCTACAGAGAAAAAGTAGATTAGTGGTTGCCTAGGACTTGGGGAGTGATGGCTAAAAAGTATGGGGCTTCTTTCTGAGGTGATAAAAATGTTCTAAAATTGTGATGATGGTTGCACAACTCTGTGAATATACTAAAAAACTACTGAATTGTACACTTGTAATGAGTAAATTGTATTCTGTGAATTATATCTCAGTAAAGCTGTTACCAAAAAAATAAAAGAATTCGTGGAACATCAGTAAGGAAGAAAGAAAAACAGAAAGAGTAAAACTATGAGTAAATACAACAGATTTTCCTTTTCCTCTTAAGTTTTCTAAATTATGTTTGGTGGTTGAAGCAAAAATTACTACATTTTTTTTTCTTTTTAGTTGAAGTTTTTATTATTATCTAAAATTACTACATTTTCTGATGTAGTTCTCAGTGTATTTAGAGAAAATAGCTAAGACAATCATAATGTAAATGGGGAAGAGTAAAAGGAATCAAAGGGAGGTAAAGTTTTTTTGGTAAATATATCATGTGAATTTCTCAGTGTTCCTATAAAAGTCTCAGACTCCAGAGACTGGGGAATCAGTGTTCAATAAATGTAATGTTTGTTTTCACTTCGCTCAGAAACTAGATCTGAAGTCAACTGTTTCCCTACTAGTAGAACTAATTGCTTCCATCCATTAGCCTTGTTTTATCCACCCAAGAGCAAAAAAGTTACATTTCAGGATAGGTATCTAGGTTTGAGCATTATTTTTCTAGGTAATGGCTTTTGAAATTTCAAAAGGGATGAAACCCAGGACACACAGATATTTGTACATTTTAAAAGCTGAGAATTGGGCTGTTTGGACCCTTGAGATACTTATTTCAAAGTGTTCAAGTAAGACATTTCCAAGGAGATTCTTTCAGAAGGGGAGAGAGAGGCATCTGCCTTTCTCCTGCATATAAATGGCCAAAATTCACTCCTCTGTGTTTCTCACTTACAATGTAGACTTTGCATGTGTCTTTGTATTTGACCTGGCTCTCACTGTATTGTTCCAAGGACATGGGAGAAGCACATGCTTGTTATTTTCTGTAAGGTAAATAATAAGAAATCTACTCCTGATCTAAAAATCCCATGTGTACATTCAGGACACAATTAAAGAGGATGAGTGCTAAAAACATAACACTTCACTTGGACTGAAAAATGTTGACCTCAGTAGACTGATGTTATATACATATAGTATAATATCTTGAGCAAACTGCTGAAAAAAATACTATACGAAGAGGTGCCTTAAAAAGAAAAACTATTCAAAAAGGCACATGCACCCCAATGTTCATTGCAGCACTGTTTACAATAGCCAGGACATGGAAGCAACCTAAACGCCCATCAACAGACAAATGGGTAAAGAAGATGTGGTACGTATATACAATGGAATATTACTCAGCTGTAAAGAGGAATGAAATTGGGTCATTTGTAGAGATGTGGATGGACCTAGAGACTGTCATACAGAGTGAAGTAAGTCAGAAAGAGAAAAACAAATACCGTATATTAACGCATATATGTGGAATCTAGAAAAATGGTACAGATGAACTGGTTTACAAGGCAGAAATATAGACACAGACGTAGAGAACAAACGTATGGACACCAAGGGGGTAAAGCAGGGGTGGTGGGATGAACTGGGAGATTGAGATTGACATATATACACTAATATGTATGAAATAGATAACTAGTAAGAACCTGCTGTATAAAAATTTAAATTAAATTTAAAAAAAAATAAGAAAATAAAAACTCTAGAAGGTAAATAAAAGTGGAAGTCTAAGACGTACAGGAAGGAGTTCTGTTTTCCAGTTCCACAGGTAAGGAACTTGGAAGTCACCATCCATTCCAACAACATGTAAAAAGCTGGTCCAGACTGAAAAATCAACAACTCTTCTTGGATCCACAGAAGAGGGGAGGACACAGGGCAAACCACTGCCCCAGGATCAAAGAGTCAGGCGAATACAGGGAGTCCCAGCTTACCAGAGGAGCGGAGACTCATGAGCAGAATTCACTGCAGGAGCCAGAGTCAGGGTAGGAAAATCTGAACTATGATGGCTGGAGGCTCAGTGTGGACAAATCTGAGAGTTAAAAACTCCAGGGCACCCAGACACAGAGGGACCCTCACAATATTGTGAGATTTTCCCCCAGGAGCTCAATCAGATCCCCACAGTAGATATCAGAGAAGAATTACCTCGGGCATCTGGCATGGGGAGGGGAAAAGAAACCATTTTGAAATATGCCAAGAAATCTGTTCTTAACAAGACCTACCCTCAGGGGAAACTAGCAATTTATTTTATGGATTATCAACAAGCTGATTCTAAAGTTTATATGGAGAGACAAAAGGCTAAGAATAGCCAACACAAAACTGAAAAAGAACAATATTGGGCAACTGATTCTACCTGACTTCAAGCCTTATTATATAGCTATAAAAATTAAGACAGTATCGTATTGGTGAAAAGACAGACAGATAAGTCAATAGAACAGAATCAAAAGCCCAGAAAGAGTGCCCCATAAATATGGTCAACTACTCTTTGACAAAGAAGCAAAGGCAATACAGTGGAACAAAGATAGTCTCTTCAACAGTTGATGTTGGAACAACTGGACATTTACATACAAAAAAAAAATAACCTAGACAGAGACCTTACACCCTTCACAAAAATTAACTTAAAATGGATCATAGATCTAACTGTAAAATGCAAAACTATAAAACTCCTGGAAAATAACACAGGAGAAAACCTATGACTTTGGGTATTGTGATGCCTTTTTTAGATAGAACAACAAAGACATGATCCATGAAAGAAATAATTGATAAGTTGGACTTCATTAAAGTTAAAAACTTCTGCTCTGTGAAAGACAACCAAGAAAATGGGAAGACAAGACACAGACTGGGAGAAAATATTTGCAAAAGACACATCTAATAAAGGACTGTTATCCCAAATTTACAAAGAACTCTTAAACTACACAATGATAACACAAAAAGGGAAATCTGTAGATCAATATCCCTCATGAATATAGATACAAAAACTCTTAACAAGACATTAGCAAGCAGAATTCAGCAGTCTGTAGAAGAATTATACACTGACAAATAGGGCTTATTCCAGGGATGGAATGCTAATTCAATATTTGAAAATAGTGTAATACACCGTTGTGTTTGTTTCTTATTGCTGGTGTAACAACACAAGCTAGTGGCGTAAAAGCACAAATCTGTTATCTTACAATTCTAGAGGCCAGAAGTCCAAAATGGGTTTTACTGGCTTAAAATCAACGTGTCAGTAGGGCTATGTTCCTTTCTGTAGATTTTAAGGGATAATCTGTTTTTTCACCTTTTCTAGCTTCTAGGGGCTGCTTGCATCCTTGGCTCATGGCCCCCTTCCATCTTCAAAGCCAGCAATGTCCAGCTGAGTCTTTCTTATATCACATCACTCTACCACTGATTCACCCTCTTATACATTTAAGGAGACTTGTGATTGCATTGGGATCACCCAGCTAATCTAGGATAATTTCCCCACCTCAGGGTCAGCTGGTTAGCAACCTTATATCCATTTGCAAACTTAATTCTCCTTTGCAAAGTAAACTAACATATTCACAGGTTCCAGGGATTAGGACATGACCATCTTTGGGAGCCATTATTCTGCCTATAATTAGCCCTCCTATTGCCTGCTTTTTGGCCCTATCTTGGGCTCCTTCCCTTCACCTAACTATTCCTTGTCCACACTGCCCTAATCAGCTTGCTGACCTTCTTCCTGTCCTAGGGCCTTTGCTCTCACTGCTCCCCAACCTGGAAAATTGTCCACTTGCCCCATGGCTTGCTCTTTTGTACCTTCCACACTATGGTCAAATATCCCTTCTTTAGTTAGGCTGACCACCTGCTACAGAATGGCTCCTTCTGCCCTGTCACTCTGTCAACTGTTTTCGTTTTCTTCAAGGCACATTCTTTATTTTGTTTCACTTGTTTGTTTATCTGTCTCCAACCCTGCCTCCTGTCAGCTCCGTGAAGGCAGGGAGTTTGCATTCTGTTTCCCTGAATGGTGTGGGACATAGAGGAGGCTCTCAGTGTATATTTGGTGAATTAAGAAACAAATAAATGACAATCATCTGCAAATAATGAGAACACATTGTTGTTCTTGATGACGTTTTTTACCTCCTTTCTGTTGCAGATCTTAATGTATTGTCAGAACTTCCTGAACACTGTTAAGTGGTAGTGGTGACAGCAGGCATCCTTCTTTTGTTTGATTTAAATAACAAAGTCTCTAGGGTTTTATCGTTAAATAGAAATTTGGCTTTTGGTTTGAAAAAATATAAGTTAAAGTACAAGAGTACTTTAAAAAAACCCAAACATATTAAACACAACTTTTGCAACAAGTGTTTACTATTAAGGTTTTATCAAACATCTACTGGCCCAATACATTCATAGATTTTCTCTTAAACCTTAGTTAAATTTTCAGACAATCCCAACTTAGTTGAAGTGAATACTTCTTTTAATCTAATGTTGAATTCTTTCTTTTTATGTTGTATCTAGGAGTTTTGAGTCTGCAATCATGAAGGAGACTGGCTGAGACTTTTCCTTTCTTAAACATTTATTTTATTCAAGTATAGTTGATTTACAATGTTGTGTGAGTTTCTGGTGTACAACACAGTGATTCAGTTATATATATGTGTGTGTGTATATATATATATATATACACACACACACACACACATATACATTCTTTTTCATATTCTTTTCCACTACAGTTTATCACAGGATATTAAATATAGTAGTTCCCTGCACTATACAGTAAGACCTTGTTGTTTATCCATTCTATATATAATAGTTTGCCTCTGCTAATCCCAAACTCCCTATCCATCCCTCCCATACCCCCCTCCCCCTTGACAACCACAAGTCTGTTCTCTGTGAGCCTGGCTGGGACGTTTCTCTCTTTGGTCTACTGTTTCAAGTCAAGCTCTTTATCTCTAAACCTGCCTGTGGATCAGGGAAGGCCACACACTCAGAGTGCAGGATGGAATCAGGTGGGCCGGACTGAGTAACAGTGGAAGTGCTGAAGAGTAAATCCTACCTTGTTTCTTTTCACTTTTTGCAGTTTTAAATGTTTCTTTGCTGAAGTCAAACCAAGTCATGCATTGGTTAAGGAGGACTGGATTTCCATCCTTCTGGATTGGATCCCCTTCCAGCGGCCCAGTGCACAGTGTCCTTGGTCTGGTTTGGCACACAGCTCAGTGCAGCTGCCCTCACCACAGGCACCAGCCTTAGCAGAAGCAAATGATGAGAGCGGCGGAAGGGAAAAACCATCTGTTAATGCCATCTCTGTCAAGGTGTTATAACTCCCCAATGAGGCAGGCAGTTTAGACATGACAAAACAGAGGCCCGGAGAGATGAAGGGCCTTGCTAAAGGTCCCTCAGCTGACAGATGGCCCACTTTGGATTTGAACCTATGATTATCTGACTTCCAAGCCTGTGCTCTTTCCACAGGGCCACTGTCTCCTTTCACAACTGACCGTTTCACTTTGGCCACTGAAATGGCACAACTGTGTAGAGACCGTGTCCCTCTCCTTCTCCCCTCTCTTGACAGGATGTGCAGTACAATATTGCCTGATGTCTTGAAAGTGAAGGTTCTTCCTGGCCTATGAGGCAGGAGCTGAGGCCCTCAGGGTGGCCCCTCTGCACAGGCTTATAGGGAAGTACCTATGTGCAACCCAGCCCTTCTGCCTTCGGACCTGTAGCAGCTCAACCCCAGAGTCCAAAGGTGGGAAGGGGGGGCTTTTGAGGGATGTCAGCCAAGTGTGTCCCCCTAGGGTAGAATGGGGTGCTTGCCTGAGGGGAGCCGGGCACTGGCCCTGCACACCCTGCTCATCTGCTTAGGTGGTGGACTTACTGGGGTTCCCTCCACCACGTGAAAAACAGAGAGAGAGTGTATGGTGAGAGCTGCCTGCGGAGAGGTCCCTAGTTCCTAAGAGTGAAGAGGCAAGATGGCAAAGGAACCCACCGCCTGGGAGCTGGCTTCAGAGGGCAGTTCCCACCCGACACTATTGCTATGAGGTATATTTATCATTACTGTTGCTCTTTGTTCCCTTTTGTAGATCTGAATGCCTACCTGCTACCATTTCCTTTTAGTATGAAGAACTTCTTTTAGCATTTCTTACAGTGCAGGACTGTTGGCCACAGAGGCTCTCAGGTTCCATTTATATGAAAATGTCTTTATTTCACCTTCGATTTTTTGCTTACTTGTTTATTTTTTAAAGTGTACAATTCGGTGGTTTTAGTATATTTACAACGTTGCACACCATATCCACTATCTAATTCCAGAACATTTTTATAATCTCAAAAATAAACGCACACCCATTTCCAGTCGTTCCCCATTCCCTCTTCCCCAAGGTCGTGCCAACCACTAACCTATTTTCTGTCTCTGGGTGCCTAATCTGAACACTTCACATAAATGGAATCATAAAATGTGTTCTATCTGGCTTCTTTCATGCAGCATATTTTCAAAGTGCACCCATGTTGTAACATGCATGAATAAGTACTTAATTCCTTTTATTAAAAAAACATTTTTAAGAGCAGTTTTTAGGTTCACAACAAAATTGAGAGGGAGGTACAGAGATTTCCCATATACCCCCTTTCTCCCACACAGGTATAGCCTCCCACTTCACTCACCATAGTGGTACATTTGTTACCAAGGGTGACCCTTCATTGACAAACCATAATCACTCAAAGTCCATAGTTTCCCTTAGGGTTCACTCTTGGTGGTGTAAATTCTGTGGGTTTGGACAAACGTATAAAGACATGTATCCATCATTATAACATCATACAGAGTATTTTCGCTGCCCTAAGAATTCTCTGTGCTCTGCCTATTTATTCCTCCCCCCGACCCTTTCCCCTGGCAACTACAGATATTTTTATTGTCTCCATAGTTTTGATTTTCCAGAATGTCATATAGTTGGAATCCTACAGTAGGTAGCTTTTTCAGGTTGGCTTTTTTTCACCTAGTAATGTGCATTTAAGTTTCCCCCATGCCTTGTTTTTGGCTTGGTAGCTTTTATTTTTTAAGGGCTGAATAACAGTCCATTGTTATAATGTACCACGGTTTATCCATTCACCTTGGTTGCTTCCAAGTTTTGGCAATTATGAATAGAGCTACTGTAAACATCCGTGTGGAGGTTTTTGTGTGGACGAAAGTTTCCAAATCCTTTGGATAAATACCAAGGAGAATGATTACTGGATGGTGTGGTAAGAATATGTTTAGTTTTGTAAGAAACTGCCCAACTGTCTTCCAAAGTGGCTGTACCATTCTGCATTCCCACCAGCAACGAATGAGAGTTCCTGTTACTCTGTATACTCACCAGCATTTGGTGCATTCCTTTCTGTGCGTGTGGTAAAAAACACATAAAATTTACCATTGTAACCATTTTAACTATACTTTAGTGTTAAGTATGTTCCCACTGTTGTGAAAATACCCATTAAACTGCAACTCCCTTTTCCCCCCTCCCCCCAGCCCCTGGTAACCACAATTCTACTTTCTATTTCAATGAATTTGATTACTTTAGATATTTCATATAAGCAGAAACATATAATATTTGTCTTTTTGTGAGTGGCATATTTCACTTAGCATAATGTCCTCAAGGTTCATCCATGTTAAAGCATGTGTCAAGATTTCCTTCCATTTTAAGGCTGAGTAATAATCCACTGTGTGATTATATCTATATCTGTCTCACATTTTGTTTATCCATTCACATTTGTGTTGCTTCTGCATCTTGGCTGTTGTTAATAGTGTGCTATAAGCATGGGTATGCAAGTATCTCTTGGAGACCCCTGCTTTCAATTTTTTTGGATATATGCCCAAAAATAGGATTGCGGGATCACATGGTAGTTCTATTTTTATTTTTTGAAGAACTTCCATACTGTTTTCCGTAATGGTTGCACGATTTTACAATCCCACCAACAATGCACAAGTTCCAACTTCTCCACATCCCTGTCAACACTTGTTATTTTCTGTCTTTTTGATATTACCCATACTAATGGGTATGAGGTGATATCTAATGTGGTTCTGATTTGCATTCCTCTGATGATTAGTGATGTTGAGCATCTTTTCATATGCTTTTTGGCCATTTATATATCATCTTTGGAGAAATGTCTATTAAAATTTGTGCCCATTTTTTAGTTACGCTATTTTATTTTTTATTGATATGTAGGATTTCTTTATATATTCTGGATATTAATGCCTTTTTCAGATATGTGCTTTTGCAAATATTTTCTCCCATTACATAGTTTGCCTTTCACTTCGTTGATTTTGTCCTTTGACACACAAAAGTTTTTAAGTTTGGTATAGTCTATTTTTTTGCTCTTGTTGCTTATGATTTTGGTGCCATATCCAAGAAATCATCGCCAAGTCCAATGTCATGAAACTTTTCCCTTTTGTTTTCCTCTAGGAGTTTTATAGTTTTAGGTCTAAGTGCCTAAGTGCTCTAGCTAGGATTTCCAATGCTATATTGAAAAAAATAAAAGTGGTAAGAGCAGATATCCTTGCCTTGTTCCTGATCTCAGAGGGAAAACTTTCAGTCTTTCACCCTTAAGTATGATTGATAGCTGTGGGCTTTTCACATATGGGCTTTATTATGTTGCAATAATTCTTTCTTTTTTTAGTTTGCTGATTTTTTTTTTATCATGAAAGGGTGTTGAACCTTGTCATATGCTTTTCCGCATCAGTTGAGATGATCCTTTTTCATCCTTCATTCTGTTATTGTGGTGTATTGCATTAATTGATTTTTATAGGTTGAGCCATTTAAGCATTCCAGGAACAAATCCCACTTGGTCATGGTGTATACTCCTTTTAAAGTTCTGTTGAATTCTTTTTGCTAGTATTTTGTTAAGAATTTTTGCATCAATAGTCACCAGGGATAGTGGTCATAGTTATATTTTCTTGTAGTGTCTTTATCTGGCTTTGGTATCAGGATAATGCTAGCTTCATAGAATGAATTTGGAAGTGTACCCCCCTCTTAAGTTTTTTTTGAAGAGATTCAGGAGAACTGGTGTTACCTCTTTAAATGTTTGGTAGAATTCACGAGTGAATCTATCTGGTCCTGGGCTTTTCTTTGTTGGGAGGCTTTTTTTTTTTTTTTTTTTTTTTTTGTGGTACGCAGGCCTCTCACTGCTGTGGCCTCTCCCGTTGCGGAGCACAGGCTCCAGACGCGCAGGCTCAGCGGCCATGGCTCACGGGCCCAGCCGCTCCGCAGCCTGTGGGATCTTCCCGAGCCGGGGCACGAACCTGTGTCCCCTGCATCGGCAGGCGGACTCTCAACCACTGCGCCACCAGGGAAGCCCTGTTGGGAGGCTTTTGATTCCCTGTTCAATCTTTTTACTCAGTATTGGTCTGTTTAGATTTTCTGTTTCTTCATGATTCAGTCTTGGCAGTTTAAGTGTTTCTAGGATTTTATTCATTTCTTCTAGGTTAACTAATTTGTTGTACAACTTGGTGTACAATTGTTCATAGTATTCTTCTATAATACTTTTCTTCCTGTCATTGTAATGCCCTCTTTCATTTCTAATTTTAGTTATTTGAGTCTTCTCTCTTTTCTCATAATCTAGCTAAGGATTTGATAATTTTGTTGATCTTTTAAAATTCAACTCAGTTTCATTCATTGTTTTCTATTTTCCTGTTCTCTAGTTTATCTCTGCTCTAATCTTTATTATTTTCTTCCTTATGCTCCCTTTGGATTAAGTTTTTTCTTCTTTTTCTAGTTTCTTGAGTTGTAAATTTGGGTTGAGGTCTTTCTACTTCAGTATAGTACTCATTTATACCTGTAAATTTCCCTCTTAGCACTGCTTTCACTGCATCCCATAAGTTTTGGTATGTCGTGTTTTAATTTTGACTTGTCTCAGGTATTTTATAATATTCCTTGTGAATTTCTATGTTGCATTGGTTGTTTAAAAGTGTATTGTTTAATTTCCACATATTTGTGGATTTTCCAGTTTTCCTTGTGCTGTTGATTTCTAGTTTCATTCCATTGTGATGGAGAAAGATACTTTGTATGATTTCAATAGTCTTGAATTTATTAAGAGTTGTTTTGTGGCCTAATATGTGGTCTATCCTGGAGAATGTACCATGTGCACTTGATAAGAATGTACATTCTGCTATAGTTGGGTAAAATGTTCTGTATATGTCTGTTAGGTCCAGTTGGTCTACAGTGTTGTTCAGTTCCTCCATTTGCTTGCTGACTTTCTGTCTGGTTGTTCTATCCATTATTGAAAGTGGGGAATTGAACTCTCTTACTAGTATTGTGTTTCTGTCTATTTCCCCCTTCAATTCTATCAAGGTTTGCTTCATATATTTAGGAGTTCTGAGGTTTGGTACATAAATATTTATAACTGATAAATCTTCTTGGTGAATCGACCCTCTTATTATTGTACAATGTCCTTCTTTGTCTTTTGTAATAGTTTTTGATTTAAAGTCTGTCTGGTTTTAGTATGGCCACTCCTGCTCTTTTCTGGTTACCGTTTGTATGGAATATCTTTTTCCACCCTTTCACTTTCAGCCTATGTGTGTCCTTAGATCTAAAGTCTCTTGTAGACAGCATGTAGTTGGATCACTTTTTTAAATCCATTAAGCCAATCTGTGTCTTTTGATTGGGGAGTTTAATGCATTTACATGTATTTAAAGTAATTATTGACAGGGAGGGACTTAACAATTGCCATTTTGTTCATCGTTTTCTGTATGTCTTGTAGCTTTATTGTCTTTCTTACTTTGTGTTTCATTTTTTTGGTAGTGATACACTTTGATTTCTTTCTCATTTCCTTTTGTGTATATTCTATAGATATTTTCTTTGTGGTTACCATTGCAATTAAATATCTTAAAATTGTAGCTTTCTGTTTTAAACTGATAACAACTTAGCTTCAGTTGCAACTCTATTCCTTTACAGCTTCACCTCACACACTTTGTACTATTGATGTCACCAATCACATCTTTAAATATTGTGTAATATAGATTTATGGTTATTTAAATTTTTGTCATTTAAATTCTATGCATTAAAATTACAATAGAAGAGGTTACTATATTTGTTCATGCACTTACCTTTATTGAAGAGCCTTATAATTTCAGCAACAGCTTCATGTTGCTGTCTATTATCTTTTCACTTCAACTTGAAGGACTCTTTTAGCATTCCTTGTAGAGTAGTTCTAGTGCTAATGAAATCCCTCAGCTTTTATTTATCTAGGAAGGTCTTAATTTCTCCTTCATTTTGAAGGACAGTCTTGCCACATACAGTATTCTTGGTTGAGTTCTTTTCTTTTAGTACTTTGAATATATCATACTACTCCCTTCTGGCTTTCAAAGGTTATGCTGAGAAATCTGCTGATAATCTTATGGAAGCTCCTTTGTAAATGATATATTGCTTTCCTCTAACTGCTTTCAAGATCATCTGTCTTTGACTTTAGACAATTTGATTGTAATGTGTCTTGATGTGGTTCTCTTTGGATTTACTCTAGTTGGAGTTCTTTAAATTTCTTAAAATCTGTATGTCTATTTTCTTAGATTTGGGAAGCTTTTGACTGTCATTTCTTCACAGAAACTCTTTGCCCCTTTCTCTCTTTCTTCTCCTTCTGGGATTTCCTTAATGTGTACATTAGTCCCCCTGAGAATGTACCATAAGTCCCTTAGGCTATCTTTGGTTTTTTTAATATTTTCTTATTTGCTCCTCTGACTCAATAATTTCAAATGACCTGTCTTCACTTTTGCTAGCTTGGTCAAGTCAGCTGTTGAACCCCTCTATTGAATGTTTTTTTTTTTTCGCTACGCGGGCCTCTCACTGTTGTGGCCTCTCCCACTGCGGAGCACAGGCTCCGGACGCGCAGGCTCAGCAGCCATGGCTCACGGGCCCAGCCGCTCCGCGGCATGTGGGATCTTCCCAGACTGGGGCACGAACCCACGTCCCCTGCGTCGGCAGGCGGACTCTCAACCACTGCGCCACCAAGGAAGCCCTATTTAATGTTTTTAAAAATAAATTTATTTATTTATTTTTGGCTGTGTTGGGCTTTTGTTGCTGCATGTGGGCTTTCTCTAGCCACGGCGAGCAGGGGCTACTCTTCATTGTGGTGTGTGGGCTTCTCATTGCGGTGGCTTCTCTTGTTGAGGAGTGTGGGCTGTAGGCACACGGGCTTCAGTAGTTGTGGCACACAGGCTCAGTAGTTGTGGCTTGTGGGCTCTAGAGCACAGGCTCAGTAGTTGTGGCGCACAGACTTAGTTGCTCCACGGCATGTGGGATCTTCCTAGACCAGGGCTCGAACCCATGTCCCCTGCATTGGCAGGAGGATTCTTAACCACTGCAGCACCTGGGACGTCCCGACTCTATTGAATTTTTTGTTCAGTTATTGTATTTTTCAGCTCCAAAATTTGTTTGCTTTTTAAAAAAAATAGTTTGTCTCTTTGTTAATATTCTTATTTTGTTCATTCATCATTTTCCTAATTCAGTTTAGTTGTTTGTGTTTTCTTTTAGTTCACTATCTTTATAACAATTATTTTAATTTTTTGTCAGGGAGCTCATAGATCTGCATTTCTTTAGGGTTAGTTTCTAGAGTTTTATTTTTTTTCCTTTGACTGACCAACATTTTCCTGTGTCTTTGTATGCCTTACAATTTTTTTCCTGAGATTTGAGCATTTGGAAAAAATAACCACCTCTCCAAATCTTTGCATACTAGCTTTACACAGGGAAGACCTTCACCAATCAGCCTAGCTGTAGGTTCTAAGACCTCTCAATTTTTTATCTCTTGCTCCCCTTGGTGTCTTCCTGCAAAGCTGCTGCTCTGATATGCTGCTTGCCTCTGATTTCAGCAGCTTCCCAAATTCTGGTACTGATCCTGTTAAACGCTCTGAATCAGGCAAGACAGAAAGCAGTCCCTCAGGCTGCTCCCAAGCAAGCCAGAGTGTTGGCTACATGGTCCATCTTTTGTTTCTATCCTGAGGGAGGAGCAAGGATTTCCTCTATGCTGTGCTACATAAAGGAAGGGGCATGAACAGGTGCATCAAACGTGAATTTTCCTACCCCTTTTGCTGGAGTTCCTTCTTGATTTTACAATAGCCTGGTGCCGTAGCTTCTCAGTTGGTCTCTAGAGTTCTCAGAGAGGTTCTCTGTATATTGTTGTTAACTCAATGTCTTTGTGGGGGAAGGTGGACCTGTAGCTTCCTAGTCCACCATCTTGCTGATGTCACTCTCCAGTGGTTAATTCTTTTTTGTGACTGAATAAAAAAGAATTGTTGTATGGAGATATATTTTATTCATCCATTCATCAGTTGATGGACATTGGGTTATTGCCACTCTTTTGCTATTATGAATAATGCTGCTATGACTGTTTATGAACAAATTTTTGTGTAGACATGTTTTCAGTTCTCTTGGGTATAAACCTAGGAGTGAAATTACTAGGTCTCTTGCAGCAACATGGATGGACTTAGAGATTGTCATACTGAGTGAAGTAAGTTAGACAATCAGAAAGATATCGCTTATACGAGGAATGTAACAAAAATGGTACAAATGAACATATTTACAAAACAGAAACAGGCTCACAGACTTAGAGAATGAACTTATGGTTCTGGGGAGAAGGGTGGGTGTAGGAAGGGACAGGGAGTTTGGGATTGTCATGTACACACTGCTATATTTAAAATGGATAACCAACAAGGACCTACTGTATAGCATAGAGAACTCTGCTCAGTATTATTTAACAACCTAATTGGGAAAAGAATTTGAAAAAGAATAGATACATGTCTATGTATAACTGAATCACTTTGTTGTACAACTGAAACTAACACAACATTGTTAATCAACTATACTCCAATATAAAATAAAAAGTTAAAAAAAAAAGAAATTACTGGGTCTTATGATCACTCTATGTTTAACTTTTTAAGGAACCTGCAAAATGTTTCCCATGGCACCTGCACCATTTTACACTTCTACCAGCAATGTATGAAGATCCTGATTTCTTTATATCCTCAGCAGAACTTATTGTCTTTTTCTTAATAGTCATCCTAGTGGGTGTGAAGTGGTATCTTATTGTGGTTTTGATTTGTATTTCCCTGATGGCTAATGATGTTGAGCATATGTTCATATTCTTATTGGCCATTTGTGTATCTTCTTTGGAGAAATGTCTATTTGATTCTTTTGCCCATTTTTTAATTGGATTATTTGTCTTTTTATTGTTGAGTTGCAAGCACTTTTCATATATTCTGGATAAAAGTCCCTTATTGAATATATGATTGACCAATATTTTTTTCCCATTCTCTGGGTTATCTTTTCACTTTCTTGATGGGGACCTTTGAGAGCACAAAAGCTTTTCATTTTGATGAATTTCAATTTCTGTATTTCTTTCTCTTTTTACTGGTGCTTTTTAGTTTCATATCTAAGAGATCGTTGCCTAATCCAAGGTAATGAAGATCATGCTTATGTTTCCTTTTAAGAGTTTTATAATTTTAGCTCTTACATTTGGGTCTTTTATCCATTTTGAGTTAATTTTTGTATATGGTATAATATACAGGTCAAACTTCCTTCTTTTGCATGTAGACTTCCAGTTGTCCCACTACCATTTGTTTAAAAAACTACTCTTTCCATTAAATTTCCCTGGCACTCTTGTTGAAAAATCAATTGACTATAAATGTAAGAGATTTTTAATGGACTCAGTTCTATTCCATTGATCTGTTTGTCTGTCCATATACAAACCCCACACTGTCTTGATTACTGTAGCTTTGTAGTAAGGCTGAAAATCAAGAGGCTTAACACTCCAACTTTTGTCCTCTTTCCAAGATTACTTTGGTTATTCTGGGCCTTTTGAATTTCCATATGAATTTTAGGATAAGTTTGTCAATTTCTGCAAAAAAAGGCACCTGGGATTTTGATAGGGACTTATTGAAATTGTAGCTCAATTTGGGAAATATCACCATTTTAACAATTTTAAGTCTTGACTCATGAACATGTGATTTTTTTAGGTTCTCTTTCAGTGATTTTTTAAAAAAAGTTTTCAACGTGTAAGTCTTGCACTTTTTTGTTAAATCTATTCCTGAGTATTTATTTATTTTTGATACTATTTTAAATTAATTGTTTTATTAATTTTATTTTTGAATTGTTCATTGCTAGGGTATAGAAATACAACTGATTTTTGAGTATTGATCTTGTCTTGCAACCTTGCTGAACTCATTTATTATTTCTAATTTTTTTTTTTTAGTGTACTCCTTAGAATTTTCTATATAGGAGATCATGTCATCTGCAAGTAAAGATAGTTTTAGTTTTTTCCTTTTCAATCTAGATGTTTTTTCTTGCTTAAGTGCCTTGGTTAGAATCTCCAGTACAATGGTGAATAGACATGGCAAGACTGAACAACCTTGTTGTTTGTTTTCCTGATCTTAGGGGGAAAACATCCAGTCTTTCACTGTTAAATATCATGTTAGCTGTGGATTTTTCATAGAGGCCCTTTGTTAGATTGAGGAAGTTCCCTTCTATTCCCAGTTTGTTGACTGTTTTTATCATGAAATGGTGTAGGATTTTATCAAATATCTTTACTGCATCTGTTGAAATGATCATGTGGTTTTTGTCCTTTATTATATTAATATGGTGTATTACATGGATTTCATATGTTGAACCAACCTTGCATTCCTACGATAAATCCCACTTCATCATGGTGTGTAATTATTTTAATATACTGCTGGGTTTGGTTTACTAGTATCTTTGGTTTACTAGTATCTTTTGTTGAAGATATTTTCATCGATAATCATCAGAGATATTTGTCTTTAGGTTTTTTCCTTTCCTTTTCTTGCGATATCTTTGTCTGGATTTGGTGTCAGGGTAATGCTAGTCCCATAAAATGAATTGAGGTGTTCCTTCCTCTTCTTTTATGGGACAGTTTGTGAAGGATTTGTGTTAATTCTTCTTTAAATGTTTAGTGAATGTACTGATTTAAAATAGTGTTTCCCCAAAATTCACATCTACTCAGAACGTCAGAATGGGACCGAATTTTGAAATAAGGTCTGTGTAAGTTTCCTGGAGCTGCCATAACAAAGTACCACACACTGAGTGGCTTAAACAACAGAAATTTATTGTTCTGGAGTTTGGAGACTAGAAGACCCAAATCAAGGGGTTAGCAGAGTTGATTCCTTCAGAGGGTTGTAAGGGATAATCTGTTCCTTGCTTCTCTCCTAGGTTCTGTTACTCTGAGGTATTCCTTGGCTTGTAGATGATGTTCTGTGTCTTCTCATCATCTTCTCTCTATCTGTGTCCCTCTCTGTGTTCAAATTTCCCATTTCTATAAGGACATAAGGCATATTGGATTAGGGCCCACCCTAATGACCTTATTGTAATTTGATTACCTCTGTAAAGATGCTATTTCCAAATAAGGTTTATATTCTGAGAAACTGAGGGTTAGACTTTAACATATCTTTCTTGGGTGGACACAATTCAACTCATAACAGTATTGTAGATATAGTTAGCTAAGAGGTCAAATTAGATTAGGGTGGGCCCTCAGCCCAGTATATTTAGTGTCCTTTAAGAGGAGAGACACAGACGCAGTATAATGCCATGTACAGAAAATGGCAGAGATTGGAGTGATGCATCTACAAGCCAGGGATTGCCAGCAATCATGGAAGTGAGGAGAAAGGCATGACACAACTTCTCCCTCAGCCTTCATTCTCTGTCTTACCTCCTTCTGAGTATCAGATGCATGTGCTTGATTATCATGACTTTTCCTCTTTTTAAAAAATATCATTTTATTAAATGATATGTATAAATTTTTTATAATTACAGATTTTTATTAAACTGTGCCACCTAATGAAGAACTAAGAAGAAATAATATTTTTCTGCAAAGTGCCTATTTATTACAGAACAATGGAAACAAATAAAAATTATTGGTTTACTCTTTCAACAAATATATATTTATTATCTATGTTCCAAGCACTATATTTGTCACTAAATTCTATCATGAGGTTTGGTTGTTTATACAGCTTATCATTTAGGGGTAAGATAGGGTAAACATCCAACTAATTATATGATGAAACATTTTGTTAAGAGCAACAAAGGAAAAGATTATATAGTGAATAAAAGGGGTGCCTGTTTGGAATTGTGTAGTCAGGGAAGGTCTTGATAAGGAAGGGGCATTTATTTAAGGTATGAATAATAAATGGAAAATAGCTGGTGTGTGTCGGACTTTTTAGGAAAATCAAGGCACAGCACATGTAAAAGCCTTCATGTGAAAAAGAGCTTGGTTTGTTGGAGGAACTGAAAGACAATGGTGGTTGGATCATAATGATCAAAAAGGAAAGAAGCTGAAAATGATGTTGAAGAGGGAGATAGGCTTTTCTATAGATGATGCATTCTATTATTAACACAATTAGAAGCCACTAATTTTTTTAAAAATAATATTAAGTAAAGTTATAAATTTTATAAAAATTTTTCTTTTTATTTTTCTATGTATAAGACTATCAAAATTTAGCAGTCTTTTTACAGGGCTTTTGGATGACGTTTGTTTCATTTACAAACTTAAACACCTTCAAATATTTAAAATGTCACTTGATAAATATTTCATTTTAATTGAATTATATAGTTGATTTACAATATTATATTAGTTTTGAGTGTACAACATAGTGATTCAAAGTTTTTATAGCTTATATTTCATTTAAAGGTATTTTAAAATATGGGCTGTATTCCCTGAGCTGTGCAATATATCCCTGTAGCTTATTTCTTTTATATATAGTACTTTGTACCTCTTAATTCTCTACCCCTCTCTTGCCCTTCCTCTCTTTCCTCTCCCACTGGAGAGGTAGCTAGGGAGGTAACTGGTAACCACTAGTTCTCTATATCTGTAAGCCTGTTTTTGTTTATTATATTCATTTGTTTGTTTTGTTTTTAGATTGCACGTGTAAGTAATAACATACAGTATTTGTCTTTTTCTGTCTGACTTAGTTCACTAAGCACAATGCCCTCCATGTCCATCCATGTTGTTGCAAATAGCAAGATTGTATTCTTTTTTGTGGCTGAGTAGTATTGCATTGTATGTATGTATGTGTGTGTATGTGTGTGTGTGTATATATATATATATATTACCATAGCTTCTTTATCCATTAATCTATTGATGGGCACTTGCTTCCGTATATTGGCTATTGTGAATAATGCTGCCATGAACACTGGAGTACGTGTATCTTTTTGAAATTAGTGTTTTCATTTTCTTTGGATCAGATTGCCTATCTCCAGTGCATTTACTTCTTCTGGGGTTTTATCTTATTCCTTTGTTTGAACCATGTTCCTTTCTCCTCATTTTGCCTAACTGCTGTTTTTATTTCTGTGTTATTTGTTAGGTTGGTTACTTTTCCCAACCTTGGAGAAGTGGCCTTTTGTAGATGTCCTGTGTGTCCGAGCAGCGCATTACACTCTCATCACCAGAGCCATATGCTCTAGGGGTGCCCTTTATGTGGGCTGCTGGTTGGCAGGGCTGGGACATGAGGTGGCGGGGTGCCGCACTGTTGTGGGGTGTTGGTCCTGTGGCTAGTGCTGGCCCACTGGTGGGCTGAGCTGGGTTCTCGGGTGGGTGGTTTGGGGGCTGGGCTTCCAGGATCCAGTATTGGCCTTTTGGCAGGTGGGGCCAGTTCCTGACATGGTTGGCTGCAGGGTCCTGGGTGTCTCAAAGCTGGTGCTGGTTTGCTGCAAGTGGGACCGGGGTGCCCATGGAAGGAGGTAAACCCAGGGTCTTCCTGCTCTGCCATCTTGACAAAGCCCCTGCCTCTCAGACTGTCTCTTCCTCATCTTCTTCACTACCCGTGGTTCAGTTTGAAAAAATTTTATTGACTTGTGTTCACTGACCCTTTTTCTATTGTGTCCTATTTGATATTAATCTCATTCAATAAATTCTTTGATATTTTTCAGTATTAGGATTCTAATTTTCTCTTTTCTAATTTCTATATCTTCTGAAATTTCCCAATTTTATTATAGCCAGTTTTTCAATATCTATTTTAAAAAAACACATACTTATTTTGAAGAGCTTGGCTGCTAATTCCATTATATAGGTTATCAGTGGGTCTGCTTTTCTTGACTATTTAACAAAATAAAGATCACTTTCTTGTCTCTTTATCTATTACTTTTTCATTTTGTACTGAGCACTGTGACTGATGTATTGAAGAGATTCTGTTATCTTCCTCAGAAGACTATTGAGTTTTGTCCAAGAAGTCAATTAAATTATTGGCAGATCAACTTGATGTTACAGAGGCTTGGTTTTACACTTTGTTGAGTCTGGTCTTTTCCCACTTGGTTCTTGGCCCTAGGAATAGCTCTAAATCCTTAAGAAAAATGGTCTTTATTCCTATGGCTCTTATTGGGTTTCAACATAAAGTCTAAAGTGTTTATCAGGCCCCCGGAAATTGGAAGAATGTGAACTTGAAACTTTGTATTCTTGGTACCAAGCAACCTCTAAGAGCTCTGCTCAGATCTTCTGCCTTCCAGCTGTTTTCCCCTGGGCTTCCTGGAGTTTCATCCTGTACACACTTAGTTGAATAAGCCAAGGATTTGAGGAAAATTTTGTATGCAGGTTTGGGGGTTCCCCTATGGCTCCTTCCTGTTGGGATTTCCTCCCTCCATTTCCAGCCACTCTGTTTCCTTCTAAATAAGATCTCTTACTCCTCAGCGTAAGACAACAGTCACTGCCTGTATGAACACTACTTTAGTGAGCTGTGTGCATTGGGGATCCTCTCTGTGGAAAAGCTATATATATGTCATTTTATCCAATGAAGGTCCTGCTAAACAAGCGTCAAATCCCCTACTTTTTCTGTCTTTTGTTCACTCTCCAGGGCCTTCAAACTTTCTTTTTAAAAATTGTCCTGGGGAATTCCCTGGTGGTCCAGTGGTTAGGACTCTATGCTTCCACTGCAGGGGGGGCCCGGGTTTGATCCCTGGTTGAGGAACAAGATCCCACAAGACAAGTGGCATGGCCCCCCCGCAAAAAATTGTTGTCCAGGGTCATTAACTTATTGACTTACTGGGAAGAGGTTTAGCCTGACCCAAGCTACTCTCACTTTGCCTGAACTTTTTTTAAATTCTTTTTTTTGTTAATTAAAGTGTAGTTGAGTTACAATGTTATATTAGTTTCAGGTGTACACATAGTGATTTGATATTTTTATAGATTATACTCCATTTAAAGTTATTATAAAATATTGGTTATATTCCCTGTGCTACACATTACATTCTTGTATCTTACTTATTTTGTATCTAGTAGTTTGTACTTCTTAGTCCCCTTCCCCTATCTTGCTCCTCTCCCCACCACTCTCTCCACTGGTAGCCACTAGTTTGTTCTCTGTATCTATGAGTTTGTTTCTGTTTTGTTATATTCATTCATGTGATTTATTTTTTAGATTCCACATATAAGTGAAAACAGCGTTTGCCTTTCTCTGTCTGATTTGTTTTACTAAGCGTAAACCCTCCAGGTTTATCCACGTTGTTGCAAATAGCAAATTTCATTCTTTTTTATGGTTGAGTAATATTCCATTTGTGTGTGTGTATGTGTGTGTGTGTACCACAGCTTCTTTATCCATTAATATGTTGATGGACACTTAGGTTGTTTCTATGTCTTGGCTATTGTAAATAATGCTGCTGTGAATATTGGGTGCATGTATCTTTTCTAATTAGTGCTCTTGTTTTCTTCAGATATAAACCCAGGAGTGGAACTGCTGGATCATATGGTAGCTCTATTTTTTATTTTTTGAGGAACCTCCATTGTTTTTCATAGTGGCTGTACCAGCTTACATTCCTACCAATAGTGAAATAGAGTTCCCTTTTCACCACACCCTTGCCAACACTTATTATTTGTTGTCTTTTTAGTGATAGGTATTCTGACAGGTATGAGGTGAAATCACATTGTGGTTTGTTTTTCTTTTAAGAAGGGTAGTGGCTTTAAGACATTTAAGAGGCAATCACCACCAACTATTATATTTTCTTGGAGTATAGTTGCTTTACTATGTGTTAGTTTCTGCTGTACAGCAAAGTGAATCAGCTATATGTATACGTATATCCCCTTCTTTTTGGATTTCCTCCCATTTAGGTCACCACAGAGCATTGAGTAGAGTTCCCTGGGCTATATAGTAGGTTCTCATTAGTTATCTGTTTTATACATAGTAGCATATATATGTCAATCCCAGTCACCCAATTCATCCCACCCCCGCCTTTCCCGCCTTGGCGTCCATACATTTGTTCTCTATGATATGCATTAATATAGGCTATTTGTTTTGCTCTTTCTGACTTATTTCACTCTGTATGACAGTCTCTAGGTCCATCTATGTCTCTGCAAATGGCAAAATTTCATTCCTTTTTATGGCTGATTAATATCCCATTGTATATATGTACAACATCTTCTTTATCCATTCATCTGTCGAGGGACATTTAGGTTGCTTCCATGTCTTGGCTATTGTAAATAGTGCTGCAATGAACACAGGGGTGCATGTATCTTTTGGAATTATGTTTTCTCTGGGTATATGCCCAGGAGTGGGATTGCTGGGTCATATGGTAGTTCTATTTTTAGTTTTCTTAGGAACCTCCATACTGTTTTCCATAGTGGCTGTATCAATTTACATTCCCATCAACAGTTCCCTTTTTTTTTTAAGCGGGTTCCCTTTTCTCCACACCCTGTCCAGCATTTATTGTTTGTAGATTTTTTGATGATGACCATTCTTACTGGTGTGAGATGATACCTTCTGGTAGTTTTGACTTGGATTTCTGTAATAATTAATGATGTGTAGCATCTTTTCATGTGTGACCCAAGATGTGATCTATCCTGGAGAATGTACTGTGTGCACTTGAGAAGAAAATGTATTCTGCAGCTTTCGGATGGAATGTTCTATAAATATCAGTTAAGTCTATCTGGTCTAATGTGTCATTTAAAGCTTGTGTCTCCTTATTAATTTTCTGTCTGGATGATCTGTCCATTGGTAAGTGGGGTGTTAAAGTCCCCCACTATTATTGTGTTACTGTCAGTTTCTCCCTTTTTGGCTATTAGTATTTGCCTTATATATTGAGGTTCTCCTATGCTGGGTGCATAAATATTTACAATTGTTATATCTACTTCTTGGATTGATCCCTGATCATCATGTAGTGTCCTTCCTTGTCTCTTGTCACAGTCTTTATTTTAAAGTCTATTTTGTCTGGTACGAGTATTGCTACTCCAGCTTTCTTTTGATTTCCATTTGCATGGAATATCTTTTTCCACCCCCTCACTTGCAGTCTGTATGTGTCTCTAGGTCTGAAGTGGGTCTCTTGTAGACAGCATATCTATGGGTCTTGTTTTTGTATCCATTCAGCCAGTCTGTTCCTATTACCATTTTCTTAATTGTTTTGTGTTTGTTTTTGTAGGTCATTTTCTTCTCTTGTGTTTCCCTCTTAGAGAAGTTTCTTTAGCATTTGTTATAAAGCTCACTTTGTGCTGCTGAATTCTTTTACCTTTTGCTTGTCTGTACAGCTTTTGATTTCTCCATCGAATCTGAATGATATCCTTGCTGGGTAGAGTAATCTTGGTTGTAGGCTTTTCCCTTTCATGACTTTAAATATATCCTGCCACTCCTTTCTGGCCTGCAGAGTTTATGCTGAAAAATCAGCTGATAACCTTATGGGGATTCCCTTGTATGTTGGGATTCCCTTATTTGTTGCTTTTCCCTTGCTGCTTTGAATATTTTGTCTTTGAATTTAATTTTTGTTAGTTTGATTAATATGTGTCTCTTATGATTGTTTGGGTTTCATTGATCTTTTCTGTTGTTTTTTTGGCCTCAATTTTATTTATTTCCTTGCTGATCCTTATTATTTCTTTCCTTCTTCTGGCTCTGGACTTTGTATTTCTTTTTCTAATTCCTTTTGATGGTAGGTTAGGTTGAGATTTTTCTTGTTTCTTGAAGTATGCCTGCATCACTATAAAGTTTCCTCTTAGAACTGCTTTTGCTGCATCTTGTAGACTTTGGAAAGTTGTGTTTTTATTTTCATGTCTCAATGTATTTTCTGACTTCCTCTTTTATTTCTATACTGACCCATTAGTTTTTTATTAGAATGTTGTTTAATCTCCTAGTGTTTTTGTTTTCCCTGTTTTTCTTCCTGTAATTAATTTCTGGCTTCATACCATGTGGTTGGAAAAGACGCTTGATATAGTTTCTATCCTCTTAACTTTTTTGAGACTTGTATTGTGGCTTAACATGTGATCTATCCTGGAGAATGCTTCATGAGCACTTGAAAAGAATGTGTTTTCTGCAGTTTTTGGATGGAATGTTCCATTATGTATCTGTTAATTCCAACTGGTCCAATGTGTCATTTGAGGCCACTGCTTTCTTATTGATTTTCTGTGTGATGATCTCTCCATTGATGTAAGTGGGGTGTTAAAGTCCCCTACTTTTATTATATTATTGTCAGTTTCTCCCTTTTTGTCTGTTAATATCTGCTTTATATATTTAGGTGCTCCTATATTAGGTGCATATTTGCTTACAAATATTATGTCCCTTTCTGTATTGATCCCTTTGTATAAAGTCTTCCTTTGTCTTTTTTATAGACTTTTAAAAAAATTATTATTTTTGGCTGCATCAGGTCTTAGTTGCGGCACATGGTATCTTCAGTGTGGCACGTGGGCTCTTCGTTGTGGTGCGTGGGCTTCTCTCTAGTTGTGGTGTGCAGGCTCTCTAGTTGTGGTGAGCAGGTTCCAGAGCGCATGGGCTCTGTAGTTGTGGCACATGGGCTCAGTAGTTGTGGCTCGTGGGCTCTAGAGTGCAGGCTCAGTAGTTGTGGCGCACCAGCTTAGTTGCTCTGCGGCATGTGGGATCTTCCTGGACGAGGGCTTGTCTCCTGCATTGGCAGGTGGATTCTTAACCACTGTGTCTCCTGCATTGGCAGGTGGATTCTTAACCACCGTGCCACCAGGGAAGTCCTAGTCCATTAATATTTAAAGTGATTTTTGATAGGTATGTTCTTTTTGCGGCACGCCATTTTGTTATTCACTTTCTGGTTGTTTTTGTAGTTCGCTGGTCTTTTGTTCTTCTTTTAGTCTCTTCTCTTGTGGTTTGATGATTTTCTTTAATGTCATGTTTGTGTTCCTTTCTCTCTAGGTTTTCTATGTCTATTGTAAGTTTTTGATTTGTGGTTAGTGTGTAGTTCATATATGTTGACCTGTAACCTATAACTGACCTATAACTGTATCTACTTGATCTACTTGTTTAAAAATGTTAAAACACATTCTAAAAGCTCTGCATTTTTTACCACCCCCACCTTGTTTCATGTTTTGTGTGGGTTTTTTTCTTCTATTTCTATTTTTTGGCTGTGCCATGCAGCATGTGGGAGCTTAGTTCCCCAACCAGGGATTGAACCTGCGCCCTCTGCAGTGGAAATGCATACTCCTAACCAGTGGACTGCTAGGGAAGTCCCTTGTTTCATGTTTTTGATGTCATATTTTACATTTTCATGCTTAGCCATTAACTGTTTATTGTAGTTATAGTTAATTTTACAGTGTTTTTGCCTTTGTACTAGGATATTTAAGTGGTTGATCCACAGACTTTACTATATATTTGCCTTTACCAGTGGGATTTTTCACTTCCTATAATTTATTTCTTGTTGTGGCTTTTTCTTTTTTACTTAAAGAAGACCCTTTAACACTTCTGTAAGGTCAGTTTAGTATTGATGAACTCTTTTAGTTTTTACTTTTGTGAGAAGCTCTTTCTCTCTCCTTCAGTTCTAAATGATAATCTTGCTGGGTAGAGTATCCTAGCTTGTAGGTTTTATCCTTTCAGCACATTAAGTATATCATGCCACTCCCTTCTGGCCTACAAAGTTTCTGCTGAAAAGTCAGCTGATAGCTTTATGGAGCTTCCCTTATATGTGACTCTTTGTTTTTCTCTTGTGGCTCTTAGAATTCTCTTTAACTTTTGACATTTTAATTATAATATGTCTTGTTGTAGGTGTCTTTGGATTCATCTTGTTTGGCACTCTGTGTTTCTTGTACCTGGATACCTATCTCCTTCTGTAGGTTAGGAAGTTTTCAGCCATCATTTCATCAAATATATTTTCTACCCCTTTTACCCTTTCTTCTCCAGCTGGGACCCCTATAATGCAAATCTTAGTATGCTTGATGTCCTAGAGGTCCCTTAAACTATTCTCAATATATATATATATATTTTCACGGTACATGGGCCTCTCACTGTTGTGGCCTCTCCCGTTACAGAGCACAGGCTCTGGACACACAGGCTCTCTCAATCACTGCGCCACCAGGGAAGCCCCTCAACTTTTAAAATTTGTTTTTGTTGTTCTGATCGAGTAATTTCTGTTATTCTGTCTTCCAGATTGCTCTGATTTCTTCTTTTTTTTTTTGCATCTTTACTGGAGTATAATTGCTTTACAATGGTGTGTTAGTTTCTGCTTTATAACAAAGTGAATCAGTTATACGTATGTTCCCATATCTCTTCCCTCTTGCAACTCCCTTCCTCCCACCCTCCCTATCCCACCCCTCCGAGTGGTCACAAAGAACCGAGCTAATCTCCCTGTGCTATGCGGCTGCTTCCCACTAGCTATCTACCTTACATTTGGTAGTGTATATATGTCCATGCCTCCTTCTCGCTTTGTCACAGCTTACCCATCCCCCTCCCCATATCCTCAAGTCCATTCTCTAGTAGGTCTGTGTCTTTATTCCTGTCTTACCCTTAGGTTCTTCATGACATTTTTTTTCTTAAATTCCATATATATGTGTTAGCATACGGTATTTGACTTTCTCCTTCTGACTTACTTCACTCTGTATGACAGACTCTAGGTCTATCCACCTCATTACAAATAGCTCAATTTCGTTTCTTTTTATGGCTGAGTAATATTCCATCATACATATGTGCCACATCTTCTTTATCCATTCATCTGATGATGGACACTTAGGTTGTTTCCATCTCCGGGCTATTGTAAATAGAGCTACAATGAACATTTTGGTACATGACTCTTTTTGAATTATGGTTTTCTCAGGGTATATGCCCAGTAGTGGGATTGCTGGGTCATATGGTAGTTCTATTTGTAGTTTTCTAAGGAACTTCCATACTGTTCTCCATAGTGGCTGAACCAATTCACATTCCCACCAGCAGTGCAAGAGTGTTCCCTTTTCTCCACACACTCTCCAGCATTTATTGTTTGTAGATTTTTTGATAATGGCCATTCTGACTGGTGTGAAATGATATCTCATTGTAGTTTTGATTTGCATTTCTCTAGTGATTAATGATGTTGAGCATTCTTTCATGTGTTTGTTGGCAATCAATATATCTTCTTTGGAGAAATGTCTGTTTAGGTCTTCTGACCATTTTTGGATTGGGTTGTTTGTTTTTTTGTTATTGAGCTGCATGATCTGCTTATAAATTTTGGAGATTAATCCTTTGTCAGTTGCTTCATTTGCAAATATTTTCTCCCATTCTGAGAGTTGTCTTTTGGTCTTGTTTATGGTTTCCTTTGCTGTGCAAAAGCTTTGAAGTTTCATTAGGTCCCATTTGTTTATTTTTGTTTTTATTTCCATTTCACTAGAAGGAGGGTCAAAAAGGATCTTGCTGTGATTTATGTCATAGAGTGTTCTGCCTATGTTTTCCTCTAAGAGTTTGATAGTTTCTGGCCTTACATTTAGGTCTTTAATCCATTTTGAGCTTATTTTTGTGTGTGGTGTTAGAGAGTGATCTAATCTCATACTTTTACATGTACCTGTCCAGTTTTCCCAGCACCACTTATTGAAGAGGCTGTCCTTTCTCCAGTGTACATTCCTGCCTCCTTTGTCAAAGATAAGGTGACCATATGTGCGTGGGTTTATCTCTGGGCTTTCTATCTTGTTCCACTGAACTGTTTTTGTGCCAGTACCATACTGTTTTTGTGCCAGTACCATACTGTATTGATTACTGTAGCTTTGTAGTCTAGTCTGAAGTCGGAGCCTGATTCCTCCAGCTCCGTTTTTTGTTCTCAAGATTACTTTGGCTATTCGGGGTCTTTTGTGTTTCCATACAAATTGTGAAATTTTTTGTTCTAGTTCTGTGAAAAATGCCAATGGTAGTTTGATAGGGATTGCATTGAATCTGTAGATTGCTTTGGGTAGTAGAGTCATTTTCACAATGTGGACTCTTCCAATCCAAGAACATGGTATATCTCTCCATCTATTTGTATCATCTTTAATTTCTTTCATCAGTGTCTTATAATTTTCTGCATACAGCTCTTTTGTCTCCTTAGGTAGGTTTATTCCTAGATATTTTATTCTTTTTGTTGCAATGGTAAATGGGAGTGTTTTCTTGATTTCACTTTCAGATTTTTCATCCTTAGTGTATAGGAATGCCAGAGATTTCTGTGCATTAATTTTGTATCCTGCTACTTTACCAAATTCATTGATTAGCTCTAGTAGTTTTCTGGTAGCATCTTTAGGATTCTCTTTATATAGTATCGTGTCATCTGCAAACAGTGACAGCTTTACTTCTTCTTTTCCGATTCGGATTCCTTTTATTTCCTTTTGTTCTCTGATTGTTGTGGCTAAAACTTCCAAAACTATGTTGAATAAGAGTGGTGAGAGTGGGCAACCTTGTCTTGTTCCTGATCTTAGTGGAAATGCTTTCAGTTTTTCACCATTGAGGACGATGTTGGCTGTGGGTTTGTCATATATGGCCTTTATTATGTTGAGGAAAGTTCCCTCTATGCCTACTTTCTGCAGGGTTTTTATCATAATTGGGTGTTGAATTTTGTTGAAAGCTTTCTCTGCATCTTTTGAGATGATCATATGGTTTTTCTCCTTCAATTTGTTAATATGGTGTATCACGTTGCTTGATTTGCGTATATTGAAGAATCCTTGCATTCCTGGAATAAACCCCACTTGATCATGGTGTATGATCCTTTTAATTTGCTGTTGGATTTCTGTTCGCCTGTGAAGCCATCTGGTCCTGGGCTTTTGTTTGTTGGAAGATTTTTAATCACAGTTTCAATTTCAGTGCTTGTGATTGGCCTGTTCACATTTTCTATTTCTTCCTGATTCAGTCATGGCAGGTTGTGCATTTCTATGAATTTGTCCATTTCTTCCAGGTTGTCCATTTTATTGGCATAGAGTTGCTTGTAGTAATCTCTCATGATCTTTTGTATTTCTGCAGTGTCAGTTGTTACTTCTCCTTTTTCATTTCTAATTCTGTTGATTTGAGTCTTCTCCCTTTTTTTCTTGATGAGTCTGGCTAATGGTTTATCAATTTTGTTGATCTTCTCAAAGAATCAGCTTTTAGTTTTATTGATCTTTGCTATCATTTCCTTCATTTCTTTTTCATTTATTCCTGATCTGATTTTTATGATTTGTTTCCTTCTGCTAACTTTGGGGTTTTTTTGTTCTTCTTTCTCTAATTGGTTTAGGTGCAAGGTTAGGTTGTTTATTCGAGATGTTTCCTGTTTCTTAAGGTAGGATTGTATTGCTATAAACTTCCCTCTTAGAACTGCTTTTGCTGCATCCCATAGGTTTTGGGTTGTCGTGTCTCCATTGTCATTTGTTTCTAGGTATTTTTTTATTTCCTCTTTGATTTCTTCAGTGATCACCTCATTATTAAGAAGTGTATTGTTTAGCCTCCATGTGTATTTTTTACAGATCTTTTCCTGTAATTGATATCTAGTCTCATAGTGTTGTGGTTGGAAAAGATACTTGATACAATTTGAGTTTTCTTAAATTTACCAAGGCTTGATTTGTGACCCAAGATATGATCTATCCTGGAGAATGTTCCATGAGCACTTGAGAAAAATGTGTATTCTGTTGTTTTTGGATCGAATGTCCTATAAATATCAATTAAGCCCATCTTGTTTAGTGTATCATTTAAAGCTTGTGTTTCCTTATTTATTTTCATTTTGGATGATCTGTCCATTGGTGAAAGTGGGGTGTTAAAGTCCCCTAATATGAATGTGTTACTGTCGATTTCCCCTTTTATGGCTGTTAGTATTTGCCTTATGTATTGAGGTGCTCCTATGTTGGGTGCATAAATATTTACAATTGTTATATCTTCTCCTTGGATCGATCCCTTGATCATTATGTAGTGTCCTTCTTTGTCTCTTCTAATAGTCTTTATTTTAAAGTGTATTTTGTCTGATATGAGAATTGCTACTCCAGCTTTCTTTTGGTTTCTATTTGCATGGAATATATTTTTCCATCCCCTTACTTTCAGTCTGTATGTGTCTCTAGGTCTGAAGTGGGTCTCTTGTAGACAGCATATATATGGGTCTTGTTTTTGTATCCATTCAGCCAATCTGTGTCTTTTGGTGGGAGCATTTAGTCCATTTACATTTAAGGTAATTATCGATATGTATGTTCCTATTCCCATTTTCTTAATTGTTTTGGGTTCGTTATTGTAGGTCTTTTCCTTCTCTTGTATTTTTTGCCTAGAGAAGTTCCTTTAGCATTTGTTGTAAAGCTGGTTTCGTGGTGCTAAACTCTCTCAGCTTTTGCTTGTCTGTAAAGGTTTTAATTTCTCCATCAAATCTGAATGAGATCCTTGCTGGGTAGAGTAATCTTGGTTGCAGGTTTTTCTCCTTCATTACTTTAAATATGTCCTGCCAGTCCCTTCTGGCTTGCAGTTTCTGCTGAAAGATCAGCTGTTAACCTTATGGGGATTCCCTTGTATGTTATTTGTTGTTTTTCCCTTGCTGCTTTTAATATGTCTTCTTTGTATTTAATTTTTGACAGTTTGATTAATATGTGTCTTGGCAGATTTCTCCTTGGATTTATCCTGTATGGGACTCTCCGTGCTTCCTGGACTTGATTAACTATTTCCTTTCCCATATTAGGGAAGTTTTCAACTATAATCTCTTCAAATATTTTCTCAGTCCCGTTCATTTTCTCTTCTTCTTCTGGAACCCCTATAATTCAAATGTTGGTGCGTTTAGTGTTGTCCCAGAGGTCTCTGAGACTGTCCTCAGTTCTCATTCTTTTTTCTTTATTCTGCTCTGCAGTAGTTATTTCCACTATTTTATCTTCCAGGTCACTTACCTGTTCTTCTGACTCAGTTATTCTGCTATTGATCCCATCTAGAGTATTTTTAATTTCATTTATTGAGTTGTTCATCGTTGTTCGTTTCATCTTTAGTTCTTCTAGGTCCTTATTAAATGTATCTTGCATTTTGTCTATTCTATTTCCAAGATTTTGGATCATCTTTACTATCATTATTCTGAATTCTTTTTCAGGTAGACTGCCTATTTCCTCTTCATTTGTTAGGCCTGGTGGGTTTTTATCTTGCTCCTTCATCTGCTGTGTGTTTTTCTGTCTTCTCATTTTGCTTATCTTCCTGTGTTTGGGGTCTCCTTTTTGCAGGCTGCAGGTTCGTAGTTCCCTTGTTTTTGGTGTCTGTTCCCAGTGGCTAAAGTTGGTTCAGTGGGTTGTGTAGGCTTCCTGGTGGAGGGGACTAGTGCCTGTGTTCTGGTGGATGAGGCTGGATCTTGTCTTTCTGGTGGGCAGGTCCACGTCTGATGGTGTGTTTTGGGGTGTCTGTGGACTTATTATGATTTTAGGCAGCCTCTCTGCTAATGGGTGGGGTTGTGTCCCTGTCTTGCTAGTTGTTTGGCATAGGGTGTCCAGCAGTGTAGCTTGCTGGTCGTTGAGTGAAGCTGGGTGTTGATGTTGAGATGGAGATCTCTGGGAGATTTTCGCCGTTTGATATTATGTGGAGCTGGGATGTCTCTTGTGGAGCAGTGTCCTGAAGTTGGCTCTCCCACCTCAGAGGTGACTCCTGGCTGCAGCACCAAGAGCCTTTCATCCCAACGAATTTGGGATGATTCGTTGTCTATTCATTTATTCCACAGATGCAGGGTACATCAAGTTGATTGTGGAGCTTTAATCCGCTGCTTCTGAGGCTGCTGGGAGAGATTTCCCTTTCTCTTCTTTGTTCTCACAGCTCCCGGGGCTCAGCTTTGGATTTGGCCCCACCTCTGCGTATAGGTTGCTGGAAGGCGTCTGTTCTTCACTCTGACGGGACGGGGTTAAAAAAGCCGCTGATTCGGGGGCTCTGGCTCACTCAGGCCAGGGGGAGGGAGGGGTACGGATGCGGGGTGAGCCTGCAGCGGCAGAGGTCGGCGTGACGTTGCACCAGCCTGAGGCGCGCCGTGCGTTCTCCCGGGGAAGTTGTCCCTGGATCCCGGGACCCTGGCAGTGGCAGGCTGCACAGGCTCCCCAGAAGGGGGGTGTGGATAGTGACCTGTGCTTGCACACAGGCTTTTTTGTGGCGGCAGCAGCAGCCTTAGCGTCTCATGCCCGTCTCTGGGGTCCGCGCTTTTAGCCGCGGTTCGCACCCGTCTCTGGAGTTCCTTTAAGCAGCGCTCTTAATCCCCTTTCCTCGCGCACCAGGAAACAAAGAGGGAAGAAAAAGTCTCTTGCCTCTTCTGCAGCCCCAGACTTCTCCCCGGCCTCCCTCCCGGCCAGCCGTGGCGCACTAACCCCTTCAGGCTGTGTTCACGCTGCCAACCCCAGTCCTCTCCCTGCGCTCTGACCAAAGCCCTAGCCTCAGCTCCCAGCCCCGCCCGCCCCGGAGGGTGAGCAGACAAGCCTCTCGGGCTGGTGAGTGCCGGTCGGCACCTATCCTCTGTGCAGGAATCTCTCTGCTTTGCCCTCCGCACCCCTGCTGCTGTGCTCTCCTCCGCGGCTCCGAAGCTTCCCCCTCCGCCACCCGCAGTCACTGCCTGCGAAGGGGCTTCCTAGTGTGTGGAAACCTTTCCTCCTTCTCGGCTCCCTCCCACTGGTGCAGGTCCCGTCCCTATCCTCTTGTCTCTATTTATTCTTTTTTCTTTTGCCCTACCCAGGTACATGGGGAGTTTCTTGCCTTTTGGGAGGTCTGAGGTCTTCTGCCAGCGTTCAGTAGGTGTTCTGTAGGAGTTCTTCCACATGTAGATGTATTTTTGGCGTATCTGTGGGGAGGAAGGTGATCTCTGCGTCTTACTCTTCTGCCATCTTCCCCTCTGAGTTCTTCTGTATCACTTAATCTGCTGTTAATTCCCTCTGTGTGTTTTTCATTTCAGTTATTGTATCCATCAGCTCTGACCGGTTCTTTTTATATTTTCTAGTTCCTTATTAAAATTCTTACAGTGTCAATTCTATTCTTTCCCCTAGTTCAGTTAGCATTCTTATTACTATTGCTTTGAATTCTTTCTCAGGTAAATTATTTATCTCTGTTTCATTAGGGTTTTTTTCCCTTGATCTTTTGTTTGAAACATATTCCTCTGTAGGCTCATTTTAACTTTCCATGTCTCTATGAAATTAGGTGAAACAGTTACCTATCCTGGTCTTGAAGGTGTGTCCTTGTATGGGAGCATTCTATGCAGTCTGAGTGTGCCCAGTAGCTTTGGCGCAGAGCTGGTTCTCAAAAGAGCATGAACTGCCTCTTTCCCTGGGGTGTTCTGGGAGCCACCTCTTTGGTGGGAGGTAAGAACGGAATTGGAGGGGCTAGAGCCAGAGCCAGGTGCAAGCTGGGGCCTTCCTATGCTCAATGGCTGTAACTGCTCTACTGGGGCCAGGGCTGGGGCCTAAGGGGATGGAGCTGGAGCTGCAAGGGAGTTGGGTTTCTCCCAGGTGTGGTAGCAGCCTCCACCTTGGTTTGGGATATGGCTGAGGCCTGAGGACTTGGGGCTACACTTCTGTGGTTTCACTTTTTCCCTGGTGTGCACGCCTTGGTTAGAGGCTGGGTTGGCGAAGGAGGGGTTGATGCCATGCCACTGAGCTGGCCCAGCCCCCTCCCACATGTATACAAAGCTCCAATGATGCTTCTCTCTGCCCTGGAGCTAGCTTCACTCCCTTCCGAGTCTGCGCAAGGACTGGTGCTCTCGTGATGGTCTCCACCCTGGAGATAGCCTTGCTCGCTCCTGTGTGTGTGCACCAAAGGGCTCGCTGGCAATGGCTGGCCAGAGGCAGGGCCGGGTCTGAGCTGGCTCAGTTCTCTCCAAGTATGCATACGCTCATTGAAAACTACAGCTTCTGCCTTAGTGGCAAGCAGCACCAGAGCAAGGGGGACTGGAGCCAGGAGCCCAGTGCAGGCTCGGGAGTGTGCTAGGGTGGTCCCGGCAAACTGGCCAGAGCCCCAGGCAGTTTTCAATCTGCTGCCTCCACACTGTGATCGGAAGTAAGCAAGTCCACGCATATGTTCTTCAAGAATGGGGTCTCAGTTTCCTATAGCCCTCAGGTAAGCCCCACTGGTTTTCAAACTCACTAAAAGCGCTCATCTTCCTGATGTCAGGCCCCTGTGCTGGCGTGCCTAGTAAGTGGCTGGAACCCCTCACTACCCGGGGAGGATCCCTGAGCCTGTGATCTCTCCCTCCTCTTCTGTATCCCCCACTAGGGGTGCAGGTCTCCACCAGATTGCTTCTTTTCCCTTCCTACCAGGCTCTGTGTGGATCTTTCTTTACAGCCTTGGTTGTGGAAGAGCTGTTCTGCTAGTCCCCACGCTGACCTGAGAGTCGCTCCATATGTATTTGTAGTTTTGATGTGTTTGTGAGGGGAGGTGAGCTCAGCATCCTCCTATTCCACCGTCTTTGTCTTCAGCAAACTTTTTTTTTTTTAACATTCATACTGGGGACTCACTTCCTCTTTTATATAGTGATTTCATAATTTGTGGAGTGTAGGGAACTGGATATTTTTCAAAAAGACTTGTATTCTAATGATTCCCAGCAAAGGCCATAAATCTACTTTTTCTTGATCTGCAGACCTCATGAGTGTGGCATTAAACCCTTGATCTGGGTAAAAGCAGGCCTTATGATTACAGAGGTGGCACCATCCTCATCACCATTTACACTCGCAAGAGGGGCAGAGTTAGTCAACCACTTTTTAGTTTCCTTCACGAGGTGCCAGACTTCTTTACCTATCCTTAGGTGTAACTCCTCTGACTATTCCAGCTTTATGCATATCTTTAATTCTCCAACTTTGTTCAGGCCTAAGCTCCTATTCCCCAAACTCTGGTTACTATATTTTGTCCTTGGAGAGGAAGGGCTTTCATGTTTAGCAGTTACATCTGTGGCTTAAGTTTATGTATCCTTTTTTTCCCCCAGACTTTAAGGATTTTCTATATTTTCTTCTGAGCTCAGCATCCCAATAGGAAATATGTTAGTTGTAATTTATTCAGCCTCTGGGTGTTTTGTAGCAGTGGAGAAAATCTTGCTATCTTCCTTATTTCCCCCAGTACTTTATTGAGGTATAATTCACATACAATAAAATGCATATATCCTAAGTACACAGCTCAAAAAAATTTTAAAAGTTTATGCATGTTACCATCATCTAAATCACTTTATAGAATACTCCCATCATTCCAGAAAGTTCTCTCATGCTTGTTTCCACCCTGTGCTCACCCAGAGGTAACCACTCGGTATTTGCTTTGCCTGTTCTTGAACCTGATATAAATGTAACATGTCTAGCTTTCTTTGTTCAACATTTTTTAGACTTATCCTTGTTGTTCTATCAGGAATTCACTTTTTAAAATCGCAGACTAATATCCCAGTGTATAAATATACCATTAGTTTGATTATCCACTAACTTGCTGATGGATATTTGGGTAGTTCCCAGTTTGGAACTATGAGAATATTCTTGCACAAATCTTGCTGTGGGCCCATATACTTGTCTCTCTTGGTTGTATCTGTGGAAGTAGAGTCACTGAGTCATGGGGTAGGCAAATGTTTACCTTTATGAGGAACTGGCAAGCTCTTTCCCAAGGTGACAATACCAATTGACATATACCAGTTGCTCCACATTCTCACCATTCAGCAGGTACGCAGTGTGATTTCCTTGTGGTTTCATGGTTTCATCTTGCATTCCCTGATGACTGATGTTGGGCACCTTTTCCTGTGCTAATTGCACATTTGGATAGCTTCTGTGAAGTGTGTATTCAAGTCACTGATTTTTATATTGTGTTACTTTTGAAATGGCTTTTACAAGTTGTTTTTCTGCATATGAATCCTTTGTCATTTACATGTATTGCAAATGTTTTCTCCTTGGTCATGGCTTGCCTTTTCACCTTAATAGTATCTTCTTGATGAGAAGGGTTTAATTTTGGTGAAATTTATCAGTTTTTATCTTTTATGGTTGACATCTTTTGTGTCCTAAAATACCTGCCTATCCTGAGAGTCATGGAGATACTGTTTTCTTCTAGAAGATTTGCTTTGCCTTCACATTTAGGTCTCTGATCAGTTTTGAATAAATGCACATTGCATTAAAGCATCAATGTTTGGTGTTTTCTCATACAGGTATCATTACTCCAGGTCCAACTGAAATCACATTCCATAACAACTTACTGAATTGCTTGGTGTTTTTGTTGAAAAGTCAGTAATTACATACGTGTGGATCTATTTCTGGACTCTCTATTCTATCCATTGATCTACGTCTGTCCTAACTCTAGTACCACACTCAATTTCTGTAGCTTTAAAGCAAGTCATAAAATCGAGTAAAGTCTTCCAACTTTTTTTTCTTCTTCAAGATTTTCTTGGCTATTTTGGGTCTGCTGCATTTCATGTATATTTGCCAATTTCTACAAGAAAGCTTCATATTTTGATTTCATTGGATCTGTAGATCAATTTGTGGGCAATGAGATCTTAACAGTATGTAGTCTTTCAATTCATGAACATAACCTATCGATTGCAGTGTTCTACAGTTTCCCTCAGCAATGTTTTGTTGTTTTCCGGGTAGAAGTCTTGCACCTCTCTTGTTACCTTACTTTTGAGGTATTTGACTTCTTTGATGATAAATTATATATTTAAAATTTAATTCCCAATTGTTTGTTGCTAGTGTATAGACAGTACAACTGAGTTTTGCCTCATATCCTGCAAAATTATCAGTTCTGATAGATTTATCAAGCAAACACTTCAAGAAATCAGAGAATAGGAGCAGTGTCATATAATTGGAAACATCTGATTTTCTGAACAGTAAAAAGTGATTCACTCTTTGTATACCTCTTTTTACAGTTATCACCTCAGAAATACTACCTTCTTTCTGATTTCCTTCTCCTTTGCAGAATATGTAATTCTGGAGTTAAATTTATTCTTGGTATAGTTCTTAAAAAATGGAGACAGCCACCAAATCTTTACAGAGAAACCTTTGTTTTTCAGCTGAATGTAGAATAGGGAAATGAGGACATGACCTACATGCTGCCTTTTATTTGCAGAACGGTGAACAAAGTACTATTTTTCAAGATCCCAGTTAGAACAGAAAGACATATTAAAATGGGTTGGGACTGGAGTAGGGTGAACAGATTGGTGAGATTCAAATTGTCCTTAACTGTCACATTTACGAATTATTCACTAGTCAAGTAATAATCCCATCTTTTCATCCTTTGCTTTCTTCTTCATTCATTCCTTTCTTCCCAATTTAATTTTTAACAGTGTTTAGCACACTGCCTAATCTACAAAGAGCTATAAAGAACAGAGATCTATTTTAACTTCAGATAAAACCAATGTAAAGCAAAACTATTCAGGAATATTTTATATTTTCAAAGTACTTAGGAATTCTTTAATTAGAAAAATAAAGGCAATGGGATTATCTATTGGATTCTAAAAGTAACCAAGAATTAAATCACTCACATCCCCCTCTTAAAAAAACACAACAAAACCTTAAATTACATTGCTGTTAAGTTTTGTTACAGTAAGAAATAAGACCAACCTACACTAGAGTACAAAAACCTGAAATTCTGAGCATGAAAATAATTTATTGATTAGACATCTGGTTTATTCAAGCATAAGGCCTACCAAAGATAGCATTAACACAGCTCATGGAATAGGAAAAAAACCCCATCCAGCACCTCCTTTGTCTCAGATTTCCTGGGGACAAAATTTGTGCATTCTGTACTACAGCCTCACCCTAAAGCATCCACATGTGCTTGATATTAACGAATAGGATATGAGAAACTTTCTGTACACTCAACTTGGCAAGCATCATTAGTGATGCAACAACATTTTTAGGCACAAGAAATAGCACTGCCTGCAGTGAGAGCCTTTGACAAAGAAAATATCATTAAATATAATCTTACAAATAGGAAGAAAAATATATGCACTTTTGCCAATGGACTGCTTTACGTATCAGGAAAAATGTCACAATCAGATTTTCTTTCGATAATTAAAACAATTTAATTGATACTCAACTTTAATCAATACTCAGGTTATCTTGTATTAAAAATCAGAAAAATAAAACAGATTTAACCTAAATGCAATTTAGGGAAGAAATGCAGGACTAATAATATGGAATAATAGTTGCACTTCTTCAGCTAACTCATTAAAAAATGCCAATTAAACATTTTCAGTCAAATTTTATTAAAAAAAAAGCAGCAGATCAACATTACAATTCAAGAACCTAATCTAAATATGCACTTGACAATGAAGCACATCTGAGTATGGAGTGAAAAAAGTTTTTTCCAAAAAACCATCAAACGTATCATCTCCAAATACCCAAATAATAAATCACTTCTGCAGGCCGTCTATTGAGTGGAATCATAAACAAAGAACAGAAGATTTATTGCTGTGAAAACAAATCTGTAGTACAGTAGTATGAATCTTGGGTATTAAACATAGTCAGTTGGATCAAGTTAGGAAGTTGAAAATCTAATAAGAAATTTGTGTGTGAGAGAAAGTCTATAAGCCAGTTGACCCAAGAGCAACTGAGATATCAAACTTGTTCAGTGAAACCAGACATTATTTTAAATCTCCATTTTTTGAAGGCAATTAAAAATTACAATTCCAACAGCCCACAAACCAAATAAAAAAAACAACTGTAGAAAGCAATTAAAACTACGTTCAAGGAGCCACTTTTTCAGCTCAATTTCAGCACCCCAAGGAAAAAAAAAGCATCCATGACTATCACAGATGAAAACAGAATGAAATGTCATTGGAATCAGTTATTTTCCCCCACTGAGGTATAAAATCTATATAGAAATTTGATACTATACTATAACAAATTGTACTTCTCGTAGTTCTGTTTTAATTTCCTTTAAACCCTGTTTAATATAGTCTTTTTAATTGTAAAAATGTTTTCATGATTCTGAATCTGGTTCCAGTTCTTTTTCATTTATTTTTATATCAATATTTAATATACTGGCTACCAGTTCTAATCAGAAAAAAAATCTTGGACATCTCTTCATTATAACAGCACATTCAGCAGAAATGACTGATGTGCAAGCAAACCATAAAAGGTGCAGCTCTCTGGAAAGCACATTTCGTAGATTGTTTCAGTCTGAATATTCTTTACAATGATTCTTGATGAAAGACTCTTAATCTTGTAAACATCAGTGTGCACAATCTCGCTACTAACGTAGTTTCACGTCCTTGGACAGGAAGGCCGGTTCACAGCTAGTGAAAGAGAGAGCAGTTTAAGTTTTAATGGCTGATAAACCTTACATCCTGCAGGAGGAAAGCACTTTTCCTTTTTTGCTACTTAAGAATGTGGCAGAAATGTATGCTGAGGTAGCCCAGTCAATCCTTATTTTTTTCTTTTTTTGTAAATTTGGTCTCAGAATATTTCTGGAAGGGTTACATTTCGAAGAAGCCACTGCTGGGACCGGCTTCCATTGCAGTCTCTAATGCTGGGCACCTGGCTGTCCTCTTCTGTGGCTTTATCCAGGCACTGATTACTGTTCACATGCTGCAGGGTTAATTTCTGAAAATGACAGGAAAGAAGTCTTAATATGAAAGTGGAAAACAAAACCAAAACACCTCAACCATTTTTTGTGATTATGAAATTCCTCTGTAGAAAAGGGATTACTTAAGACAATGGAGAAATGTACCTGTGTAAAGACAGCATTAAGAGCTATGTCGGGGGAGAAAGGCACTGGGGGTACAGTGCATTCTGCTGGATTTGCAGTCAGATGACCTCAATTCTAAGTCCCAATTCTGCCATAAGCTCTGTAATACTGTGAGAAATTTTACTTTTTTGTGCTTCAGTTTCCTAAAAAAGTGATCAGATTAGTGATTTCTAATTTAGGATCCTCAACCTATTTTCAAAAAGCTATCTCAAAACTGCTTCGTTTTCCCATGATAAGGCTCTTCAAATTAATTCTGTGATTCCAAGTTTCAAGTCTTTAGAAACTCAGGTCTTTTTGAAGACTCGAAATCCTAAGATTTATACAACTGTCCTTAATAAGTGGCTGACAGATGTGGCTATATACCTTCCTCTCTACTTGTCTGCATTCCGGACTTGATGCTGTCATGCTGATTTTTAGGATAATTTCAAAAGAACATGACAGATGAGAGTTAACAGACACATACTGACCATACTAATGAATCCGATACCAAGCCCCGGTCAGGTGGAGAACTCCAAAGCAGCTATGTAGGAATCTGCATTAAGCGTTATCCTAATAAGTATGTAACTATAAGGAAATATGTTTATTCACACATTTTTACTCACGGCTCTATTTTAATGTAATTCTTTTAGCTCATTTAATTTTCATAAGGAACATTTCATTTTCATGAGGCCTCTTTTGTACCTATTTGAACTTCAAACAAAGCAAAACCTAATGACTGTATACATACAGCTACTTTAGCTTTCAGTCACTTCTGTGTTATGCTCCATGTGGAAGCTGGCAAAAGGCAGTGCACATTCGCAGATGTCACAGTTTACTCTCAACACTGACTTCAGTAATATCGAAGGGTCAGTGTTAGATACTTTACTTTAGCTCCAATAAATGCATAACAAGAAGACTGGGAAGGGCTTCCCTGGTGGCGCAGTGGTTAAGAATCTGCCTGCCAATGCAGGAGACACAGGTTCGAGTCCTGGTCCGGTAAGATCCCACATGCCACAGAGCAGCTAAGCCCATGCGCCACAACTACTAGGCCTGCGCTGTAGAACCCATGCTCTGCAACAAGAGAAGCCACGGCAATGAGAAGCCTGCGCACCGCAACAAAGAGTAGCGCACCGCAACGAAGAGTAGCCCCCGCTCTCCGCAACTAGAGAGAGAAAGCCTGTGCAAAGACCCAACGCAGCCATACATGCATACATGCATACATACATATATAAAAAGACCGGGAAAAGTCAGCATGGCTGGGGCTGTTTTTACTTTTATGCAGATGCTGTGTAGTTTGTTTTGAGGGGATGCACTTTGCAGTCAGACATTTCTGTAGTGAACCCCAGATTTGTCACATGTCAACAATATGCCCCTGAGCAAAAACCTCTCTCAGCCCCAGGTCCCTCATCTATAAAATGGGGACAAGAATGCGTCTAGAGCTGTGCGGAAACGTTAAGATAATGAACAGAAAGTGCCGCCCAGCTCAGAGGCACTCATACAACATCCTGAGCAGCTGCGGACACAGTCTGGCAGCCCCGAGAGCGAAGCACACAGCTTGCTGCTAAGGCCTTTGGTCATTTGTAAGACAAAAACAAAGCACTTTAAAAAGAACCCCCCAAACATTCCAGAAGGCCCTTCAAAGCTTCTCTGAGTGGCCAACTTCATCAGGCCCACTGTCAGTATTAATAAAAACAAAAAAGCACAACAAAAAACTTAGTTGGGAAATTGGTCTTTATCACCCTAATTTTTAAAAATGTCATTATTTCACTTATTGAGAATCATTAAAATAAACTTGTAACAAAGACAGAGGTTATTGATACATGCTGGGTATTTAACTGCTCAAAATTAAGACAGAATCCCTATAATTTCAGGAAGCTAACATCCCTTCAGGAGACCAGGACTCTGGTGAAGAGCCCTGTTCCAGACACAGCTCTCTGGCTGCTGACAGCAGGGGCACAGTTCTGTGGCTCGTGACTCTGTGCGGACTGTGGTCACCGTACTCAGCAGAGGATCCATCAGCATGGACTAGTTTCCACACAGAAAGAGTGTAACTAAGGCAACAGGCTAATTGTAACCTCTGAAAGGAGGATGAAAGCTATAGTTATCATTGCATAAAGTCCACCTGCAACCTAGAAAAAAAATAATTTGCCGCCCTCTACCCCTAATCTCTAGATATAACTGTGTTAAAATCTACATTTTCATTCCAGAAAGGACAGCTACAAGTAGTCAAAGCGAAAGAGCCTGGTGTCGTAAACTCTCTGCAATGTATACTATAAACAAGACAAAGATACAATATACAAATTTAATAGAAGACAGTATGGTATTGTGCAAAGAATCCTGGATTAAGAATCCCAGGTCTGTCTGAGATCTGGTAACACCATTTACCTGCTCTGTGACCTTGGGCAATTAACTTCCATTCTGGGCTTCAATGTCTACATGTATTAAAAACAATGTCCTGAATTTTATTTCTAGGGTTCCTTTGAAATCTAAGATTTCATGACTTTAGATTATACATTACTGACATAAGTGTTATTCTTCCAGACTGCAGTTTTCAACTGATGGAGGCAGGAAAACTCTGATGGGCCGTCCGGAACTCCCTGTGCAGTCAGCTCAGACTGTGGGACCCACATCGCAGCTTGACTCCTCCCTCTGCCAATTCTTCTGTCTCCCTTTTCACAGGTGTTGATCTAAAGGATGCTCCCTAATAAACATCCTGAATACGAACCTTGGAGTGGAGTCTGCTTCTGGGAGAACCCAGCCGGCAATACTAGAATTTAATCTCAGTGAAGACACCTTGCAGAGTGCTCCAGGGGTTTTAAAACTTTACACTCATAACTGGTTCTTTCAAAATATCCTAAATCACTTCTAGCTCCTTAATTTCTAAGCAAACATTTACTTCTGAATAACTGCTGTGGTAGACTGTGTATCTTATACACAGTCTGCCAATGGCCATTCCCACTCCCTGTCTCCTGGCCACATCACACCATAAAGACTGGAAATGCAAATGCCTGCTTTCCCAGCCTCCCCTTATGGCTGGGGGATCACTATGAGATGAAGTTCTGGCCCATGGGGCACAGCAGAGCCTGCTGCAGGGGATCCAGGAAAAGCTTTGGCTTTCCTGATAAAGAGCAATTCACGCAGTAGTGCAACATTCCTCTTCCCGTCTTCCTGTCTTGAGTTGGGTGTGATGGTGAGCACTGTAGCAGCCTTCTAGAGGCCACAAGAAAAAGCCAAGAATATTGCTGCAATGTTATCCCTGACATCACTGTATCACTGAATCCATGCCAGAAGCCACTTACATCCAGACTTAAGAAAAAACTAAACCACTATTTGTTCATGCTACTATAAATAGGTTTATATTACCTAATTAAACATACCATCATTCTTCAATGAACATATACAATTGGGAGGCTTTTTAATTTTCAAAATATTTTGGCTTCACAATGACTGTGGGGTGCCACTGGCATTTACTGTCTGGACTCAGAGATGCCATATATCCTGCAGGACCTGGGGCAGCTACATCCAAAATGGCAACGGCATGCACCATGGAAAACCCTGCAACAGAATATTCAGGCCACTTCCAACAGTCATATTAACTGAGCTACTGCTCGCTCGCTCTCTCTCTCTCTCTCTCTCTCTCTCTCTCACACACACACACACACACACACACACTTTTTTTTTAACTATAGTTTGATACTGTGAAGGGAGACCCAGGATTTATAAAACATGGTCTTTGCCCTCCAGGATCTAACTAATAGTGGAGAAAAAGACTGGTAGATAAATAACTACAAAGAAGCACAGAATTACAGGGGTCAGAGACAATTGTAATTAAGACAGAGAGAGCTAATTTCTGGCTGCGATCCATGGAAGTGATGTCAATTCTGGGCTCTCAAGAACAGGCAGGATTTGTTAGGCAGATGGAACTGTATGATCTTAAATGTAAAGTGGGAAAGTACAGGATACGTTCAGGGAATAGCTGGTCGAAGATGAAAAGTAGACCAGGGTTTGTATGTGATGCAGTATATGGAGAAAAGACAGCCAAAGTCACAACTTGGTTTGGACATCTCCATTGAGGGGGTAGAATGAAGCAGCAGAGTGAGCCAAGCAGACAAAAGAAGTAGAGAAAAAGCTAAGAGAAGAAACTAAACACTAATGCATCTAAAGCCAATGGATACAAGGATTTTAAAAGAGCATCTGCTTAGCAATAGTAAATACTACAGAGAAGTTAAGAAAAAGAGACGAGAATGTCCTGGCTTTGCATCCAGGGGCTGTTTCTATATAGTGTCAGACCAAGGCAGAAGCCAGGTTGAAGAACCAGAGGCACAAGTGCCAGCCATTCACTCGCCATCATACGGCACAGGAGAAAAGTAGGATGGTATGTACAAAATAAAATAGGCAAAAGTCTGTCCCAACATGAAGAAAACCAGTGCTTGTAAGCGGAAGAAAAAGAACCAGAGAAAGATATATTGAAGATGCTGGTGCTGGTTCCAGAACCATAGAGCAAAAAAGCATAAGTTGGGAGGTTAGCCAGGTATGAGGAAAGGAAGAGAGGTTTACTGGAGATGCTTTGATTGCTTTTAAGTACCGCTATTTGAGTACAACATATAGCAGGTGGGGAGAGGGAGTGGCTCCAGAGGAAAGCAAAGACAAATAGTTTTTTTTTTTTTTTTTTTTTTTTTTTTTTTTTTTTTTCGGTACGCGGGCCTCTCACTGTTGTGGCCTCTCCCGTTGCGGAGCACAGGCTCCAGACGTACAGGCCCAGCGGCCATGGCTCACGGGCCCAGCCGCTCCGCGGCATGTGGGATCCTCCCGGACCGGGGCGCGAACCCGCGTCCCCTGCATCGGCAGGCGGGCTCTCAACCACTGCGCCACCAGGGAAGCCCGACAAATAGTTTTATTATATATGTCACTGAAAAATCACTGAGCCAGAGAATTTCGTTAATTAAATCTCACCTTTTACCTCAGTGTTTAATTCGGTAATTTTAAAAGCCTACTTAACCGTTCCATTTCTACCACAGTGGCTGGCAAAGCTTAAGGACATACGGAGGGAAGAGTGATTACATAGTAACAACAAGGACCCAGGGACTGGAGGCAATTCTAATTTAATTACTGGAGAGATTAAAACATGTTTATTTTACATATATTGCTTTTCCTACCTGTCAATTCTTGGAATATAAGAACAATTTGATCCATATGCAGATTCCACAAGAATTCACTCTTCTAGATATAAAATATTTTATACAATACACCCAATGACACCCAATTTTATTCCTATATTCAACTGGATAACTTACCACCGGATCATACTCCCAAAGCTGGTTGCCTTTTAGGTGGTGGCATTTGAGCATTGTGACTGGGCCATTAAGTTTGGAGACATCCAAGCAAAGGTCATCTGTTCTAATTTCTTTGTTGGCAGTGTAAGAGAAAACCTGAAAAACAAAAATGCACACATATAAGCTTTAACAGCAAAATAAATTAGCGTTTTATATGCCCAAGAATCTGGCAGAGAAAAAGACAAGTATTTCAAGATACATGCTTTTTGAACTTTATTAGTGTAATGGAGAATAAATAACTCAGAAAAGACACCACTATTTTTGCAGAGAGGAAAAAAAAATGATCTTAAGTTCTCTGTATATACGGAGTGTACTGTCAAGGGTTGTCATCTGTTTGACTAAAAAGGGCAGAATAAATCTCACGTACAACAATGTAAACACAGTTCTCAGAAAGGGCCTTTTACAAATGTTTCATTTAAAAAATAATCATTAGATTGAAGGCTCTATTCTCCTAAAGTCTTTATTATTTTCTCTTTAAAGGTAGGAAAATATTTCCTGAATGATGTCATGAAATAAAAAAGGAAGAAGATGAAAACAAATCCAAAAATTACCCCTTTTAAAGCTTTACTAAAATACTCACCTGATTACCTCCCATACCGTGACAGTTAAAAATTCCAACTTTTTCATTCTCTTTTCTAGCCATGTTATCTAGACACTGATTTGTTTCCACATTTCGTATCTAGGGGGACAATGAATAATGAAAAATATCACGAGTTAGAGAGGTTAACTAGACAGACACATACATATCTAACACACACATTAAAATCAATCTAAACTTCCCACTAAATCTTAGGTAAGGGCTATGAGTTGGGAGGGAAAAAAAATCACTGTCTGGCTATCTAAGATTCTGTGATCTAGAAAGGTCTTACTATTTATATAAGTAATTTTTGTGTTTCATGGAGAAATCCTTTAAGTTCTTTCTTTCTTTCATCCCAAACTGTTCTTCTATGATTTGTATTTAACTCAGTAAGCTCTAGTTTGCCTAATAATATGAAGCAACTTAACAGCTCCCTGTGGACACTGTTTGCCACCAAGATAAGGGGGCATTACTATTGATAACTACTTTGATGACTTCTTAGGAGGCTCAAGGTGGGTATTTTCTTTTTTTTTTTTTTTTTTTGCCGTACGCGGGCCTCTCACTGTTGTGGCCTCTCCCATTGCAGAGCACAGGCTCCGGATGCGCAGGCTCAGCGGCCATGGCTCACGGGCTCAACCGCTCCGCGGCATGTGGGATCTTCCCGGACCGGGGCCCGAACCCGCGTCCCCTGCATCGGCAGGCGGACTCTCAAACACTGCGCCACCAGGGAAGCCCAAGGTGGGTATTTTCTAAGCAAAGAACCTGGAACTTGGCTTAACTGGAAAGCCTAAGCATGGTGTGTAGTGTAAACACCATTCTTCCATTAGGTACTTGTCAGTTACATAAAAAAGTTGAATCAGTCATCTGAATTAGGAAGAATATTTTAAGCACTGATATATTTTTTTCCTCTGAACCACTACAGTTTAAAAGCATATGGCAAATTAATAGACATTTGTAAAGTTCTAAATCTTGTTGTCATGGGTGGTACTGTCAGCAGGTAAGCCAGAAGGGAGAAGTGGGACAAACTATATCTGTCATGTCATGTAGATAGAAAAGGAGTAATTGTGTGTGAGAGAGAAACTGGGGGGAAAGTTAAAACCACAAATAACCCATTTATTTTTATAAACATGTATAGTCTACGTATTATTCCACTATTTTAATAAGGCACTAACAAGTCCAGATGCATTTTTTTCTTATAAAGATACAATAGCATAAGTATGAATAACTGTATTATTCCCAGAGGATCAGAATAAGAACTGGGGCTTTGGCAAAAGAGAGGCCTGGGTTTAAGTCCAAATGATCCAAACCCTCTGAGGACAATTTCCTAAGAGAGACTAGTCAGCTCTATGTTGAGGCTGGGTAAGACAGTGCATCCACATGCCTACTTCGGAGTCTAGCACGTAGTGGACTCAGAAACGGTAATAATTCTGTGCTGCCACCTTATCGCTAGTCAACTCCATCTGGCTATTCCATCAAAACCTCAAACTCAGTTCATGCAAAAACAGGATTTTCCAACTCCTTAATGCTAATACTTCTTCACCTGAATATTTCAACATACCCCTGCCACTCCACCCCTGACCCTGAGGAGTGCTACCTAAAACAAACATCCATCTTCATTCCTCCATATATTCCCCCCTTCCCCTGATACCCCTAGTTTTATTAATAATCCCACAAGCTGTCAAATTATTCAAGCTGGAAATCACAAGGCCTTTTTTTCCTGGGTGTAGCATATCACATCAGTATCCAGGAATTCTTTTACCACGTAATGCACATCATCTTTTTATCCGTTATTTTAAAGCAGAAACCTATTACCTCATAAATAGATTTTACAAAAGGTTTTATAGTTAGATACAATTTTACATAAAACACACCTTTCTGCACCTTAATGGATAATCAGTTAATACTTGATGATCATGGCTATCTTACTTGACAAAAAATTTAGTTCAAATTTTGACAAGGTGAGTCTTTATCTCATATATTCATATAAAACAATTATTTCCTTATACTTTTGAAAAAGTTACAAACTCCCCAGTCCTTTGTTTTCATCAATTTTTCTCTCTCAAATATAGATGTAGAGGTTTCTCAAGAAAGGTGATAAATGTCACAGAAATGATTAGGGAAGAACCAACATTATTGTCAGATTCTCCCTCTCACATGGAATGGGTTTTTTTGGTTAAATAATTATCTTTTATCAAACTTAATATAATAAAAATTAAAAAAATAAAATTCTCGGGCTTCCCTGGTGGCACAGTGGTTGACAGTCCGCCTGCCGATGCAGGGGACACGGGTTCGTGACCCGGTCCGGGAAGATCCCACATGCCGCGGAGCGGCTGGGCCCGTGAGCCATGGCTGCTGAGCCTGCGCGTCCAGAGCCTGTGCTCCGCAACGGGAGAGGCCACAGCTGTGAGAGGCCCGCGTACCGCAAAAAAATAAAAAAATAAAAAATAAAATTCTCCCCAAATGTAATTGGACTTCCTATCACTCAGTAACTATCTTATAATAAATCAACTTTGGCTATTCTGTTTCCATAACTGATGTTGCTAAAAATTACAGCAAATAAATTACACTTACTCTGCACTAGGCATTGTTCTATGAGTTTTACCTGTAACAGCTTATACCACCCTTACACCATTCCTATGAACAATTCTGGATTGTTTTCTGACATAAGAGATCTGAGCCTCCAACCCTTGAGGATACTACTGACAACTAGATGTTAAAAGTAGAGTTCTCCAAGGATTGGAAACCATTACTTCCCAACAACTGTTTTGGTGACAATGAACCTTGATCAGCAAGACGTGGCCCAGCTGAGACGGGTGGTCAGAGAGTGGGTGGGCCTCTGGTGGGGCCTGATGGCACTTCTCCAAAGTGCAGGGGAGGGGTGGAGAGAAGCCCCGCACACTCGGTGAGGAAGGACCTTCTGTAGAAGGGGAGCTGTGATGTTTGGTCCCTGGGCAGAGAGGATTCTGTCTGGCTCAACGCATAAAGTGGCATCTTTGAGCTGCTCTTCAGGCTGGTTTTTCCACATGTTAGATTGCTAGCGAAGACAATTTTCAGGGAATATCCCCCTCCTTTGTAGTAATACATGTGGGCTACCTCACCTACAGAGTGTGTGAGATGATTTTTGAAGGAAATGAAAAACCAGGATGACTAGGGGTGAGTTTGGGGAACAATTCTGTTCTTTATGATGTCAGGAGGCAGGAGATCATTTAATAGGTTTCTTTGGTGGGAGTTAACTTTGAAGAGTCTTTGCGGAAGGGAAAAATTAGGAACATTAAAAAAAAAGTTGAATCAGATGTTCAAAATGGTAATTCTATACAGCTTTAAGGCTATGTAACCAATTACCGGCTTTCTAGTGAACTATGGAATGGTGGTGATAATACTTGTTTCAATGTTCATATTGGAATGGAAATAGGTACCAGACTTGGTTACTCAAAATCTGACACTTAAAAAAAGTCATAACAATATATGAACGATGCAGTCAGGGGAAAATAGCCGCACTTTCAAGGTGTCTGGAGGCAGATGGGTAGGCATGAGAGCTCAGGGTTGGGGGACACGCAGAGCTGGGCCTCACGCCCGGCTCCACCTGCCATGCGACCTTGGCAGGTCAGTACTCTAAGACAGTTATTCCCAAAACCATGATTTGAACAACTGAATAAACTGTTTTTCAGTATCTGCCACTGAAAAAATGATTTTGTGATCAAGTATGTTTGGGAAATACCAGATTAACAAATTTGAATAGGTTTTCTTTACTGAAGGACTTCTCAAAGCCTTTTAACATAGACTCTTGGTAGGGATGGGGACTGATAGTACAGAAGGATATAATGCTGCTTTTTATAAAGCAGCATTTCCCAAACATTTTTGGCCATAAAATCCACCCCTCCTCCCCTATCCCTTGCCTTTCTAACAGGCACCTTGAGAGATATCAGACACCAGCATTCTTTAGAACATAGTAAGTGGGAAATGTTGCTGCACAAACCTCATTTTCTCATCTGTAAAACAGGGATAACACTCTCTCTCACATTTGCTGAGATCCCTTAGTGAGGTAACACATACAGAGACCCAGCAGAAACCGACACCTAGTAGGTCCACAATAGCTGTTGGTTCTCCTTAACTCAGGTGTACAACAGCTGTCACTAAAATATTATTTTCAACCTTATGAGTTGATGATTGTGAATGCACTCATTCCTGGGAAACCAGGAATGAAACCAGGCAAGAAATCAGAGCCTAAGTTTCTTGGTTTCTGCTATAGTCTCCTCCAGAATCCTGGCACCTTCATTAGGGTAGACAATGTAAGCAGTTAAAGGATTCTTAGAATCTACTATTACGGAATCTAGATTTACTTTTTCCCCTTCTGCCGTGAGGGTAATACTGGTTAGATACGAGAAAGGGTATGAGTGTTAGTCGTTAACAGCACAAGCTCTCAAGCCAGACTGCCTGTGTTCAAATCCTGTCTCTTCCATTTTGTGGTTGTGACCTGAGCCACGTTGCTTAAACCATTTATTTGTGCCTTAATTTACTTACCCGTGAAGTGGGGGAAAATAGCACCTATCTCAGAGTGCTGGGAAATGAGTTAATATTTGTAAAGCATCAGACTGGTACTTGACATAAAGTTCATGCTCAGTAAATTTTAGGGTGGAAAAGTAAATGGTCAGTCCATAAGCCTGGCTACACTGTTAAGAGTCTGGATTATTTGCTTTCTGTGTCTGCTGTTTAGACAATTCACCTCTTGGATTAACAACAACTAGATATCACAATGAAACACATTTATTCAGTTCCAGGTCCCTACAGGAGCTATGAGAGCCAGACTTTGTGGAGCCAGACGTGCTAAATGTACACATTCCGATTTCCCTTTCTGCTCTAAAATCCTATGACTTCAGGTTTCCCTGGGCCCTTGTAACATGACAAGAGGTACCTGATAGGCTAAATTCCAGTCCTAGCAAAGGAAGGCTCACAGAGGTGGAGCTATCACAAGCACAAGCTCCCTAGCTGCACTTTGGCTGGTGCTCGAGAACAACCCCGGTCCCAAAATCAGAGCTTCGACCTGACAGTGTGGCCTAGTATTAAGGACATAAATGCTTAAGACCAGCTGCTTAGTTACTAAGGTAATAACAAGCAGGCCACAGAGGGTAAAATCTGTTTCTTATATAGAAAGCCGGCTGGCAAGAGGCAGGTAAAAGGCAAGCTTGCCTAGGCAATCATCTACTGTGTGTTAGACAAGTGGCTCTTTGTAATATGCCTATATTCTGACCTAGCTAACAATGCCTAGGTGTTGTCCAAAATTGGGTCAGTTCTGAAAAAAAAAAAAAAAGCTCCTCATTCTTTATTCTGAAGGCAAGCAACTGCTATCAATCTTCCCATGGCATCACCCACGCTGGGCCTTTCTTGACTGGAATGAGGCCCCAGCAAAGGGAATGGATACTCACTAATGAGACAAGGAACTCCGCATACCCTTCTCTTGTTTGAGGTGACTTCCTTAAACCAGAACAAAGCTCAGAGGCAGGGAGCTCAGGTCAACCATGAAGTAGCCTTAGGAACTACCAAGGACAAACAAGGAGTCTGTGCTCGCTCTGGCACTGGAAGACACTGCAACCAGGCTGATCAGTTTCTAACTCACCACCGCGCAGCTCCCCGCTGTGATCTAGCTGCTCTACCGCATCCTACTTTTCCACGTTACATCTCCTCTTCTTTCCCCCATCACCAACACCCGCTCTTTACTCTCAGCCAACGATCTTGTGTTCAGCTGAAGAAACAAAGCTCACCAGAGAAGTCCCTCACACTCCCACCTCAAACTACCAGCCTCCAGCTCTCAACCCACAATTTGCCTGACTTGGCCCCGGCCCCCACTTCCTTCCAGCTGCGTGGATGAACTGCCCACCCTCCAGCCTCTACCTCCACTGTGCACCACAGCCCATTCCCCCACCTACTAAACGTGACTCCTGGACTCCTGCAAGCGGTGGCTCTTTTCTATCTTCACATTTTCTCTTTTGTGTCCTTGGCATCAGCACAGTTTCATCTTAGTAAAAATAAACAGAAAAAACCTTCTTTAACCCCATTTACCCCTCCAGCTACCACTCATTTCTCTGTTCAGCTTTACAGCAAAATTTCTTATCCACACTCATGATCTCCACTTCCTCTTCTCCTGATCTCCTGTGAAGCCATCAGAGATTCCGTCCCTACAGATCTCCACTGGAACCCACTTGACACAGTGAGATGGAGCCTCCTGACAGCGTCTCCCTCACCAATCCAACGGCTGGTTCTCAGGACTTGTCTCCCTCCTTTCTCTGCAGTGTTCCACACGATGGATCACTTCCCTCTTTCTTGAAGCAAGTCCTTCACTTACTGGGGCATCACTTTCTTGGTTCTTTTCCTATTTCAGAAATAGTAACTGTTTTTTTTTTTTTTTTTGGCCATGCCATGTGGTTTGTGGGACCGTAGTTCCCTGACCAGGGATAGAACTTGTGCCCCCTGCAGTGGAAGCACAGAGTCCTAACCACTGGACTGCCAGGGAATTCCCTCTCTTCCTATTTCAATGCTCTCTCCTTCTCAGTCTTTTTGGCTGATTCCTTCTCACCTTCACAATTTCTAAATTGTGGAGTTTTTTATGGCTTGGTCCTCAGTCCTCTTGTCCATCTACAATACATTCACTCCCCCCGCAAGGTGCTCTCATAAAGTTTTGTGGTTTTAAAAACCACCTATATACTGCCAACCCCTAACTTTAGATCTCCATCGCAAACTTTTGTCCAAGCTGCAGGTTTTTTAATGCAAATATCTATCCACTATCTTTACCTGGATCAAATGTTAACATGTCCCAGACTGCACTGCTGAGCACCTTCTGCACCTGCTCTACAGGCCTTCCCATCTCAGTAAGACCAACTTCACTGCCCCAGAGTCTCAGTCAAAATCTTAATATAATCCTTGGCTATTCTTTTCCTTTCACCAATACACCAGTTCTACTCTTGTTCCCACAGAGTTCTTTTTGACATAGCAGACAATCTGATCCTTTTCAGTGAAAGTCTGCTCATCTCTCCCTGCAACTTCCCACCTCAGAACAAAACCCAAAGTCCTTACTATGGCCTACAAGCTCTATGTGATTTGGCCCTCACTACGTCTTGACCTTATCTTCTTCTGCTCTCCCCCTGTCCACTATACCCAGACAACTGGCCTCTCTGCTGCTTCTGGAATGTGCCAAAGTACATTCCTGTCTTAGGGCCTTTGCACTTGTTTTCCTTGTGCCTGGAACACTCTTTCCCCAGAAATTCATCTGACTTGCTCCTTCACTTCCTTCAGATCTCTGCTCAAAAATCACCTTATAAGAGAGGATTTTTTCAACTACTCCACATAAAAGAGCACCACCACTCCCGCCCACAAGTCATTCTATCCCCTTTGTCCTTACCACCACCTGACACCGTGAATATTTAAAAAAAAAAAGAAAAATCTGTCTTTCTCCAGAGACTGTAAGATCCACAAAAGCAGAGACTTTATTTTATTCACTGTATTCCCAGTACTTAAAATAGTATCTATCAAATAGTCCGTATGCAAATATTTGTTGAATGAATGAAAGGAAGGAAGAAGTGACAACCTCCTGCAGATCGGGGGTGGGGGGGGCCGACTTTTCCTGAATGTCAGGAAGATTCAGTCCTGGGGTGGGACCTGGATGTGGCCCTGTCCACACAAATCAACATTCCCTGTCGTGACTTACAAAGAAAATTTTGCCCTGCTATCAATTCCTGTCACAGAAGTGTTGAGTTTTTCTTTTTTTCTATTTGGATTCACATGCCTTCAAAAAGTCAATTTTATAATTTAAAGGTTTATAAAGATTTGCAATGAACTGCAGACAGACCCAGTAAAAACAAAGTTTCTTTACTATAAGCAATGCACTTTCATACAGTATTTCCTAAGCTATTAAAAAATGTTGGCCATAAGTAGCTAAATTGATTTATAAACCACTTCTGGGTTGTAATCAGAAAATTGAAAATCACTGCCTTGACCTAATAAAAAGAGGGACCTTGGGGAATTAGAAGATTATTAAGAAAGGAGAACCAGAATCTTTATGGCCCCCTGGCTTGAGGTATTGCACTGTAGTAAAGAAGAGGAAAAGCACTTTCTCAGTAGTAACACATAGTAGTCCAACACTTCTGCTCCAACAAGTAGAGGGAAAAACAGCTAAATTGCAGAAATCCTATTTTTGAGTCTATTAGAGAGCAATGGAAGCAATTAGGGTGAGGTGAACTATAATCCCAGAAAGGGAAGAGCCCTCCCTAGGTGAGCTGACAATCACCAGATGTCTTCCTCAGTAAGGACATTTGCTGATGGTGCAGGCTGAGGACAGGGTGTGGCCCAAAAGGGCCTTTTCCTTAAGGAAAGAGCACAGTGATGCTGGTTATGTGAAGGCTAGCATGACAAAATAAAAATCAGAGGAGCCCCAAATACGAGGCCATTCCCCTCATGGGACATTTGCTGTGCTGTCAGTGGATGGGAAGCTGTGGCTAAAAGGGAGAATGAAATCCTCCACATCTCAAGAGGGAAAACTGTCATTATATGTAGATGCCATGATACTATATATATAAAACCCTAAAGACTCCACACAAAAACTACTAGAACTGATGAACGAATTCAGCAAGGTAGCAGGATAGAAGATTAACATAACAGAAATCGGGTGCATTTCTTTACACTAACAATGAAATATCAGAAAGGGAAAGTAAAAAAAAACAATCCCTTTCAAAACTGCATTTAAAAAAAACACCTAGGAATAAACCTGACCAAGGAGGTGAAAGACTTATATGCTGAGAACTATAAAACATTAATAAAGGAAACTGAAGATGATTCAAAGAAATGGAAAGATATTTTATGCTCTTGGATTGAAAGAATTAATATTGTTAAAGTGGCCGTACTACCAAAGCAATCTATAGATTTATGCAATTCCTATCAAATCACCCATGACATTTTTCACAGAAGGAGAACAAATAATCCTAAAATTTATATGGAACCATAAAAGACCCAGAATTGCCAACACAATCCTGAGGAAAAAGAATACAGCAGGAGGCATAACTCTCCCAGACTTCAGACAATTCTACAAAGCTACAGTAATCAAAACGGTGTGGTTTTTGGCACAAAAACAGACATATGGACCAACGGAACGGAATAGTGAGCCCAGAAATAAACCTACACACCTATGGTCAATTAATCTTTGACAAAGGAGCCTAGAATACACAATGGAGAAGAGACAGTCTCTTCAGCAAGTGGTATTGGGAAAGTTGGACAGACCGCGACATGTAAATCAATGAAATTAGAACACACCGTCATATCATACACAAAAATAAACTCAAAATGGCTTAAAGACTTAAATGTAAGACATGATACCATAAAACTCTTAGAAGAGAATATAGGCAAGACATTCTCTGACATAAATCATACCAATGTTTTAAGTCAGTCGTTCAAGGCAATAGAAATAAAAACAAAAATAAACAAACGGGACCTAATCAAACCTACAAGCTTTTGCACAGCAAAGGAAACCTAAACAAAATGAAAAGACAGTCTATGGACTGGGAGAAAATATTTGCAAATGATGTGACCGACAAGGACTTCCAAACTGTACAAACAGCTCATACAACTCAATAACAACAACAAAAACAGCAAAAAAAAACTCAATCAAAAAATGAGCAGAAGCTCTAAATAAATATTTCTCCAAATAATACATACAGATGGCCAACAGGCACATGAAAAGATGATCAACATAGCTAATTATTAGAGAAATGCAAATCAAAACTACAATGAGGTATCACCTAACACTGGTCAGAATGGCCATCATTAAAAAGTCTACAACTAACAAATGCTGGAGAGGGTGTGGAGAAAAAGGAACCCTCCTACACTGTTGGTGGGAATGTAAATTGCTGCAGCCACTATGGAAAACAGTATGGAGGTTCCTCAAAAAACTAAAAACAGAGTTGCCATATGATCCTGCAATCCCACAACTGGTCATATATCCGGAGAAAACTATAATTTGAAAAGATACATGCACCCCAGTGTTCACTGCAGCACTATTTACAATAGCCAAGACATGGAAGCAACCTAAATGTCCAGAGACAGATGAATGGATGAAGAAGATATGGTACATATATACAATGGAATACTACTCAGCCATAAGAAATAATGCCATTTGCAGCAACATGGATGGACCTAGAGATTATCATACTAAGCAGAGTAAGTCAGAAAGAGAAAGACAAATACCATATGATATCACTTATATGTGGAATCCAAATTATGACACAAATGAACTTATCTACAGAACAGAAACAATCTCACAGATACAGAGAACAGACTTGTGGTTGCCAATGGGGGGTGTAGAGGAGGGATAGGGAGTATGGGATTAGTAGATGCAAACTATTATATATAGGATGGATAAACAACAAGGTCCTACTGTATAGCACAGGGAACTATACTCAATATCCTGTGATAAACCATAATGGAAAAGAATATGAAAAAGAATGTGTGTGTGTGTGTGTGTGTGTGTGTGTGTGTGTATATATAAATGAATCACTTTGCTGTGTAGTAGAAATTAACACAACACTGTAAAGCAACTATACTTCAATAAAATTAAAAAAAAAAATCTTCCACATCTCCTGGTGCTTAGGAGACAAATTCCTGCTAGACAGAAGACCTGAAAAAATAACAACTGGTTCTCCCCACTGAACAAGGTGGGAGGCTAAAGTATACTAATCTCAAAACCTCAGAAAGGCAAAACTTTCAGGGTTGAGGAGACAAGACCCCTCCAAGAAACATACATGAGCCAGAAGTGAACTAAGTCTTCCCTAAAACTGCAACCCAGCCCCACCTAGCTCAATCTTTGTTATGGATTGAATTGTGTCCCCACTCCAAATTCACATGTTGGAGTCCTAACCCCCAGCACCTCAGAATGTGACATTATTTGGAGACAGGTTCTTTACAGAGGTAATCAAGTTAAAACGAGGTCATTAGGGTAGGCTTTAATCCAATATGACTGGTGTCCTTATAAACAGGGCAAATTTGGGGACAGACACGTACACAGGAGAATGCCATGTGAAGATGAGGGCAGAGATCAGGGTGACGCTTCTACATGCCAAGGAACACCGATGATTGTCGGCAAACCACTAGAAGCTAGAAAGAGGCAGAGAACAGATTCTTCACAGACCTCAGAAGGAACCAAACCTGCCCACACTTTGATCTTGGATTTCTAGTCTTTAGAACTGTGAGACAATACATTTCTGTGTTTAAGCCAGAAGTGGTATTTTATTATGGCAGCCCTATGAAACTACTAAAACCCCTGACTTGATCAGACCCCTGGACTAAAGAGAAGGACCCATCTAGATTTCCTACACACAGAGCACAGCTTTGGCTGGGAACCAGAAAGAACGGCTATCGACAGTCTAGGAAAACAGTGGGACAGGGCACAAGAAATACTTCCTTGTGACCATCCTGGTAGTTATACCAGAAGGTAAGAAGGCAAGACTCTCTCACACCAGACCCTATACCATGGGCACCCACAAAGATTAAAAAGGCCAAACTCCAAAGCACAACTAATTGTGTCGGCTAATTATAAGCACTAATAAGTAAATTATTTCAGTTTCAAGAAGATCTGCTGCTGAATTCTAAGAGCAATGACTAAAGGCATCATCAGAGATAAGTATGCTAACCAACAGTCTTTCCAACCTCCACGCCCACACTGAGATTTTGGACTCCCAAGGGAAAATAAATGGGTGTTAAAAATACAACTTATTATAAATGGTCTTTCAAGTTTCCTTGTCAGTTCTTTACAATTTATCTTTACTTTGAAGTTCCTCACACTTTAATTTGGGCTAATTAATGCTAGAACATTAGCTTTAGGAATATATGGTTTCAACTAAATGGGCCAGTTTGTTAAAATAAGAAGTCTATCAAAGACACTAATATACTGTAACAAAAGTCCAACTGTGAAAGGTGAGAGGTAGAGCATTCTTATTTTAACAAAAATATAACATGATAAAAAATTAATAAGTAGACTGCTTCAACTAACAAGAACTTTCTCACATTTGAGATAACTTTAATACGAAGGTACTCCCTTGTTAGAAGTGTAACCTCTATTCTTTTTTATAAATCAGTGAGAACATAATAACCACACAGAATACACACACACACACGTTTTTTTTTACCTCTCCCAAAGAGAAATAGTGACGTGGAATCTGAGAATCGGGATAGATATTCTCTAGGTACCAAGAGAAAGGTCTGCATTGAAGTTTGTGTCTTAGACCAAGTCTTGATGATATATCTCCATAATCTACCTTTGTAACACCTGTTAAAAGAAACAAGTGACTGAATTATTAATGTTCCGTTAGGTAACACATTTCTATTTATATATTGCATCTAAAAAGCCAGTCAAACAGGAAAAGTAGTATCATTTTGGTGATGTGTGACTACACAAGTGACATACCATAAATCCACCTCCCAAAGTATAAAACAAGGAAATATATGTGTTTTTCAAAGAAAAATTAAATTTATCTGAGAATGATATATATGCTAATAATATTACATACAAATGTAAGTTATATGGGGTCAGAAAAGTTTAATATTTGTTAAGGCAAAAACAAAAATAAAGACCAATTTTGCCCAAATATGAAACAGAGGTTAAACAGAGCAATTGTTTCCAGTCAGGTTTCTCTCTCACAGCTCACTGAATTGTGTGCGCTACCACTGCACAGTCTTGTGGTGATTGAAGAGGATGGGATGGTAACAATGCCAGGCAGATTTATAGCTGATGGAACAGCTGTTGCCACAAAACTCAGAAGAGGAGAGAAGTCCCTGGAGGCATGTTACAGGGCTCTGCACTGGCCTTGAAATACTTGACGCTTTCATATACATGTTAAATGTTGCAGTTAGGTTTAAAAAAAAAAAGAACATGGAAAGCACCTGGACCAATAGTGACTTCTGCAAGACTGGATCATGTATTGTTACTGTTAATGACATATACCAGGCATTCTGCTAAGCACCTTCTATACGTATGTGACTTCCTTTACTCCTTACAACAACTTATGAGGTAGGTGTCTGGCCTCTGCTCAGAGGTTCTCTTCCACTCCTTCTTATCTCTCTTCAGAATGCATTAGGATCAGACCAAGAAAGTTAGTTTTGTAATTCTAATGCAAGATAATGCTAACCTGGAGAAATTATATAGAAGAAATTCTTGAATTCATCCATCCACACTTCTGCAAGTCGTCTGTTATTTTTATTGATAATCTGCCCTGTGCCTCCTGGAAACGTGTAGGGTGTAGCTTTCCGAAACACATGTCCAACATGTGAGCAAGTAACAATCTCCAAAGTTCCTCCACACTGCCAAATCTGAAAACAACAGCAAAGAAGACCAGTTTTAAACACTGATAATTATAAAAAAAAAAAACGGTTCACATCTTATTGAGTTTCATAGCTGGAATTTCACAGAATCAAGGGCGTACAGTGGAGCTCCTGCTATATGGTCCCAAAGCCAGTGCTTCCTCAATTTTTGGTTCTGATCAAACCAGAAGTTGAAGGTTAAATTCAGGAAGATAGGTAAATGCAAAATACAGAAAAGACTTGAGGTCCACAGCAGTATTTCTCTAACTGCAGGCCGTCACTCTTACAAGGGTCATAAAATTCAAATTTGATGAACTGCAACCAGTACTAACAAGGATATACTGTTTCATGAAATGTTTATATTATGGGTTGTGTGTATATTTATTAATATGGTTCGTGGTCAAAAACTCTGACCATGCAGTATTCAGCCAGAGTCCTATCTGTTCCTCCTTCTCCAAACCTGTCACAACCTGTACATTAAACAGAACCTAGGAATCTAAACTTGATTACTCGTGAGTTATTCAGTGGACAGTGAGAGCACACTCTATGGTGTTTGTGAGAATAAAAACAAAAAAGGGGTAAAAGAAAGATCATTAACTGGTTTCACATCCTTAACGAAATTATCCTTTCAAAATACATTTTTCCGTAAGTCAAACATCTATTTTCAATTAAAATACATTTTGAAAAATTTTGATTTTGTTAAATATTGTGTGCCTGCCTTAACATTTTCACAGGATCATAAAGTGATACAGCTAAGTAGGATCTCCAAGATGATCTGGAGTTCAAACCTCTCCTTTTATAAAGAGCAAAGCTATCTACCAGGAACACAGCAAGCTAGCTGGGTTAGACTTCAGCGCAGTTCAGTGTGATTTCCACTATAGGCCATGTGTCTAAAGTTCATTATTTTCAGAAATACACTATGTCATTTTAAAAATATGTTGTTTTTTGTGAACAGGAAATGCATAAGACTTAAGGTTGACTGGGTTACCATTCATTTAGAATAATTTCAGAATTCTTTTGCCTTTTTCTTTTTTTTTTTTTTTGCGGTACGCGGGCCTCTCACTGTTGTGGCCTCCCCCCATTGCGGAGCACAGGCTCCGGACACGCAGGCTCAGCGGCCATGGCTCACGAGCCCAGCCGCTCCGTGGCATGTGGGATCTTCCCGGAACAGGGCACGAACCCGTGTCCCCTGCATCGGCAGGCGGACTCTCAACCACTGCGCCACCAGGGAAGCCCGCCTTTTTCTTTTTATGGGGAAAAATATAAAGCTGGTAAAGTGACCAGGTTTAAATAAGAGAACAATTTTCAAACCAGAAGGACAAAGCATATTAAAGAAAGTGAGATTATGTTTTTGGCAGTTAAGTAACAAAGTAGCATCTACAAACTATGTGTTATTTTTGTTTATTTTTAGAGTTTGAATCACTTCCTTGAAAGTAACAAATTAAAGACAACAGGGGAATCTTGTATAAGTTTTACAGGTGGACTAGTAATCTAACTAAATTATTTGCTTAAAATAGTTTATAATGAACCTTTAATAGTATCACCAAACTTTTTATGGGCTGAAGGCTGTGAAGTCTGATTAAACTCGTATTAAATTCACTTTTTAATTTTTATTTAGAGATAACATAAATATTTAAAGCATATCCATATTTGAGGTTATACAGATTACTTTTTTCAAAGGGAACTTACCCTAAAGGAAATTTCTAGGTTTTCTCCTCCCCAAATATCCATTCCAGCATCATATGTTCCAATTTCCTGAAAGTAATCTCTGTCTATTGAAAAAAGGCCTCCTGCCATTGTAGGTGTTCTGAAATTCAATCATAATACTATACCGTTAATTGTAACAATTTAAAATTTACTATCAGTTTTTGTTTTTAAAAGTAGTTTTATAACTGTTTTTAACTACAGAATAAATGCTTATTCTCACACTCTGCAGAAACTTTCACAGGCTCCCAGGGCTTTCTTTGTTTTTGTGCTGGACCTGCACCCCAGTTGTGCTGCCACAGCTCCTACCTGGACATCCTTCTCTGCCTGGACACCCTTCCCTGCCCAGTCCCAAGGGCTCTTACTGTCTTCAGTACCTTTCTTGATCCTCAGGTCCTGACTGAGCTTCTACCCCAAACTCCTTAAATTGAAGCTATTTCTCATAATCCTCTCCATCTGACTGTGTATCTACTCCATAGTTCCAAGCAACCATAAATGCAGTTGACCACATTAACCAACTAGACTCACGTTAGCAGCTCTAACACGCCAGGTTCTAAGGGGTGGCAAATATTGCAAAGATGTAAGACTAAACAGGAGGAAAGCAATGAAGCCCTTTCCCTCAACCTTTAAGGAAGGAGATGAAGTACAGAATAAAATCAATATACTCCTCCTAAGTAAGGAGTTCATCATCCTCACCAAGTATGGTAAATTCTCTGCCTCAAAACATGGCCTAGGTATGTAGAGTGGGTGGGAATAGGTAGAATTAAGCAGAGAAATGATAATGAAGGAGGATTTAAATAAATGAATACCAAATATTGGTTTCCTTGAAGAATGAATATGGAGAAAAATTGGGTTCCAACTAAGAGACCGTAATTAAGTTCCAGGGACAGAGGACACTATGGAGATCATATTTTAGGATGAACTGGCTACCTATGTAACCCTAAAACATACTCATTCCATGCACTGGTGAGGGTGGCAGCATTTGCTTTTCCAGTAGAAACAGTTGTTTCCACAAAGAAGTTAGGACTTACTTTGATTTTAGAAGAGAAAAAAGAATGAGAAAGTCTAATATCTTAGGAGTCAAAGGAAATAAATAGGCTGACACCCTGCATTATCATTTAGTGCAGCGGTTTCTTGACCTAGGTTTGGGGATCTCTCTAAATTTCCTAGACTTGTATGTAAACCCTTCTGTTTGCACATGTGCATCCCTGCCTCCCACCCCCAGTCCCACTTTAGAGAAGACTCAAAGCTTTTATCAGATTTTTCAAAGAAGTCAATCATGTATGGAATGTTTAGTGACCCCTGGTTTAGATGGTGATTTGAACTGTCACCAAAGGAGTGGAAAAGTCCCTTTACTAGGAAAGGACTCGGGCTGGCTAGGGAGAAAGAGCATAGAATTAGTGAAATCTCTCTTCAACTTTGTCAGAACTGAACTTAATTCAAAGGAAGACAGATCTGGGAAGCCTTCTCCTCTCCTGGAGAGGAGAAGGCTAAAAAGCCTGGTGCTGCAGGAACTCTCAATTACTACAGAAGCAGCAGGCTGATGCAACTGGAATCCTAGGATGGCTCAGAAGGCTCAAGGTCTCTATCTAAAGGTCCTGAATAGCATGAAGGTTTTTATCCCTTTCTGAAAAAAATCTATATAAGACCAAATATAGAACAAAAGAAAAAGCAGAAATGCATTAATGGAAATCCTTTTTTATACTTTTGTCAATTCTAGTTATTTTTATATTTGAAACAAGCTTTTTCTAACCTTATCAGATGGTACATATCTGAATTTAAAATCTTACATTTTACATTTTATTACCCAGTTTTAGGTATTATTTTCACATATTGGCACTTACAATTAATCAAGGGATGGTTTAAGTTAAATATTATTATCCCTAACAACTGAATTAAAGCATAAATTACAGATGTGCAAAACATTGTTCATATAGGAATGAAAACATATGCATGTCACTATCATTTCTCACAGGAACTAGATTTATAGAAATGAAAAATTCGAATTTTATTAATTCATCAGAGGAAAAAAATCCCTCTTTGAAATAATGATATACATGAAAGATGGCTCTTAACTACATATATGGTGCACAAATCCTTCATGTCTTTCAAAATACACATATAATCCTTCTAATATGATCCCCAATGCTTCACAATCCCCTGCCAATAACACATTAGGGAAAATGTTTGACAAATCAGTTACCTCACAGGAAGAGTTCGATCACCTTTCCTTCTGTCCATTTCTCTTTGGGGAACAGGATACCAGCGAAAATTGAGCTTCCAGTTGAATCCACCATAGGTCATGTCAGAACCTGCCATGTACTCAAAAGTATCATCACTGATCACATCAATGATAGGACAGACCACTGTCTTCCTAAAATCATAAAAGCAAATTAAAAATCTTTTAAAACCTTCTTTTTTGAGGGCTATGGTAACAATTATATAACAAGTGTATACTAAGTGTTTTTAAAATAAAAATACATTCTATTATGTTAAGGACAATGGTGAAAAAATTCCCTGCTATATCCTACCAAGCTAGCATCATAATTATTTATCATATTTATTTATAACTTATTGAAAATAACCTTCCATCCCTCTTCCATTCATACTTTTATATATTTGCCACATGTAAAAGTACTTCAAATATTTCTACAGTATTCAAAAATAACTTTTAATGACTATATATTTAATAATTCTAATGACTACATATTTAATAATTTTAAGCTAACAATTTTCTTAATAAATGACTTCTGGACATTTGTGTTTCTTATATATTTTTGCTATTAAGATACTAAGTGACCATGTTCATATATACAATATTTCACTTTTGCTTTAAGAGTGAACTTCCAGGAGTGAGATAAGTGAATTAAAGGAAAGAACTTTTTGTGGCACTACTCAACTTCTTTCCAGAAGTGTTATATGTATATACAGATTCCTTATAATACTATCAACTTTGGATGTTATTTTCTTGCAATTTTGTTACTATAATAATGTTACACAGTATCTCTGGATTAAAAAAAATTATCTTTTCTAATGATTAGAAAGAGTATTTTTCCTGCAGTTTGTATTTCTTCATACAAATTGTCTGAACACGTACTCTGAAACATTTTCCTTTTGGTATTGTGATTTTTATAAACTTGAAAAAACATATATGCCCACAACCCCTTCTAAGAAACAGTGCCCTCTGCTCAGAGCCCTTGGGAGCCACATTTTAGAGTATGTGATATCCTCCCCATCTGACTGGTGTCTTATTTGAGGAATCTTTCCTTACTCCCAAATCATATTCTCCCATATTATCTTCAAAAACAATTATATTTTTGCCTTTCATGTTTATCTTTAATCCTTATGAAACTGATTTTGGGCATTACATGCAGTAAGGATCCAACTTCGTTTATTTTCCTTATGGATGACCAATTGTTCTAGCACTATTTATCTAACGGTCTTTTTTTTTTCTGCTGCTGTAATCATAAGTGCCTGCTCTGTCGTAAATCAAGTTTTCATAGAAACATGGAGTGGCTCTGTTTCACTAGTCTATTTGTGAACTCCTGCATCAATACGTCACTGCCACAATTAAAATAGCTTTAAAATAAGTCTTGATGTCTAGTAGGGCAGGCCCAGTTGTACTTGACTCCTCTTTTTCAGGGGTATTTTAGCTATTTTTTAAAATGTGTATTTCCAGATAAATGTTAGAATCAGCCAGTTTCTCCAAGAAAATTCTGTTGAGATTTTCAATTAGAAACACATTGAATTTATATAAATCAATGTGGAGAGAAATGACATTTTTGTATTGACTTTTCTATCCATGAACATTATCCTTCTCTCCGCTCAGATTATTTTCCAATGAATTTCAACAGTTTTCTATTTCATGCATCATTTGTTAAACATATTCCTAATTATAGCCTATGATTTCCATTGCTATTATAAATGGTATCATTTCTTTTCTTCTTTTTACATTATATTTTCTAACTCTTCCTGCTGGTATGGAGAAGGCAACTGACTTTTCTATGGTGATCTTATGTTTGGCTACACTGCTAAATTCTTATTATTTCTACTACTTATAGTTTACTTTTCTTCGTAAAAAAAAAAATCATTTGCAATTGACAGCACTTGCTTTTTTCCTTTCCAATTCTTGTACCCTTTATTTCTTATATTATTGCAAAATCTAAGGCTTCTAATAATACTGAGTAACAGTAATAATTCAGGGCATTCTTATCTTGTGCAATATCTTCCAAAAAATACTTTCTGCATTTCTCTATTGATATGATGTTTGCTAGTTAAGGGTGTGTGTGTGTGTGTGTGTAGCTAAATTAAATTAGTTTAGCATCTTAAATTAGTAAATTTACATTCTATAATAGTTTACTAAGTATTTCTAATCATAAATCAATGTTCATTTTAATCATAAATGAACACTTTTTTCTGTATCTACTAAAGTGATTAGAGTTTTAATGACAGGGTTTGTTTTTGTTTTTGTTTTTGCAGTACGCGGGCCTCTCACTGTTGTGGTCTCTCCCATTGCAGAGCACAGGCTCTGGACACGCAGGCTCAGCAGCCACGGCTCATGGGCCCAGCCGTTCCACGGCATGTGGGATCCTCCCGGACCGGGGCACGAACCTGCGTCTCCTGCATCGGCAGGCGGACTCTCAACCACTGCGCCACCAGGGAAGTCCTAATGACAGGGTTTTAATCACAGTTTCAGAAATATGTTAGCAGGGTATATTATGTGAATTGGTTTTGTAATATTACACTAACCAAGTAGTGATGATATGCTACATATATTGATATGTTATATGATATGCTTTACTTATATATATAAATATATATATGTTGATATGATATTAATAAATCTCAGTTGGATTCAGTTTGCTGGTGCTGTGAGATTTTCGTATTAGCATTTGTGAGTGGGTTTGAGTAATTTTCCACATCTGTTCTGGTTTCATATCAAGGTTATACTAGTCTCATAAAAACAGCTGAATTGGTACCCCTTTTCTATGTTCTGCTTACAAATTCTTAGGGGAGATCCATTTCCCCTCCTCCACCCCATACCAAGGTTGAAACGGCCAAGTTGTCTTTGGTGTGGTGGGATTCATTTCTCATTCTAACACAGAAGTACAGACATCAGGAGCCTCGCTTTATACAGGTGTTTGCTATTCGTCTTCCCACTGTAGGCGGGGCCCAGGCCTTGGCTCCCATCCTCCCATCTGTTTGTCTTTCAAGGCAGAAGCTCAGTGTCCCCTAAGTTCAGCAGAAACCCTACAAGTGAAAGCTGGCTTTAGTGCCTAGACTACTTTACTTGTTTGCACTTTGTTCTGAGATCTGCAGAATTTCTTACTTTGCTGCCAACTTGGTGAGGCACTTAAAAATGTTTTGGGGGGACTTCCCTGGTGGTCCAGTGGTAAAGAATCCACCTTACAATGCAGGGGACACAGGTTTGAACCCTGGTCAGGGAACTAAGACCCCACATGCTGCAGGGCAACTAAGCCCACACGCCACACATACTGAGCTCTCGCGCCTCTACTAGAGAGACTGTGTGCCGCAAACTACAGAGCACACGTGCTCTGGAGCCCATGCGCCGCAACTACAGAGAGAAAAACCCGCATGCCACAACTAGAGAGAAGCCCATGCGCTCCAATGAAAAATCCTGCGTGCCTCAATGAAGATCCTGCGTGCTGCAACTAAGACCCGACGCAGCCAAAAATAAATGAAATAAATAAATAAAAAATAAATCTTTAAAAAAAAAATGTGTTTTGAATTTATCCAGCACTTAGCTTTTTCAGTTGGAAACATTATTCAGGATACCTAATCTACCACACAGCCCAACTGGAAGTTGTTGTGGTTGTTATTTCAGCCAATTTCCCTTTCATATTTCTGTCATCACCTCACATTGCTTTCTCTCCATGGGTCCAGGCTCCTGCTTCATAATGGTTACACATTGTCTTTACGCAAGCAAACACTTCCTAAATCAGTCATCTGTTACATATAGAAAACAATTTACAGAAATATCCTATTTCTTCTTCAGGCAGTGTTCTTCTTCCTAAAGCTACTGTATCTTCTCATTGCCCAGGCAATTCATCTTTGAAAGGGGAGAGATGGGGACTTCCTTGGCGGTCCAGTGGTTAAGATTCCACGCTCCTAATGCAGGGGGCATAGGTTCGATCCCGGGTCAGGGAACTAAGATCCCACATGCCGGGTGGCGCGGCCAAAAAAAAAACTGGGCGTGGGGGGGCGGGCAGAGATGTAGGTCCAGCATTTGCTTACAAACAGAATAGATGCAATGACTTTGGCTCCCACTATGCTCTACGTGACTAGTAAAAGTTTACCCTGCTGAAATCTAAACCTTAATGTTGACACAGACAGCCTCTGGTTCAAACTTCAATGACAAGCAGAAATTCAACTAACATAGGTCTTGCAGACTGAAGTTAGGTTGTCTCCTCATATCTAGGAGCTAAGGCCAAGCCCAGCAGTAGGTAATTCTTTGAAAATTGTGCATCATGAAAGACTACAACCATAAGCTTGCACTGTTCCCAATATTCTACCTGTATTATCCAAGATTACAGTCCTTTTCCATAAACAATCAAGCATTTCAGGAGACAATGTGTTATCTCCCCACCCGCTTCTACCTTGTGCTATAGGCTAAGAGATACAGTCCCAGTAAGGATGCAGACAGAGAGATGACCTGCTCGCGCCCCAGTGTCAGCCTTAGGGAGCAGGGACAAGTAAAGGGCTTTATCCTACCTTCCCTGAGATCCGTGTCTATCTGTTCTGCTCCCGTTTAGTGAAGAGAGCATATAGTATACGTCCTAACATGTTTCCTAATCCATCCTCATTAACAAGACAGTCTGCAAACATTCCTTCCAGACTTTAGAACGTGGTCTTATTCATATTTGGTTTAGAGTACTCTTCATGGGTATTTTAAAGGAAAATATTTTTATATTTATTTAAAAACATGGAATTTTTCAACTTACCATAGTTTAGGACAAACGCACTGAAAACAATTTATAGACTCCAGAAAATTACCTGTCATGTTTGATCCTGGCTAAGAGAGGCTCCAGCCACCCCACTGTACATTCACAGTGAGCATCTAAAAAGGTGATCACTTGGCCTTTAGACACTGCAGCTCCTTTTAACCTAGCTCTGATCAATCCAGAACGTTGCTCCATTCGAATTACGTGAACTGGTACTTTTAATTTTTTCACATAACTCTCTAGAGGTCTTTTCAAAAAGTCTGAAAATTAATAAAACAAAACAAATTTTAAAAACTGCGAGCTGGCATTATCCAGATGGAAGGCAATTTTAGTTTGCAATATTCATTCAACACATACCTACTGAGCACTTTCAGTGCGCTCCCTGACTCACAAACCCGTTTCACTTAGGAAGCCTTTTTATTTCCTGAGAGAATGTACCAGAACTGCCTCTCCTTTGTTACACGAGGAATTAGGGGAGAGCCTCTGAGCTCAGGCTCAGTCAAAGGCACGTTACCACACTTCTCTAAGCAGCTCTCCGTCAGGCTCAATTCTCCTTTTCTCTAATCATGCTTAAGGATCAGGAACAGAAAGAAGGTAGTGCAAGAGAATTAAATCCAGACTTCAATAGAGAGAAAGAACACAATATGCAATAGCTGTTAGAGTTCGGAAAATTGTGGGGTTTCTTCAAAGGCAGAAACAAATTGTCTTATAGTTTATCACAGTCTCTGACTATGTAGTTCTTTTTCAGGAGGCGGGAAATGAGGTCAAGCTAGATGAGAATGCTGGACTGGAGCTATAAGACCAAACAGAACCCTTACCAGACAGGTCGGTCGAAGCAAAAAAGGTTTCCAGAGGGAAGGGCAATTGAAGAGGAAGAGAGAAAGGGAGAGTGAATGGGTGATGAAGTCAGCAGCTATCCTAGAGAGGTCAGATAGAGGTTATGCTCCTAAGCCAAGGAGTTCCTGCCTCCAAAGTACACAATTGATTTTAAAAAGCAGAAAAGGTTCCACTTCCTCAAACCAAAGACAGGAACCTTTTCAGATCAGGTTAGTTCATGGTGCTTATGCCAGAGAAGTGACAGATGGTGATCAAATGTCTTTCCAATTTGTCCCCATACCACAGGTACAAGGACAGTCTCTCTAGTGAAGGAAAAACTTGACATGGAGCTACTAGGACTCCTATGACTAGCTCTGTCCTGGGACCCCAGTAACGAAGGTCAGGGTGTAAGTATTAAGGGGCTCTTTAAATACTAAACGTGGGAATCCAAAGGGCTCCCTACATAGCGGAGAGGGAAAGACAAATAGTAGTGGAATGGTTCTGGCCCATTGGATACTGGTTAAGACCTGACTGATTCAATAATGGAATAATCAGGACTATGAAAACTGTGAAAGAAAAAAAGGCCTCTGTGTCCCACTACACCAGAACACCAATCATTTCCATGTCTGCTAATACACTTCCTAAAATATCTGGGCTAAAAAGAAAATCTGAAAAATATGTGGAGAACTATCTGATCACCATGATTTTATGAACCAAACCTTAGGGTCAGAAACATATATAACTTGATTCTGAGTAAAAAAAGGTGAGGGTAGTGCCAACCCCAATGAAAAACAACATTTTACCACTTTATGCCTATTTAGTACAATGCCAGGTTCTTTACATATTTTATTTCATTTAATCCTCATAGCAACCCTATGAGATGTCATTAAACATGTTTTAGATATGAAACTCTAAGGCTCAGAATATTAAAGGAACTGATCAAGATGACACAGCTTATTAAGAGGTAGATCCAAGATTCAAACCAGGTCTGCCTGACTTCAAAGCCCCTCTTTTCACCCGCAGCAAGAAATCCTAGGAGGGAACTACCGAGAGAAAAATTCAGGACTGCGGATTCACCCAAACTGATCCAAATTTAAATTTCTTTATGTCCAGAGTTTGACAGAATCTCATGTGGTAAGGTGTGAGATATATTCTAGTACCTTAGACCAGTCAAATTCGGCTGTGTCACACTGGGTTGCCCAGTAAGTCTTCCCCAAAATATTAGACCGTTTAAAGTGCTTATTAAGAATCAAAGCAATCTAATCCCTGAATTCTGTATCTTTGAAAGTTATAATATTCTGTCCTGTCTATAACTAAAATGAAAAATGCATGATTCTCTGGTCTGGTAGTTGAAAAAAGTTGCTATTCAACAAATTTTCTTGGCATCTTTGTTTGATGTCTTTGTGGCTTTCAGGCAATATGGCTAAGAAATAGGTATCTTCCTAACACCTGATACAGAATTATGGACTCAGGGCTAGGTGGGGGATTAGGAACTATTTATTCAAACCTCATTTTATAAAAATGAAGCCATGGAGGGGTGTTAAGTGATTATGATTAGAAGGTACTATGTCATCTAAAAATAAGAGAGAATCTTATTAGAGTATCTTTACAGCTATTAGTCTATAAATGGATCCCTAGGCATCTCTGCATCAGGGAGTTGGGAGGCTGTCAGAGAGTGAATGTCAGGGAAAATTTCACTGCTCCTAGCAACATCTGAGAAATCTTAGCCAGAGCTCTAAAGAGCAGTAGAAAGAGCAAAGAATTTAGAGTGTAATAAATCTGACTCCTAATCCCTACTTAAATAAGAACCTCTGTTTCCTTTTGTGCAAAATGAAAAAAACAATAGTCATCTCAGATTCAGAACACTATATCAACTCTAAATCTTAACGTAACCTTCTGAGATGACAACTGCATAACTTTGAACATGAACTAGGGATTCATCCAGACTCCATCTTCATTACAGACCCCTTAACAGTAAAGTTATGACAGACATGACTACATAGCAGTTAAGAGGTTAAACCCTAGGTTTATGTGAAGTCTCATTTTGCTCAATCAATAAAATAGGGATAATTATAGCATCTACTTCATACTTAATAAATGGAGCTACTGACAACTCAGCAGGTTCACCATGAAATCCAATACCCTGAGGCCATGAGCAGACTATGCACACTACACAACCTAGTTAGGAAGTCTGTGCAGACACGGAGTAGAAATAAGGATCAACTGACTGGTAGATTATTCTTTCCTTCATTCACTGAATATATTCTGGACTGTCTACTGTGCGATAGGCACTGTGGTCACCGAGGAGATAATGGTGAGCAAATAGTCCTGATGGAGTCATAGTGCCTGTCTGCGGGGCAGGGTTGGGGGAGACAGTCATTAAATAGACAAGTAAACAGGTTAATCTCTGGGGAGAGCTGTGGGAGTACAGAGTGTTCTGAGAGGTGCTCAGAGGGACATGACCCGGTTGCAGGAGGTCAGGAAAGCCTAAGTGTAACTTGATTCTGAGGAAACATACAAGAGGAACTAGGGGCTGGGGTGGGCAGGGAATGATCTGAGATACGTCTGGAGATGCAGGCAGAGGCCAGGTCCTGCAGGCCTTAGAAGGAAGGCTTCTTTTTCTTTTAATTGAAGTATAGTTGATTTACAATGTTTCAGGTGTACAGCAACGTGATTCAGTTATATATACATACATATTTTTTTCAGCTTCTTTTCCATTATAGGTTATTACAGGATACTGACTATAGTTCCCTGTGCTATACAGTAGGTCCTTGTTTAGAGGAAAGGTTTTAATCAGAAAAGTGACATGGTCAGGTCTGCACGTTTAAAAGCTCCCTCTGTACGCAGCATGAACAGACAGGATCGGGTGAGAGTGTTTGTGGGGAGACTAATTAGTCTATTTCATCGGCCAGGTGAGAAATGACGGTGCCATGGCTGTGCCTCATGAATAGGAAAGAGCGGACTTAGAGAGCTGGCTCTGGTTCCTGGGCCCAAAGTTACCACCTAAACAAGAAAGTTAGATTAGATAATTCTCAATCTGGATAGCAAGACTGCAGTTATAACCACAAAAACACAATGCCCAGGGGTTCCCAAATATCAGAAGTGGTGACCCAGATGCCTGAGACTTTCCAGGCAGGAAGATACAGAAGAGCCAGGTCCCTGATCAGGGCTGTGGGGTGACGCTCAGGGTCCTGCTTAGTGACTAAGCCCGACGGGGCAGCGAGGCAGACACCTGCCCACACGTTTCCAATTACAGGTTTACAAAGGCTGGGGTGATTCAGAAGGGCCTACATGAGGGAGGTAAAAGAGAACCGGGATACGTGACTATCTTTGTCACTTCAGGCTGCAGACATGTTAAGTCTTGCTGGTTAGGCCACATCCTACAAAAACTTACTATTTCACAGCCTTCTCAGGCACTCAACAAAATAATGGAGAAAACAAAGGGGCGAATGGAAAAATAAATCATTTCATTTGAGGAAAAATATCTCTTCTTGAGGAACATTTAACAAATATCAACATATAAGTAAAAGTCACTTGCAGGATAGATGTCTGTATGAATCACTGCTAAAATTAACTTCAGCTAATTTTCTTAAAGAGGGATTAATTAACTCCTAGCTAACAATTATCCACGTGGGGTTTATGCTTCTGTCAACAGTAATTATTTAAGTGTGGTATTCTTAATTTATAACAGCTCTCATTCATTTTGACATTAATTACATTATATATTATTATTAAATGTTTTATGTAATTATAAACTATCTCCTTGATTAGACTAAGGAAGTAAGCTACAAGGCCCTTGAAACAGCAGGGCTGTATCTTATTCTTCATTTGTACCTCTACAACCTGGCAAAGTAAGAAGATTTAAATTGTTATCAATGAGTAAATTATTCCCAATAATTAAGACAGGAAATGATTAAATTCATCACGGTTAAACATATATATTTAGTGTGGGCACAGGGAGGAGAAGGTATAATACTTGACTAAACTATTTTAGCAGATGCAATGAGAGATAGGTGAGAAAGTTGAAGATAATAACAAAAAAGGTTGAAAAGATGGGTCATGAAGTTTAAGGCTGCCTAAGCAAGGAAGGAAGAGCCGTTTTCCGTAGTTCCCTCCAAATTTTTCTCATGTGAGTATAGGAATATTGGGGGAAACACATGACACCAATGATGAACAGCTGTGCTGTGAAAAAAAAGCCTGTGAAAAATTCTGAGATTCTTGGAAGAATGTCTGGGCAAGAGCCACTGTAGAGATTCATCATGAGATCAGAAACATATTATATACCACTTTTTCATAAGTTCCTTCGTCACCCTTTATGTACCTAGCTATAGATTATTCCTGAACTTAGGAATAGAGGAAACGGAAAACCTAAGAAGAATCTGGAGAGCTAAGGCTCAGCCAGCTCAGGCTCTGTTTTGCTGTCAGGGATGCTTCCCACTGTACATGGAACTAAATCTCTCTATTCATGGCTCTCAGTCAGAGCCAATCTTTCTCCACTGACTCAGGGCTGTAGCTTCCCACAGAGAAAATCCTGACAAAATTACGTGTTTTTTTTTCACTGTTCTGCATAAATTTTTATAGATTTCTTTTTAAAACAAGATTAAGATGTGACACAAACTAAATGCTAATTAAAGTAATATTTTAAGTTTCACAAGGGTGTAAATTTTTTGCATATGTGAAATGAGTCCAAACATTATAAATAACTTTTAGGATAAATTAGAAGTTTGTATAAAATTATTAGGTTAAAATGATAGCAACTAGTTTTTTAACCATAATGACAAAAGGTGTAGCATATTATTGGCATTAAAATGTAAAATTTACCTCTTTCACTGGCATCATCTACTAGAACAATTTCTTCTAGCATGTGTCTTGGTGAGCGATTAATGACACTATGGACAGTTCGCAGAAGTGTGCTCCAAGCCTCATTATGGAAAACAATCACCACACTTGTTGTAGGAAGATTATCTGGATACACCTTTGTTTTACACCTAGAGACAAAGCAAATGCCTTTGTAAAACTGTTACAATAGCATAATCAAGTAAGGGGTAACAGAAGAATAAGACAGGTGGCTCTAGTGGTGCAACTCTCAGTACTTCATTTATTTAAGTTTTGGTTAATGTTGCATGTTTAATAAAATAGTACCTACTTAAAGTTATATGGTTAGATTAAAACTATTTTTAAAGATGTTAATTATATTCTTAAAATCAGACACCTCTTTCCTGACATGTTTTCTGCTGATTCGTTTTAATGGGTAATGTACTAAGGCTACATTAATCCCAAAGTGAACGTATCTCAAGAATCCCATTAGACAAAAAATCAGAACCACTACAGTCTAACAGTTTAATAATCTAAGCAAAGGATTACCTTCCACAAAGGAAGTAAACTAAAATTTACTGAGTATCTATTATGTACTGGTCACTGAAACTTCCTGATAGTTCTGTGGGGTATGTGAAGCCACATTTCACAGATGAGAAGCAGAGGATGGACCAAGGGAGGGAGCAGCAGGGCCTGACTGGGAACTCCACAGTCTTGATGCTGCCCCCTCCACAATGAAATTTCCACATGCATCTTGTTTAGTAGAGACTATCTTTAGAAATGTAACCATCAGAAAGACCAAACACACCCAAAATACCTGCACACAGAATCAATATACTAATTCTACATGGTCTCTTCTTTCAATCTTGTTAGCTAGATGAAACCGCTAGAAACAGACTAACCGAGGGCAACAACAGCACTAAGTAACCAGACGTCAAGGCATCTGTTTTAGAACAAAACCTCTCCTAAAGACTGCACGTATTACTCTTTCTTAGGGACCCCCAAATTTTAAGAGTTGTCCCAGCCTCTATATCCACCTTTTTTTCTTGCTCTCGTAAACTCCTCAAACCTTGTGTGGTCTCTCCAATCTCTCTATTATTACCTGTCAGTGGGAGTGGAGAAAGGAGAGAAGGGGGAAGAATTGAGAAAAAATACCAACAAAAGCCCTCTTCTGAAGCTGCCACTATAACCCTACTTACTAAACGTGGCACCCTAGGGCTGCTGATTGGCAGCTGGAAGAAAAGGAAAATAGAAGAGGAAAAAGATGGCAAGGTAAAATAAAGGGGTTGAAAGAAGGAGAAACGAAGGAGACTTCACTAGGGAGCCCCATCAGCACTGGTCCCTCCTCCCTCCCAGGAGAAAAGGGGAAACAAACAGCTTCCATTGTCTTTCTTCATTAAATCCCATTTCAGCCCCTCCCACACCTCTTCACCATTCCCAAGACTCCTCTCGCCAGTAACCTCACTGTCTATCCACCGGCGCCTGAGACCACAGCCCCATGTCCACGTCACAGTCCACTTCCCGCTCACCCTGTGTCCACACCAAGATCCACACAGCCTGCCACCCTCTCTACAGTCCCCTCCCTCCAGGTCTGGGCTGGAGGTGAAGTCCAAAAGACTAGCTGCCTAGGCTACGGGAAGGAAAACTGTGGGAAGGTTCTTGGCATTCCAAATAATACTATCTGAAAATAATACCATTTTATTTATTATTATTATTTTCAGATAGTATTGATATAATAGCATTATATCAAATAGTCTTACTTTTGGACAGTATTTATCAGAACTCTGTTATAAATGGCGGCCACATTATAGATATCTCATTAGTACTATGCTTCAGGTACCTTGTAGGTGAGCAAGCCAAGACACTCATGTTTTCATGGGAAGGTGCATGCTGTATACCTGACCCACAGACTACTGGAGCAGGACTGTGAAGTCAGGAGTAGCTTGTGTACGGGTAAGGGGCATTCAGAAAAAGACTTTCTAATATTATTTAACTGAATCACATTAAGTCATATGTAATCCTTTTTCACAAATTAATCCTACTTATTATTATAGGAGAATTGGGAAACAAAACAGTCATGGTGACTGTAAAGCTGCTAGCTTACTGAAACAACAAAAAGAACAAAATCAAGTGAGACACAGAGATGATTAGGCAAATTCGCCATGTACCAACAGTACTGCTAGCCATGTGCATGGCTAGGGAGCAGACAGGAAGATGACGGAAAACTCCTGAGATGGCAGGGTCTGCAGAAGAGGAGTGATAAGCCAGATTTATTACTAGGATGACATTAAAGCATTAAATTCTGAGGTTGTATGGAAAGGAAGCAAGGCTATAGGAACACTGGAAATAAAGAAGACTAAAATGGAAATCATTCACAGCAGGATGGAAGAATCAGAGAGCAAAGCAAATTATTGGGACCCAGAAGAACAGATGACAAAAAGGAAAACAATTTCCTAAATCAAACAATTGAATTTAATCATTCAGAGAACATATAAATTCATAAATATTCTCTCAATGCAAAACAGAAAATATAGAGAAAATATGGGAAAATCTTCATAACTGCTCTCAAACAGGTAAACACACACACACTCCCCTCTACCTGAGAAAGCCATAAAGCACTCGAGAAGACCAGAGATGCTTTCAGCATTCTAGCTAAGCTTCTCCCAGGGAGGGACCACCTGTCCTTGTGGGGCTGGAGGTGAGGGATCCCTTTGGGGGTAGGGAGCACAGAGCTGAGGATAAGCACAGGCAGTACTATGAAGCAGTTTTCTTCCACCCTGTCCCAACTGAGTCTTTCATCCTCAGGGATGAAAATTAGCCAGTGTAAGGTTGTGCTACTTTAAAAGCAAACAAAACAAAGCAAAAACACCACACACAGATTTAACAACAGGATGTGGGTTAGGAAGAGAGGAAAAAGAAGAGTCTTAACTTTTTACTGAAATATAATATACATTCAAACAAGTTGACAACCATAAGTATACAGGTGAATGTGTTTCCACAAAGTGACTGCATCAAGGAGTCAGCACCCAGATAAAGAAACAGACCATTACCAACACCCCAGAGGCTTCCTTTCTGCCCCTTCCCAAGGTAACCACTCCTCTGGACCTCTAACACTACAGATGATTTTTACCTCTTTCTTTAAATGCTTATTTAAAAGAAATAATATAGAGCAGTGGTTCTCAAACTTTTTGACTCAAAACCCCTTTACACATTTAAAAATCGAGGATCCCAAAGTTCTTCTGTCTATGGGTTATAGCTATTAATATTTACATTATAAATTAAAACAAAATTTTAAAATGAAGAATCCACAAACACATATTACAGTAGCTATCAAAGAGATGATTTATCACTTTCATATAGTAACCCACTAAGAATTTATTGCCTCTTATCTCCAAATATATCCTTCACTGCCTGCTCTGCGATAGCGTAACTGGCTCCTATAAGCATATCTCCTTTGCAGTCGGCAAGATGCATACATAAGCTTTGACAGTCGAGGGTGTTGGAGGGACACTGCCGGAGGAAGAAACCTCCCTTCCTGGTTCTAGCATGCCTCCATTTGTTTTCTTCTCCTTCCTATAGGGTGGCTGCTACTGGAGTGTGTGGAAGACACCCAAACGCATGAGTAGCACCCCACAGGCAGACTCTGAGTAAGTCTCCCAGGTACCCCAGCAGTTGGCTTCCCAGAGTTGGTTGCCTAAAGCCAGGAGCGGTGGTTGCTGTTTGGCAGTTCTGGCTCTGATTTCCTGCCCAAATGCGCTCTGAAGTGTATTTTATGCTTGTTACCCTGCCTTACCAGTCCCCATTCTGGAGGGTACTGTGAACCAGGTCTGGCCAGGGGTAACTAGCAAAGTTCTCTACCATCTACAGAAACTTCTCCAAAGAGGTCTGAATCCCAGCCTTATGGAGGGGGTCTCCCTTCCAAAGGTTTTCCTTCCTTAATAATTTTCCTTCCTTTACTACTATCTATACTCCCTTATAGTTAATCCCATTATAGTTAGTAATTATTTATATTAAAACGTCTCTGTTCAAATTATTGTGTGATTTCTGACTCCCACCTGGACCCTGACCCACACAGCCTCTCAAACTCCACTGCACACTAGTTGATTAAGAGCAGAAAGGGTAAATAATATCTTAGTAATATTATGAAAACTGTTTTGACCTTGCAGACTTCTTGAAAGGACCTCAAGGACCCCAGAAGTCTCAGAACCACACTTTGGGAGCTATCGATACAGAGCATCCTTTTATGTCTGAATTCTTTCATTCAACAGTGTGGTTATGTATCATCCATATTGTTGTATGCAATAGTTTATTTATACTGCCGCACAGTATTCCATTATATGAATACATAATCATAACATAATCATAACATATTTTTCCATTCACCATGGATGGACATTAGAGTACTTTCTAGTCTGGGCTACAATGAATAGTGCTGTGATAATATTCATGTGCATGTCTTTTGGTGACAACATGTATACATTTCTGTACTGTTGGGCAATAAAGGATATATGAGCTCAGCTTTAGTAAATACTGTGAAACAGGTTTCCAAAGAGGGTGTAATAATTTTCACTCTCACCATCAGTCTGTTAAGAGTTCCAGTTGTTCCACATACTCACCAACAGTTGGTATTATGTCATTTTTTTAATGACCTTTTTTTGGGGTGGTGGTGAAAAGTTCTATGAGTTTTAGTATGTGTATAGATTCATAAAACTATCACCAAAATCAGAAAATAGAACAGTTCCATCTCCCCAAAGAACTCCTTTGTGCTATCCTTTTATACTCACACCCTCCCCCTACACCTAACACTCCCAGCAACCGACATCTGTTCTCCATTACTATAGTTTTGTGTTTTCATAAATGTCATGAATGAGGTGTATAATCTTTCTTTCACCCAGGACAATATCTCTGAGATTCCTTTAAGTTGTTGTACCAGAAGTTTGTTATTTTTTATTGCTGAATAGTACTCCATTCTGATATATTAGTTTGTTTCTTCATTCACCTGTTCTTTCCAGTTTTTTTGGCCATTATGAATAGGGTTGCTATAAATATTCATGTACAAATTTTCATGTGCTTTTATTTTCATTACTCTAGGAGGTGGGTCAAAAAATATCTTGCTGTGATTTATGTCAAAGAGTGTTTTTCCTATGTTCGCCCCTAACTTTATAGTGTCCGGTCTTACATTTAGGTCTTTAATCCATTTTGAGTTTATTTTTGTGTATGGTGTTAGGGAGTGTTCTAATTTCACTCTTTTACATGTAGCTGTCCAGTTTTCCCAGCACCATTTATTGAAGAGGCTGTCTTTTCTCCATTGTATATTCTTTCCTCCTTTGTCATAGATTAGGTGACCATAGGTGTGTGGGTTTATCTCTGGGCTCTCTATCCTGTTCCACTGATCTATATTTCTGTTTTTGTGCCAGCACCATACTGTATTGATTACTGTAGCTTTGTAGTATAGTCTGAAGTCAGAGAACCTGATTCTTCCAGCTCCGTTTTTCTTTCTCAAGATTGCTTTGGCTATTCGGGGTCTTTTGTGTTGAGATTAGGTTTGACATAAATACACTAGTATGTGCAAAATAGATAGCTAGTAGGAACCTGCTGTATAGCACAGGGAGCTCAGCTCAGTGCTATGTGATGGCCTAGCTGGGTGGGATGCTGGGGTGGGGGGAGGGAAGTCCAAGAGGGAGGGGATGTGTGTATGCGTATGGCTGATTCACTTCGCTATGCAGCAGAAATTAACACAACATTGTAAAGCAATTATACTCCAATAAAAAAAAAACTTTTTGTGTAAACATGTTCTCATTTCTCTAGAGTAAATATTCAGTAATGGGCTAGCTGGATTACATGGTAAGTGTAACAATGTAAGTGTAACTTTTAAACTGCCAAACTTTTCCAGAGAGACTGTATTATTTTTGCATTCCCACCAGAAATATATGAGAGTTCCAATTGTTCTGCATCTTTGTCAGTACTTGATGCTGGCGGTATTTTTATTTTAGCCATTTAAATAGGTATAGAGCGGTATCTAATTATGGTTTTAACTGGCATTTCTCCAATGGTTGGTGTCTTTTCATGTGCTCATTTGCTATTCATACAACATCCTGGGTGAAGTGTCAAATCTGCTGACAACTTTTTTATTGCATTCAATTTTTTTTTAACTGGGTTGAATTTTTTGTTTTTTTTAAAAGATGTTGGGGGTAGGAGTTTATTAATTAATTAATTAATTTTTGTTGTGTTGGGTCTTAGTTTCTGTGCGAGGGCTTTCTCTAGTTGTGGCAAGCGGGGGCCACTCTTCATCGCGGTGCGCGGGCCTCTCACTATCGCGGCCTCTCTTGTTGCGGAGCACAGGCTCCAGACGCGCAGGCTCAGTAGTTGTGGCTCATGGGCTCAGCTGCTCCGTGGCATGTGGGATCCTCCCAGACCAGGGCTTGAACCCACGTCCCCTGCATTAGCAGGCAGATTCTCACCACTGCGCCACTAGGGAAGTCCCTGAATGTTTTAATTAAAAAAAATTGTTTTTATTTTTTAACATCTTCATTGGAGTAAGGGTTGATGTTTGAGAGTCCTTTGTGTATTCCAGACACAAGCCCTTTGTTGGATATCCAGTTTATAAATATTTCCTCCCAGTCTGTTGCTTGTCATTTGATTCTCTTAACAGTGTTAACAGAGTGAAAATTTTAAAATTTAATGAAGTCCAATTTTTTCCTTGATGAAATCATGCTTTTGATGTCATGGCTAAATACTCTCTGCCTAATGTAAGGTCCTGAATATTGGTCCTAAAAATTATAATATTTTAGGTTTTAGATTTAGATCTATGATCAAATTTGAGTTAATTTTCATATAATACATGAGATTCAGGTTGAGAATCATGTTTTTGCATATGAATTTCTAACTGTTCCAACACCATTTGTTGAAGAGAAAATCTTTTCTCTATTGAATGGCTTTTTACCTTTGTCAAAAATCAAACAGCCTAATCCCACTCCTGGGCATATATCTGGAGAAAACTCTAATTCAGAAAGATACATGCACCCCAATGTTCACAGCAGCACTATTTACAATAGCCAAGATATGAAAGCAACCTAAATGTCCACTGACAGCTGAATGGATAAAGAAGATGCGGTATATACATAAATACATACATATGTATGTATTTGTGTGTGTACATGTGTATTGTATATAATGGAATATTATTCAGCCATAAAAAAGAATGAAATAATGCCACATGCACCAACATGAATGGAACTAGAGATTATCATACTAAGTGAAATAAGTCAGAAAGACAAATACTACATGGTATCACTTATATGTGGAATCTAAAATATGATACAAATGAACTTATTTACAAAACAAAAACAGACTCACAGACATAGAAAACAAACTTATGGTTACCAAAGGGGAAAGGGCCTGGGAGAGGGGTATTATTAGGAGTTTGGGATTAGCAGATACAAACTACTATACAAAAAACAGGTAACAAGGTCCTACTGTACAGCACAGGGAACTATATTCAGTGTCTTATAATAAACCATAATGGAAGAGAATATGAATACATAAAAGTGAATCACTTTGCTGTACAACTGAAACTAACACAACATTGTAAATCAACTATACTTCAATTAAAAAAAATAGCCATATTTATATGGGTCTATTTCTGAGTTTTCTGTCCTGTTCCACTAATCTATATATCTATCTTTCTGCCAACACCACACTGTCTTGACTACTGCAGCTTTATAGAAAGTCTTTAAATTGGGTACTGTATTTACTCCAACTTTATTCATCTTTTTCAAAATTATTTTATCTATTCTATTTCCCTTGCCTTTTCAAATAAAAACTTAAATCCCTTGCTGGGATTGTGAATGGAATTTCACCAAACATCTATTGGGGAGAACTGACATCTTTTATGTTGAGTCTTCCAACATAGTTAGAAAGCAGAGGCTTTAGTTTCCTCCCTCTGCTGCATACTTCCCAAGACTGTCCTGTGTTCCAGGTCACGCTGTCGGAGACAGAAAAAGAAAAGCAATGGGAATTCTACCCATGCTCCGGACACCAGAGTTGTTCTAGTCAGAGACAATTCCCCTCAGATGTTTAGTTGCTTCCCTGGCCACTGCTCATGGCTGTGCTGCCTGGCAATACTGCCTAGGGGCTGAGATTGTGGGGCAGGTAAAAAAAATTTTTTTAAAGAGATGGATTAGGGGAGAAATAAGGGTTTTACTCCACTCTCTAACCCTTAAGAGACCCTCTTCTTGTATCCCAGCCCAGAGAGGGCTTCTTCTGGGGCTCTCCTTCTGTACCCACAGCACAGGTGCAAGTTTTGGACTGGTACAATTTTAAACAGAAGTGGAAAGTAGACATCCTTTCCTTATTTCTGATCTCAGGGGTAAGATTCCAGTCTTGTACCATGAAGTGTGATAACATTAGAAGCATAACCCGTAAAAGAAACAACTGATAAATATGACTTCATTAAAATTAACTATTTGTGTGCCATTAAGCACATTCTGTGCCTAAAGTTACCATTAAGGAAATGTAACGCACAAGCCACAAACTGAGAAAATATTTGGAAATCATATGTCTGATAAATGATTTGTATCCAGAATACATAAAGAACTCTTACAACTCAGTAACAGGAAGACAAACAATCCAATTTAAAATGGGCAACATATTTGAAGAAACATTTCATCAAAGATATAAGAATGGCTGATAAGTACATGAAAAGATCCCCAATATCATTAATCATTAGAGAAACACAAATTAAAATCACAATGAAACACCAGTTCATACCTAGTAGAATGGCTATAGTAAAAAAAGAGTCAAAAAGAAGTGTTGGTGAGGATGTGGAGAAACTAGAACCCTCATACATTGCTGGTGGGAATGTAAATGTTGCAGCCACTCTGGAAAATCGTTTGGCAATTTCTTAAATAGTTAAAGTTATCATATGACCCAGCAATCAGGAATTTGCCCAAGAAAAACAAAACTATATATCCACACAAACACCTGTAACACAAATGTTCTTAGAAACATTATTCATAATAGCCAGAAAAGGGGAACAATTCAAATGTTCATCAACTGGTGACAGGAGAAATAAATGTGTTTTATCCATACAGCTGAATAACACTGGGCAATAAAAAGGAACAAAGGATACATGCTACAACACGGGAGTATCTCAGAAACATTATCCTCCGTCAAAGAACCCAGACGCAAAAGACTTCATATTATATGATTCCACTTATATGAAATATCCAGATAAGGCAAATCCATATACACAGAGTACATTGGTGATAACTTAATCCTAGGGCTGAGAGTGGGAATGGAGAGTGACTACAAATGCACACCACAGACCTTTTTGGGGTGATGGAAATTTTCTACAAGTGGTGATACTTGCATAACTCTGAAAATCTACTCAAAATCACTGAATTATTCACTTTAAATGGGTGCATTTTCTGGCTCCAGGAAAGATGGAGTAAGTGCACTCCACTCTGTTACTCCCAGTGGGTGGTACCATAACTCCTGGACAGAATACATGGAGCAGCTGTCTGAGGGGACACTGAAATGTAAATGGTAGCAGGTCAACTGGTGAAGGAGACTAGAATTTGAAGTTCCATCTAACCAGTGGTGAGTTTTCCATTTTTCCCCCTCTGGCATTAGTCAGGCTGCACTCAAAGGCAGTTCCACAACTGGAAGCATGCACTAGAAGCACAAAGAAGGAGTCCCAAGATAAGCTCTCTCCTTCTGGTCTGGGAAACTAGTAAGGGGTGACCAAAGGTCAGAGACAGATTTAATTCCACATCCACATTCCCAGCCTTATTTCCTTTCTCCCTCCTCTCCTACCCTAGCAAGTTTGAGAAGCACTAGATTGGAGTAATGAGTCTCTGGGAGGTGGGATGTCTGCAGAGATCAGAATTAGCTGAGCATCTTTATTTAGGTTTAATTTTGATCAAAGGACATGTACATGCTTAAAAAATAAGCTGTCAAAAGCTTGTTTAAAAAGGCTGTACAACAGAAACTAACACAGTATTGTGAAGCAATTCTACTCCAATAAAGATCTATTTTTAAAAAAGGCTGTTCCCTCACCTCTTTGCCACTTCTCCCTTCTCATAGAGCAGACATAATTCTAAGTACTATATCTGCATTTTTACTTCATTTTTCTCTAGTTGTAGATATAATGTATTGACTTCTTACTACAGAATATGAGGATTTATCTCACTCCTATCTCCCCCAACACATACACTTGCTAGTCTCTCAGTCTCCCAAAATTATATTATAAATTTGGATACATCACTCCTGAATGTATATTAGAGCTATGTAAAATGTTATTCATAGGGCTTCCCTGGTGGCGCAGTGGTTAAGAATCCTCCTGCCAATGCAGGGGGACATGGGTTCGAGCCCGGGTCCGGGAAGATCCCACATGCCATGTAGCAACTAAGCCCGTGCGCCACAACTACTGAGCCTGCGCTCTAGAGCCCGAGAGCCACAACTACTGAGCCTGTGTGCCACAACTACTGAAGCCTGCGCGCCTAGAGCCCGTGCTCCGCAACAAGAGAAGCCACTGCAATGAGAAGTCTGCACACCGCAATGAAGAGTAGCCCCCGCTCACTGCAACTAGAGAAAGCCCGCGCACAGCAACGAAGACCCAACACAGCCAAAAATAAATAAATAAATAAATAAAAATTTAAAAAATGCTATTCATAGCTGAGTCATATATTATTAATAATTTTCCTCTTTCTGCACAACATTCCCCTCCACTTCACCATCGATTATCCCCCCACTCTTCCTTAGTTTTCTATGTACTTGTCACTAATTCAAACCCACACTCTCTACAAACTGTCTAAAAGTCTCTTAAGGTGTTCAGAAGCACCAACTATCAATATAGTATAGGAATCTTCTTAAAGCAATCTCTCCTGAGGTTTTCTGGGCTGCCTCCCTCCATGCCCGCACCACTGTCATCTGAGGCTCTCCCTTTGCCGTCTGGCCCCCAGCCCTGCCCAGGATTCTGTTCTCTCTCTGCACACTGGATTTCCTCTCTTCTATACAGCATGTCTTTCTCTTAGTTTACTCCTTTGTTTTGGCAGAGAGCACAGACTGAGAAAGGATGAGGGGAGATGGCACGTGTTTCAGACTACACCATCACTTCTATAGTGGGCTGATGCTATTAATGGGAGTGAGTTATATACTAGAGTAGATTGAAAATCCCATTTTTATAATTTTTAAACAATGAGTGAAAACACGAGTGGTTTCATTTATGTCCCTATATACGATATTAATTAAAAGATGTCCTGCATAATGAGTACTCATTTTATAAGCGAGTGAGAGGATTACTGAATAAATTCTAATGCATGAAATTCACTATGTGGTCTGAGAGTTAGCTCGAGTGCCTGCCTGAGTGACTCAGCAGTGTTTCAGGAAATAAAGACATTAATAAAATTGCTTAGGATAGTGTTCAACTCAGCAAGACTAGGCTTACCAGAGAATCAATCCACACAAATACCTAAAAATTCAGGAATACAGAACAACAGCATTCCCTTGATAATTATTATTTCTATGATTTTTCAACAGTTAAAGTCCCACTGTACTTATCCTAAACCTCTTAGGGAGTGAAATGGCATTAGAAGTTTTATAGGCATTATCCCACTTTATCCTTACAACAACCCTAAGACAGAGGTATTATTCTCCCAATTTTAAAGATGGGAAAACTGAGGCTTACAGAAATGAAGTAGCTTGATTCCAAATCAAGGTGAATATGCACAAATAACCTATCCCTCATCTCCATGTCCCTTTGAGTATGATTTTCAGAGTATTCTTTGTCACCCACCAAATTTACCTGACACTACCATTTATCAACGACAAGTTAAAACACTGTCTGGCAGTGTTTGGCAATGTTACATAATTTCTCCTCCATGTACTCTCATTCAGGCAAGATCAATGAAGATCTAACCATAAAAGTGATGGCCAAGCACAGTGACTAAGATTACATGTTTTATCATTGACACATTTCACTTGAGTCACTTCTTGATCATACTTTTGCATAAATTATTTAATCTCCCTAAACTGAGTTTACCAATCTGTAAACTGGGTATACTACTACCATTTTGCTCAACTGTTTAAATAGGATAATGTGTATAGTCCTGGGTACATAATAAACACTCAATAAGTGGTATTATTACTTTTTAAGCATCTGAGACTAATTATATAGGATGGAATTGACAAATTAGGTGCTTTGAATTTGTATTAATCTCTTTCCCTAAGATTACACATTACAAAGAGAACTCTTTGTTAATTCTATTGAACTCTTCTTGACACTGGAACAATGTTATTCTTTCCTCCAGCTGCCTTCAGAAATGTGCCCCTGGAGACCCTACAAGGCAGTAAAGGTTCTCACACAGGGTGATCTGGACACTCCAGCTATACTACCAGTTAACCCTACAGCTTAGAACAACCAAGGCTTTTCTGGATTCAGATAAGGGGGTGAAAAAGCTGCTCTCTAGGGGCTGTCCCACACTACTCCTTCCGCCTCTGGGAATCGGTCTGAAAACCACCTGCTGGCCAGTTTCATCCATCTCAATGTAGGGATATTTAAATATAGGCTGATAGTTCTCATTTCACATTTCATTGTGAATACACTTCAAAAGCCAGACAGTGGTGAGTGAAAAAGAGTGAGGATGGAAAAGCATGCCTGGAGTAAGCTTCTCCTGAGAACTACACTGGGACCAGGAGCTCATTCTCCCTGAACAGAGGCCTTCTCTACATCCTAGGACAGCGAGTATTCAAAGCACTACAGAGCCTCCCAGCAGCTCTTATTACTGTCCAGATTGTACAGATAAGGATCTTGAGGTACGGAAAGGTGAAGTAACTTGTCCAAAGCCACACAGCCAATAATGGCAGATCCAGACTTTGCCAGCATCAAGACATTAATGAGAAATTCACCTAGATACAATTCAAAAGAGGAGAAAAAATAAGAGTATACATTAAGAAGCTCTAGTATATGCACACGAGCAGTTCCAGAAGAACAGACCAGAGGGAATGGTGACACAGCAAAATCTGAGATTACAACTAGAAATGTTCTAGAAGTGAAGAACATGAATGCTCAGATCAAAAGTACACTATGTACACTGAGCATGTAGATGAATTCACACCTTGACAGACATTACAATGTGCCCAGATCTCACCACTAAAGGAATAAAAATAAAATGTGAAGTTTCCAAACCAAGAGAGAGAAAAACATGAATACTAAAAATGTTATCAATTAGCAATGCAGGAAAGGAAGAAAAAAAATGATGGTAAACAAAAAACAAGATTTATTTAGATGGAACTTTATAAAGCTGTCATTTTCATAGGTCAAAAATGAATATCAATTTCATATGGTTCAACCTAAAAGAAATAAGTCTAAATATATCAATAGTCACAATAAATATACATGCATCAAACTCAACTATTAAAAACAAAGATTATATGATTTAAAAATATAAAATTCAGCCATTTAGAGATATACCTAAAACAAAAATCATACAGATGCCTCAAAGTAAAAAAACAGAAAAAGAAAAAAGACATACCAGGAAAACGTTAGACTAAAAGTGATGTAACAATATCAAAATCAGGAGGAAGAAAGTCAATAAAGATATGCGAACACTGAGTTTAAAAAACACACGTGCACGCGTGCGTGCACACACACACACACACACACACACACACAGTAAATTGTCTTAAATGCATCCAACGATTCAGCCTTGAAAAATAAACTAACAGAATGAGTTAGGGAAATTGTCAAATCCACGATCATAGTGGGAGTTCTTTTTTTATACAACTTAATCAGAATCTAATAGAGTATGCACACTAAAACAGAAAAAAACAAAAGTAACAGGCAACCAGACCATGTTATTTTCAACTGCAGAGGAAACATTTAAAAAACCCTGCACACTTTCTAGATCACAAAGGTTTCAACACATTTCAAAAAGATAATCTTTACTGATCATTAATCTAGGAATCAATAACAAAAATGAGAAAATCAAAAGGCAAAAAGAAATGTACATAGAAATTTTAAAATTTACTTCTAAGTCATCCTGGGTTGAATAGAAATCAAATGGAAATTACAAACTACTTGTAAATGAATTAGGATGAAAGTACTACATATAAAACTAGCAGGGTACACTGACATGATTCACAGGTGTAAATTTAGAGTCTTTAGTGAATTCATTAGAAAACAAAAATATTTTAAATTAACAGGTTAAGCATTTAACTAAGCAAGTGAGAAAACAGATTAAACACAAAATAGAAGAAAGATAATTGCATAGAAAACAAGTTTTAAAAAACTGAATAAACAAAAGGAAAAGCTACTCCTCTTTTAAAACTTAAAAACTACAAACCACTAGCAAGACTGCCTAAGGAAAAAAGAGAAAAGAAACAAACAGTATTAGAAATGAGAATAGACACATAATTACAGATCTAGTGAAAATGTTTTAAAAGCATTAGGTACTGAAGATAATGCTATGAACAAATAACAAAAAACCCAAGCCTTCCAAGTCATCGTGAATTACCCAAATTCTAATTGCGATTTGGCTAACTAAAGCTCATAATCTCTAAACCTTTCCACTGTGCTCTCTGGATTTCATGGTTACTGTCATTAGCAAAGTTCCCGAATATTCACAATCTATTCTCTGAATATTCCCTTCATATTCTACACTAATTAAAATATCACCAAGAATACTGCCTTCTGAGTGGTCTTTCAAGAGAAGGCTAGCTTTTCTTCAACATCCCTTGCACCACTGAGTCTGGAAGTGGGGGCAAGTATCTCCCTTGTTCCTCATCGCTATTTTAAGACTTATGTTTCTCCCTCTTCCCTAAGAAGCCTCAGGTCCTTTAAAGAAGGTGCTATCAGAAGTTGCCAACCCATCCTTGGTACAGTCACCTGTCACCTTCCCTACCAATTCCATCACTAGTCTTGTCATCACATTATCAGTCATTTTAGTTTCCATGCAGTCGATTTATCAACACTTGGCCTCTCAGATCTTTGCTCTGCTCTGCTCTCCTCCAGCATATCTCATCCACTTACTTTCATGCTATACCCTTAGACCACATCATTACTGATAATCTCCATTTTAAGCATCCCAATCTCTGGTCACCATTGCTCCTTCCACCTCCCATCCCCACTCCCTCCCCCCTGACATCCTGGCTTGTTCCCACTCAGTTACTCCAATAATCCCAGATCCTTAGCTTTCTTCATTGGGATCTCAAATCCAGACCCTTCCATCCTTTTACTTTCTGTGACCCTCTGCTTGTTTTCCAGGACTCTTTATTATAATCACTGTCTTGTATCTCCCTATTCTATCTCACTCGCTTGGCAATATCCCAATAGCTAAATCCAACTTTCTGCTGATTCTGCATCTGCACTAGGGCTGCTGAATATGGCTAAAGAAAACGTATGAGCATGCTGAATGGTCTCATTTTCAACTTACAAACCAAACCTCAAGGAGGCTCTCAGCGCTATCCAGTGTTCCCACTACATGTCCTAGTTAACCCCTGCAAACTGTTCCACATCTCCTGAGATTCCCAATACCTTTCTTACCCTCCTCACTCACAGGTGTTAACCTTGTTTCTAATTTCACTGAAAAAAGCCATCAGATGAGGATTTCCATACTCCCATCAACACACTGACCATCCTGTAGACATCTGTGATCATAAACATTGTGCCTTTTCCCCATTATACAATGTCTGCATTATCCCTGTTCCTGTCTGAAGCCAACTACATTCCTTCTCACCTGCTCAAGTTGAATGCTCTTGCTATAACACTCCCCTCTCAAATTTTCCCTCAATGGGATCATTTCTATCAACACACAACCATACTGTACTATATGCCATATTACAGAAGAAAAAGAAAATGTCTCCCCTGATTGCACAATCTCCCCAGCTAACTGCCCCATTTCTCTTTTTCCAACAATTACACCTCAAAAGCACTGCTATACTTGCTGTCTCCACTGCTTCCCTCCCACTTTGTTTCTCCCACTCTTTTTTCAAGTTGATTTTATGGGAAGCATAACAGAGTGCAAAAAACATAAATTTAGAGCAAATGAGATATCACAAGCAAATGCTCATGTAATCATGACTCAGGTGAAGAAATAGAACACGGCCAGCACCTCATTAAGTCCCTCTTGCTCCCAATATCTTTTCTTTCTTGTCAAAAGCACTATTTAGTTTCTCAGTATATACCTTTTGGATTCAGCAGATGCCTCTAGATAAAAAGTAGCCTCCAAATTCTATGCTCACTTCTCTGGGTTTCCATCTTCTCCCAGATGTTGGCTCTGTAATTTTTCACTACCTTCTAAGCTGTGCTTTCTAACCTCTGGATGTTTTCAAGAGGATGATTTTTCTAACTCTCTAGATGTTCTCATCTGGAGAGTTGGTCCAGATCACCAAGGCCACCATTACAGAAATGGAAAGTCTCCCCATTCTTTTAAGCCACGGTTTCATTGCCTATCACTCCACAGAAACAATCCTGTCCAACAGCCTCTCCACAAACTGAAACCGTCGGTCAGTCTAGAGATCTCAACTTAGCCTCTCAGCAGCATTTAACACAGCTGGCCACTTCCCCCTTGAAACATTACCTCACCTCTCCTCAGCCTCTTGCTAGATCTTCCTCCTGTTCTCAATCTTCGAAGGCTGGAACATTAGCTCCCTAACCCCTTTTTCACCTCATCCACTTCAGTGGCTGTCAACCAGTCCCGTGACTTTAAATTCTCTTATCCCTTAATGACTCCAGCTTCAACCCCTCCCCTGAACTCCAGGATTTTATAAATATGTGCTAACAATTCTTGATTTCTATTCCCATATTTCTACTCTCCTTTCCATCTTGGCAAGTATCACTTTAATTCAGATAGCTAATCAGGCCTAAATTCTTAACTTTTCCTTTTTTCTTTTACTCCACATCCAACCTGTCAGCATTCTGAGAGCTTCCATCTTAAACATACAATCAGAATTTGAAAACTTCACCTGTGCCAGCCTCTTCCATGCCACTATGATATCTCACTCATGCCACTACTATCCTCTGCATGAATATGCAGAGCAATGTAATCTCTCATCCACTGCAGCTTGAAAATGTAAACTGGTGAAACCACAGTGGGAGCAATTTTAAAAAACATCAAATGAAATTAAAAAGTGCATTCCTCTCAACACGATTATTTCGCATCTCCGTGCAACTGACCATAACACATGGTAACAAATACATTTTAAGTCACCCTAAAACATACATTCTGAAACCATGATTAATGAAAAAAACTTTTATTACATGAGATACACTCCGATATCTTCTATTTCACTAATTAAAATGCTAACAGGTATTCACATTGTGTATGAAATACCATAAAAAAAAAACTTCAGGCCTAAGGTCTTCTAAATTGATCTCATGATCCATTAATGACTAAGGGGTCATGACCTACAATTTGGAAAGCACTGTTCCACAGAAAACTGTTGCATCTGTACAAGAGAATACATGCTTGTTTAAACAGGATATTTATAGACATTCTGTAACTGTAAAGTATATACATCTAACCAAAAGCAAAATAGATAAATTATGGTGTATATTCCCACAATGGACTTCTACAAAGCAGTTAAAATGAATGACCTAGTACTACATGTAATGATATGGCCAAATTTCAAAATCAATGCTTGAACAATTTTAAAGTTGCAGAAGAATATGTGCATATGCTATGCTAGAATTTGTTGTTAAAAATATGAAACTATATATTATTTAGGTAGATAGATAATAGATAGATAGATAAACATGCAGAGTAATGATAAATGCAAAAAATCAGACCTATGGTTAGAGAGGAATGGAATACAACTGGGGAGGGGTACACAAATGGTTTCAACAGTAGCTGTAAAGCTTTATTTTAAAAACAAAATATGAAGAGAATACGGCAACTTGTTAAAATTCAATAAAGTTAGTGTTTGATACAAAACTTTGTTATCTCCTATAGCTTTCTGAATGTTTAGACTATTTCATTCAAAAAAATTAATAGCTAAAATAAGGAAAGAGAAAGCTACGTTTTCCAAAGAATAAAATTTCTGAGAGATCACTAGTGAAAGATGGAAAATGCAAAAGAGGGCTTCCCTGGTGGCGCAGTAGTTAAGAATCCGCCTGCCAATGCAGGGGACATGGGTTCGATCCCCGGTCTGGGAAGATCCCACATGCCGCAGAGCAACTAAGCCCATGCGCCACAACTACGGAGCCTGCGCTCTAGAGCCCGCGAGCCACAACTACTGAGCCCGCGCGCTTAGAGCCCATGCTCCGCAACAAGAGAAGCCACCGCAATGAGAAGGCCGCGCACCACGATGAAGAGTAGCCCCCGCTAGCCACAACTAAAGAAAGCCCACCCACAGCAACCGAAGCAGCCAAAAAAAAACCACAAAAGAAAAAATACTTCAAGATAAATATTTTAAGGCATATTTTTAAACTGCTAATTATCACGTGTGTCTTTGAGGCAACAGATAAAACAAAAAATCAGGGAACTCACTAAACTTGTATAACAAATTTACATTTCATGAAGCAGGTAGAAATCATACTATAAGAGGATAAATACAGATACAAAGAGTAAAATTTATGTTAGAATATTGTTTTCAAAATTGTATTTAACGGAAACAAAATACATATTAGCCTTAGAACTACCAATTACTATTTATAGAATTATAACAACGTTACTGAAAACACCTAAAAGATTATAAAACCGTTAAGTCTTAAAAATTATAAGCAGAGCAACTCCCAGAAGTTTATCCAAATCATCTAGAGAAGCTTATCTAACATGAGAAAATAAGCAGAATTCTACTAAATACATGATTTTAATCTGTTTCCAGAATTTCATCTAACATTAAAAGTAATAGTTAAGAAAATGAGAAAAAAATAACCTTTAGCAATTAGGCAGAGAAAGAAGGGAATTAAATGTCAGAAGACCTGGATTCAAACCTGATTCAATTGTTCTGGGCTACAGCAATCTCTCTGAGCCACTTAACAGCAGCCTGCCTCATGGGACTGATAATTTTGTAAACCAAAGTTAAAATTACTTTAAAAACTAGAAAGATTAAAATGTTACATACTAAACATCTCACAAATATTTCTGTGAATAAAAAAGTTAAGTTGCAGGGTTTTGTGTCTGTATCTTTAATTCAGAAAACAACAGCAACGACTTAGTAATTAAAAATTTAACAAATAAAAAATTCAAAAGAATAGCTGAAAGGTAGCCTAGCATTTCTCCCTGGAAGTAGAACAGAAACATGAGAAAAGATAAAAATAAAAGGGACTAAGAGAATCAATGCAAGCAGTCCAATGCCTGGCTAATAGGAGTTTCAATGACAGAAAACAGACTGATGGGACATATAATAGGCCTGTCTAATAGGTCACAACTTACTTGACTTCAAGGATATTGGTACAAAACGCCTTTAACCTACCAATCTACAGGGAAGAGAGGAAACAGAAGAACACAATCAATGGCACCAGCAATCAGCAAAATGCAGAGTCAGGAAAGATATAAGACGCTCTACCTCGTATTCAAATAATAAACTGTAAGGGAAAAAAGAAGACGGAACCTACAGACTAAGAGACACTTGAGATAGATACCTACCTGTTGCAATGTGTGCACCTTATCTGCATCCCGATACAAACACTCTTAAAAAAGGAAAATATATGACATAACTAGGGAAATTTAACTGGATATTTCATGTTATCAAGGAATCACTGTTAAGACTTTTTTTAGGTATGAAAAATGGTATCATGATTTTTCCCTTTCCTTTTTTTTTGTTCTATGAGTCCTATCTTTCAGAGACAAATATTGTAATATTTGCAAATGGTTAGGTCTTTGCCTGAGGTTGGGAAACCTGCTTCTAATCTCACTCACCTGGTTGATCCCCAAAATCCACAAACCATGTGGGCTTCTCCACAGGGCCATTCCTGTCATGTCAGCTGGCTTACCCCGGGGTCAATGATCCAAGTGAGAATAAAAGACCAAATTGGAAACCACAGTGTATTTTATAACCCAGTCCTGAAAATGACACTCCATCACTTGTACTGCTGGCCATACAGACCAACCCTAGCACAACACAGGAAGAGACCACACAGAAGTGTAAATACCAGGAGAAGGAGATTGTTGCAGGACATCTTAGAGGGTATAAAAGAGAACTTTTAGGAACTGTTGAAGCAAGGTGATGCATACATTAGGGTTCAGACTATTATCTCTATTTTTGTATATATTTGAAAATTTCCATAATAAAAAGTTTTTCAAAACTTTTTTAAAAAAAGGATAAAAGCACAGAAATGGAACAAGAAGGCAAAAAATGGCTATTCAGTGGTAGTAGTGACTTTGTGCCACCCCATGAAGCAGCCCTATCCCAGAGACCCAATGGCTGGCCAGAAGGACTGCGTATTAGCAGCTGGACTAGCAATCCAGCACAAAGCAGGATTTTTTCAAGTCTGAGAAGTCCTCATCAAGCCCAAAATTTGGTGCACAAGCACACGTATCACACCATTTAAACACTGATCTTTATATCATGAAGTTGTTCACTGTGCAAAAACTAGTGTTTATAATATATTTAATATACTTATAAGCTACTCATTAGTAAAAGTATCTTCAAGAACCATGTAAAAGATTTTAAAAAATAAACAATAAAATGTGTTGAGAGTGGTGATGTATTTAGCGGAATTATTAAAAGCGCAAAAACAACTCTACTATAAACAATAATAGTTAAGGTTCTTTTTAATGGAGACATCACTGAATTTAACTGAGACTTCCCTGAGGAGTCTAGCTTTCTTCAATAATTCTTAAATTACTCAGGAAAGTACACAGTTTGTGAAAATCTAAGTTTACAGTGAAGCTTCTCTTGACTGATGTCCACTTAACCAATTTGCTGGATGAATACTCTATACCCCCTCAGTTTAATTTTTACATGCACAATATTCAATGGTTACCTTATTATGACTTATTCACAGCTGTGCCATGTAATAAACTATGATTACCTTTGCCTTCTCTGAACGACTTTAAAAAATTTTCCCTGGATTTAATGATTGTTTAATTTTTTTCTTGCGATGGTTTTCTATGTACTTATTACTAATTCAATCCCAAATTCTCCATCAATTGTCTAAATCCCTCCAAGACATCCAGCCTTATCAGGTATGACTTCAACATCTCCTTGAAGTCTTTCCTGGTGAGCATTTTCTGAGCTGCTCCCACCTGGGCTGGCTGCCTCTCTGCCTGCACAACTCTCACCTGTGGCTGTCCTTACACCATCTTCCAGAGATTCCCACCATCTCTCGCACATCAGATCTCCCGTCTTCTACATCCTGTGTCAACCTTTTCCTTGATTTAAGTCCTCTTTTGGTGGAGCACAAGCCAGTAACTTCCCAAGAAAAGATATGTGGTGGCAGTTCAATGTTTTGAGACCTTGCATTCCCAAAATGTCCTTATTTAACCTGTGCACTTTATTGTTAATTTGGATGCATACAGAATTCTAGGTTGGAAGTTATTTTCCTTTAGAATTTTGCTCCTTTGTTTCCAGAGTTGCTGCTGAGAAGTTTGAAGATATTCTGATAAATAATCCTTTGATTGTGATCTGCTCTCTTCTCAAGAGAAACTTATAAGAGGTCTTTTTCAGGGAATGATTGCCAGTGTTCTGAAAGTCACAATGCCTTGGGGGTGCAGTCTGTTTTCATCTATTGTCCTGAAAACTTAATGGTCTTTCAATCCAAAACCTGTACAGTCCAGTTCTGGAAAATCTGGTGGATAAATTTTCTCCTTCCCTCCTGCCTATCCCTCTCCTCACCTTTTTTGTTGTTCTCTTTGAGACTCCTATTAATCAAATATTGGTCCTCATTGATGGTCAATTCAATTTCATAAGCTTTTACTATTGTCCATCTCTTTGATCTATTTTTATGGAAGATTTCCTCCCAACCTGCTATTGAGTTTTGTTTTGTTTTAATTCCCAAAAGCTCTTTTTGGTTCTCTCAGTCTTTTTTTTTTTTTTTTTTTTTTGCGGTACGTGGGCCTCTCACTGCTGTGGCCTCTCCCGTTGCGGAGCACAGGCTCTGGACACGCAGGCTCAGCGGCCATGGCTCACAGGCCCAGGCGCTCCGCGGCATGTGGGATCTTCCCGGACCGGGGCACGAATCCGTGTCCCCTGCATCGGCAGGCAGACTCTCAACCACTGTGCCACCAGGGAAGCCCTCTCAGTCTATCTTTTGAATGGTATCCTATTCTTGTTTTATGGTTGTAATATGTTTTCTTATTTCATTGGGATTACTAATTATTTCTTTTTAAGTTTTCTTCCCCCTGAATAGTCAGGCTTTGCTTCCTCCAAGTTGCTTAAAGTTTTGAATTATACTTTACATGTTTGAGGGTTTCCTGTGATGTCTAGTATTCCTTGGTCATCTACTACTAAAAATGGAAGGCCAAAAAACTGAATATAAGCTCTGAATATTTAAGTGAGGCTTACTGACTATGAGTATACTCCACTGGAGTGATGAGGCTATGCTATTAAGTTGGAGAATCTCTGATGTCAGTGTTTGCAGTTGTTTTGCTTTTCTCTAGGGTTAGTCCAATTCTGCTGATAAAGATCTTCCAATCTCCTGCCTGGAAGGATAAAGCCTGGCTGCTGGCATTAATGGGAGCCCCAGAAAGCAAGGTGGCTAGGGGGTCTCAATAGCTAGAATGTATATGTTCACTTGATCTACCTTTCTCTGTACAGTTCCCTTGCTTTTAACTGGGCCTGTTGTCCTCTAGTCCAGATACCTTGTATTACCTTCTTCGTATGGCACAACTGGGCCTTATATTGCTGGTAGGAGTGTAAGTTTCTACAACCATCTTGGAAAAATGTTTGGCAGCACGTGCTAAAGCTACTTAAGTGTATACCCTATTTCTTTCCCCAATACGTACACCAAATAGAAATGAGAGCTTAAGTCTTCCTAAAATGTGCACAGAAATGTCACCATAGCCTTTATTCACAATAGTCAATAAGTGGAAACAACACAAATATCTATCAACATGTAAATAAACTATGGTATATTCACATAACAAACCACAACACTGCAATGGACAAGAATAAGTTTCTGACACATGCAACAATATGGATCTCAGAGACACCAAAGAATATAAACAGTATGGGTCCATTTATAAACAGTTCAAAGAAAGACAAAGCTAATCTATGTTTAGAGATCAAAACAATGGCTGCCCCTGGGGGTGGGAGTACTGACTGGAATGGAACACAAGAGATCTTTCAGGGGTGATGGAAATGTTCTGTAAGTTGATTTGGATGATGGTTAGACAGGTACATACATATGTAAAAATTCAGTAATCTGTATGCTTATGACTGTATACTTCACCGTTTTAAGTTACACACAACTTAAAAGAATCTTGTAAAAAATTAATTATATACACCAAGGGGGGAAAGTGGCGGGGGTGGGTGGGTGGGATGAACTGGGAGATTGCGACTGACATGTATACACTAATATGTATAAAACAGATAACTAATAAGAACCTGCTGTATAAAAAAAATAAAATAGAATTCAAATTAAAAAATTAACTATATAAATGTTTTGTTAATGAAGTTTAAAATCCCTACTAATCTATCAAGATAAACAATTATCTTCCAAAGCCTGAAATATATAGTCCCAATGATCACTAGAACTTGAGGTATTATTTTATCAGCATTTAATTATTTAAGTGGGGGGGTAAGTAGTAACTTAGTGATGTAACAATCACTTTAAGAAGAGTCAACACTAAAGTGCAATTTATTGGGAATTCATAACATATTTTTCATTCATATTAAATACTATTAGGACCACACTAGGTACTTACCCTTCTAACCTAACATCTGGTAAAGATCTGTTGAGTGCAATCATCTCACTTGCCATTAAATTGAACTGATTGATTTTAAACATCTCTTTCATCTTTTCTTGATCCTCTTTAGGAATGACGACTGGTTTCCCCATTTCTCCAGGACCTTCATGAGGCTTTTGTACTGGCTCTAGAACTAAGAATAAGGAGGAAACTTAACTAACATTAATTGTATAACAATTGATTCATGTTTCTGTTTAATAACATTTGAGTTTAAACTATGTCCTCAACAACCAGAGCCATTTCTGAGCCCATCCTCTCCCAGTCTGAGACACGGCCTAGGGGCCGCCTTTTCCTCCGCTTCCACACCTCGTCCTGACTCAAGACCTCCTCACTTTGCACCACTCACCTGAATCACTTCATGGCCTTGGCACTCCCATCTCGGATATCGTTACCACATTAATCTCCCTAAAGCATAGCCTTCATTGTGTTATTCTCATGGTCTCCTAGAGGCCAATCTCTTTAATAGGAAATTTAATCTAACTTCCCAAACCCACCACTTGCTGGGGTCTCCACCTCCCACCCCCCGGATCCTCATCCTCCAGTCCAACAGCACCCACTACTTTCCTCCATGTGCCTCATGTCTTCTTGCGTTGATGCCTTTGCTCACACTGGCCCCTCCCTTGTCTTCTCCTTCCTACCTCTACCTCTGCAATACCAAACTCACACTTGTCCTTCAAGGCCCAGCTAAAACAGCTTCTCTCCTGCAGCTTTTCTGCATCTCTCTAGAGTGACAATTTACTACTCTTGACTACTACATACATCCAGGGCTCTATGTCTCTAATCAATAGTTCTCTCTTATTATGATCGCTAAACCTGCCTATGACACCCTCCCCTAACTAGATTATGATCTCTTTTTTAGCTGGAGTTTTTTGTTCATTCATGTACCTTCTGTGGAGTTTAGCATTGTTTTACAGGCATTTTATAACCATATGCTAAATTAATATGTGAGTAAAAGTGTTATTCAAAATAAGTCAAAATGAAATCCTAGAATTGACAATAGTAGACATTATAATAAGCATTATGCAAGGTGGAGCATCAAGAAATATAATTCTTGAGAATTTCTTTTATTTTGACTTTCTTTTATGCTTTGAGCTTTTTATTTGTTCAAACATTCATTGTAAACTTTTTTATTTTATTGCACTTGTGAGAAAATACAGCCTTCCAACAATAAATATTTAATGAGCACCTACATCATAGCAGCCACTGTGCCAGGCACTGAGATCAGTGCAGACAAGACATTACATGTTCTCTACCCTCATGTGGCTTAAACTTCCTACCTTTTGAAAGGTATTAACATTTCCTTTGTGGGCTAGAAAAATGCTTCATTTTTAAAAATGCTAAGTGGAATGTGTTAAAATTATGTATTCCATATATGTAGATTACATATTTGAAATATATCTAGTAAATAACCTTATTAATGAAAAAAAAGAAATATAATTCTAATCAGAAGTAATGTTATCTCGTAATATACAGTTGTCCCTCAGTATCCATGGGGGACTGGTTCCAAGACACCACCCTCACCCTGCCCTGCAGATACCAAAATCCACAGATGCACAAGTCCCTTATATAAAAAGGTGTGGTACGGTCAGGCCTCTGTATAACCCACGGATATGGAGGACCGGCTATATTAGTAAAAAGAATAATATTCCTGATCAGCAATTCCCAAACCTTGTTCCTTGCTATATGCTTTTGAGATGCTGAAAAGTGTTCCAAGAAAAATATGTTCTAGAATATATTAAATTCGAAAAAAATTGTTAAACTTCCCATCTAAGAGGGATGGGTAGAAAATGAGGTAAGGATAAGAATGGGATGAAAATATCTGTTTTGTACATTACCTGTTTATTTTTAAAGCTGAAAGTTTTATTCTCCTACAGTTTGTTTTTTAGGCATCCCCGAAAGTCTCTGGACAAAAATGAAGACATCAAGGCAGTAGACAAACCAGCTCATTTCAGCCTAGCTTCATCTGCCCAAGAACAGCTCTAGTTGGTAAAGCTGACCTACAGGATGACTGTTCAGATGGGGTACAAAGCAACCTACCAATACCAGAGCTGCAGAATATTATTCACTGTGTCTTCAAAAACTCTGTCTAGAATATAAAATCTATTCTAGAGGACTATCAAGGAAAAAAATGGGGGATAATAACTTTCCCCATTCTCACAATGAACTGTGATTCCAGGAAGGAAGTTAAAATATTAGGAAATAAATTATAGGAAACTCTTGTAATACAATGTTTTTGGTTTTTTTTTTTTGCTTTACGCAGGCCTCTGTTGTGGCCTCTCCCGTTGTGGAGCACAGGCTCCAGACGCGCAGGCTCAGCAGCCATGGCTCACGGGCCCAGCCGCTCCGTGGCATGTGGGATCTTCCCGGGCTGGGGCACGAACCCATGTCCCCTGCATCGGCAGGTGGACTCTCAACCACTGTGCCACCAGGGAAGCCCTATAATACAATTTTTAAAAACAAATCCCGGCTAATTTTTGTCAAGTAAGCTCTTTAAATATAAGAATTAAAAAATTCTCAGTGACAAAAATTTTCAATGCCAAGTGTAATAAAAACTGTAAGTACAGAAGTATAATGCCTATATAAGCTTTTAAAACTTTAAAAATCATAAATTATAAAACTCTCAGAGTCAATTCTTACTTACCTGTCTCTGAAAATAAAGAGTAATTAACAGATTTGGGGGTTGGGACATTCAGGGGTCAGTATGAAGCAGTGCAGTTCTAGAGGTAACAGTTATTTTATCTGCATGGCACAGATAACCTGAAGAGTAGGTGGGAGACATCTAGTGGCCCTGATTATAAATATCCTTCAGTTACCTGTGCCCTATTTTAGCATAAGATGATGCTTTAAAGAAAAGTTAAAATGGAAACATTTTCACACTACTCAGTTTTTTAATTGAATATTAAGTTATACAGAACACCATCTATAACATATTTTTGCTGGGGGCAGGGTGGGGTAGATCCTGAATCTGATCAAGCCTCTGGACTTACTTACCAATTCACAGGAAATATAGGGGACAGAGGAAATGATAAAAAAAAAACATTAAAGGGATGCAAATCCTGACTGTGGGAAACTGGAGAAAACAAAGAAAGCAATTTCTTCTTCTTCAACACAACCAAAAATGGGGGGTGGGGAGGACAAAAAGAAAGAGGTATCCATGTATCTATGCCACAAGACTAGCTTTGAGTTGATAACTGTTGAAGCCAGATGATGGGTATATGGGAGATCAATTTTCTATTTTTCTCTACTTTTGTTTATGTTTGGAAATTTTCCATGAGGATTGGGGGAGCATGAAGGAGCACTCAAGAAATTATTACTGTAAGAACCAGTAAGTATAAACTTGATTGCTTACAGCCTGAGAGACTGTTATGACCAGAAAGTTAAAATCCTGCCCCATCACAGTGAAGTAAAACTCTAGCCTTGAGGTCTTAAAGAATTAGGCAAAACTGTACAACATATAAAATCCTCCTGGCTGCAATATTTTACAAATTTGGTCACCTGGTACTTACTAATAATCTAAATATCTGGTATAATACCCACATTATATACTTTAACCTACTGATACACATGAGATCTCAGAGCCGCATTTAAAATGGCCATTAATCAAAAGTTATATGACTACTGCATGACTCACAGAATCCACCACAATACTCTAATTTAGAAATTATAATATCCTGAAGAATTACACCAACCAGTAAACTAATTTTCTTTGGCAAAGATGCCAGGATAAAATGCAACTAGCTAGTGAATATTTTTACTACTAATACACTTGCAGTACTAAAAAGCAACTAACAAAGAAGATAGTAAGCATTAACTTTCCTTGTATTCTACTTACCAGTCTTTCATGTAAATTAAAAAAGAGTTCAGTGAAACTTGCTTGAAAGCAAATGAAATGGGTTTGGATATTATCATTTCCCGAACTGAAAAACAAACTTTCATTGCCATAAAATTTTATAGGCAGATCATTTCTAAAAATCAAATCAACTTTGACAAGGGGGTGACTAAGGTGTTATTCCAAAGTATTATGTGAGAACATTTTATTATGCACTTTAAACTTCATTTACATGACAATGTACAGAAGTTTCATGTTTTAGAAAATTTAATTTTCGAAAAAACTACAGGTTCACTCTGAATGCCGCCAAATAAAATTCACATATACAAACCACATGACATACCTATGAATGTGTTTTAATAAACCTTACAAATTTCTAGTTTGTATTTTTCTCATGGAAGTGGAATAAGGAGGTATAAAGTTACATGATACCCATTTGGGGAAGATGGGGAAGATAAAAGGCTAAAATCATTTCTCCCAAACAATTTTCTTACCTTATTATACAACTATCTTTACTATTTTTATGCACTATATTTCACTTATTCCAAAATATTTTTTCCCATATTTTAACATCTCTGAAATTGGCATGTGGCTTACAATAACTGAAATGTTTTTGCTTTCTTAGTGTATATAATATGTATTCTATAAACAAAGCAAATTACCTGATTTTTTTAACATCAAAATATTATTGCATATAACAAAATTCATTGATAACTCTCTGCTACCTCAACACCTGTCAGTTTCAACCCTCATTCCAATTTTATATTCATTTGTAATGTGTTCAGATAAAACTCTAAGCACACTAAAAGTCTGTAATAAAGAGTTTCTGAAAGCCTTTACTAACAATATTTTTAAGTTTTTAATCATCAGAAGTTTCTTCTATAAAATATGTTCTCAAACTTTTCCTACTGTTTGACAACTGAAATAATTCTAGCAGAAGTACATGAAAACTTGAATAATCAACATTTTAATAATCTGAAAATCAAGTACAGTGCTGGCAGAAAGGATTAATTCCTACTTGAAATTGCATCTGTAAAAATATTGAATAGTCTATGCAACATACAAATCCATAAACTGAATGAATGAGTTAATTCTAAAAAGCAGAAGAGTTGCAAAAATATTCCCAAGACATAACCCACACTAACCGTGTTTTTTCAAAGGGAATCTAATCTAATCCTCCAGCAACAGAAGAATTTTGCTATTCTCAGATAGTCTGGGGTATAAAATACAAGAATAAAACTATGAGAGAGAATGCTCAGGAAAATAAAATAAAACAAAACAAAACCAACCCTCTGAAACACCAAAGACTGGCCTGTTGTTACCTGACGCAGGCAAGTAACAAGTAAATGTAAGAATCCTAGAAAACTAAATATATCAACGATAATCTTATAAGCATTATCATAAGGATAACGAATCCATTCTGCTTAAAAATAAGACACCTTTTTGTACACAATAGTATAAAGAACAGAATTTGGTAAATTTCACCAAATTGGCACTGTAAAGCAGTTCAAAGAAGTTCAGAAATGAGGTCCTTACAATACTGAGACAACTGCTCTGGAGTGTTCTATCTGCTCATTATTTTTTTGCTTTTTTGTTTTGATTTGGTTTTTCAAATGCCATAGAAAACGAATATCCTGGAGACCTTATGTGTTCTATCAAAAGAGACCTACATTCCTCTAGGTCACTGACTGTACTTGCTAATTCCACTAAGAAGGTCCACATCCTTGATGCCATCACCTATCAACCCTCTCCCAACAATTTTAGTGAAAGATCTGTTCAGTGGCACCACAATTCCTCAGCAGCCTTATGTTGAGAGCCTTAACAACCTTAGGCCTCTGATGCTACTCGAGACCTCTCAGCGCCCACTGCACTGAAACTTCACATCAGAGCAGATTTTTCAAATTGTTCTTGCTTAGCATCAATTGTCCCCCTTCCCTAAATCATTTCCTCACTCTTTCCCTTCAATGCCTTAAGGCTACATGGAACACAGTTTGAAAATGGATGCTCTAGGGCCCCATCTGGAACCGCTGGCCTCTCCAAGTCTCTCCCTTCAGCTATTAACTCACCTCTTGGCTTACTGCTCAGTGCTTCTCTCATTCTTCCACTGCTCACGGCCTTCTCAGTCTGTCCCACACAACACCCTGATGCCCCCAGGCCATTATAAAGCTTCTATCAATACGTCTTGTCTCAACAGGGGCCCCATCTACCAGACTTAAATCCAGCTCTTCCCCAGAGCCCATTAACCTCACAACCCTCAACAACTTTCATTCTCTGTCTCCCAGGAGGTAACGACGCTCTCTCATAGCTCCACATTGTTACCTTCACACCATTTCTCCTTTACTTTGTACTTCTGTACTTTGTATAAAAGCTACTCCTTTTCCTTGATGCTCATGCTACTAGTGGTTTTCCAAAACTGTATTAACCTTAGAATCCTCTTCAAGGATAATCCTTTTCTTATGGTTGACACCACACTGTCTCATCTGCTGAGAATTGGCTCTTTCAAGTATTACTTCATTACTTTATATCTTAAACCTCTCCCTCAACATACATAAAAAATACATACATTCATAGAAAACCAACTTTGGCTCCATTCCTTTCTTTTAAACTACTGTACTATCTCTTTGTGTGGAAGCTTCCCAAAAGGATAAGCTACACATCAGTAATATCAAATCCACTGGCACTGAAATGGCACTTGCTAGGGTCACAAGAAACCCCCTGCTGGGAAACACATCAGAACCACTTCTTCATCTCAGGTAAAATCTCTGAACAAACATCACTCCTGGATTTCCATGACCCCACTCCCTCTGGCTTCTCCCCCTACTCTGACTTCCAGAAGCCTTATTTCCCTTTGCTGACTCTCCATGATCCTCTCCAACACTGGCCTGTCTCTTCCAACATCCACACACTGCTGGAGCCCACACTGCTGCCCACATGCTGCCCACATGCTCTACCCCAGCCAGCCACCCTCTGCTGCAGAACATCCCTCCCAACACCCCAATGTTAAACGCTCCAAACGTAACTCATCCTTCTGCCTTCTCACCAAAGCCACTCCACCTCTGGGGGCCCCACCTCGTATCAATTCATCCAAAGAGGAAGACCTAAGAGTCATCTTAGGCTTTTCACTTTCCATTATTACCTACATTCAGTGACTCCCCATGCTATGTAAACGCCACTATTTACAAACTTCTCATATATTTTATTTCCTCTCCATCTCCAGTGTCATTTTAGTGTAGGCCCCAAGAACTTCTCCAAACCTTCCCAACGGCCTCACAACCAGTCTCTGCCGTCTCACTCCCTTCTAGTATTGGGTTGGCCAAAAAGTTTGTTTGGTTTTTCCCATACGATGGCTCTAGTAGTGCTTAGTTGTCTTTAACTTCATTTGAAACATTTTTTTTTTTTTGGTGGTACTCGGGCCTCTCACTGTTGTGGCCTCTCCCATTGCGGAGCACAGGCTCTGGACGCGCAGGCTCAGCAGCCATGGCTCACGGGCCCAGCCGCTCCGCGGCACGTGGGATCTTCCCAGACCGGGGCACGAACCCGTGTCCCCTGCATCGGCAGGCGGACTCTCAACCACTGCGCCACCAGGGAAGCCCCATTTGAAACATTTTTGTTAGACTGTATTGTGACAGCTGTCATATGTCATGCATTAAAAAAAAAAACTTATCAAAATCTGTGCATTTTTGTGTAGCCATTTTAATATTGAACACAGAAGAAAAAAAAGCAACATTTTTGGCATATTATGCTTTATTATTACAAGAAAGGTAAAAATGTAACTGAAACACAAAAAAATATTTGTGCAGCGTATGGAGAAGGTGCTGTGACTGATCAAACATGTCAAAAGTGGTCTGCGAAGTTTTGTGCTGGAGACTTTTTGCTGGACGATGCTCCAAGGTCGGGGAGACCAGTTGAAGTTGATAAGGATCAAATCGAGACATTAATTGAGAACAATCAATGTTATATCACGTGGGAGATAGCCAATACTCAAAATATCCAAATCAAGCGCTGAAATCATTTGCACCAGCCTGGTTATGTAAATCGTTTTGATGTTTGGGTTCCACGTAAATTAAGCGAAAAAAACCCTTCTTGACCGTATTTCCGCATGAGATTCTCTGCTGAAATGTTCCGTTTTTAAAACAAATTGTGACAGGCGATGAAAAGTGGATACTATACAATAATGTGGAATGGAAGAGATCGTGGGGCAAGTGAATGAACCACCACCAATCACACCGAAGGCTGGTCTTCATCCAAAGAAGATGATGTTGGGATTGGAAGGGAGTCCTCTATTATGAGCCCCTTCCAGAAACCAAACGATTAATTCCAACAAGTACTGCTCCCAATTAGACCAACTGAAAGCAGCACTCGACGAAAAGGGTCCAGAATTAGTCAAAAGAAAATGCATGATTTTCCATCAGGATTAACGCAAAACCACATGTTTCTTTGATGACCAGGCAAAAACTTTCACAGCTTGGCTGGGAAGTTCTGATTCACCCGCCATATTCACCAATTGCACCTTCAGATTTCCATTTATTTCGGTCTTTACAAAAGTCTCTTAATGGAAAAAATTTCAATCCCCTGGAAGACTGTAAAAGGCACCTGAAAGAGTTCTTTGCTCAAAAAGATAAAAAATTTTGGGAAGATGGAATTATGAAGTTGCCTGAAAAATGGCAGAAGGTAGTGGTACAAAACTGTCATTATGTTGTTCAATAAAGCTCTTGGTGAAAATGAAAAATGTGTCTTTTATTTTTATTTAAAAACCGAAGGAACTTTGGCTTTTAAACACCAAGCCAATACATCAGCCACGTGACCACCAAACTTCCTTCTGAAAGTCTGGATCCCATCAGGTTACTGATTTCCTTGTTTAAAATCCTTCAGTGGGACTTCCCTGGTGGTCCAGTGGTAAACAATCTGCCTTACAATGCAGGCGACAAGGGTTCAATCCCTGGTCAGGGAACTAAGATCCCACATGCTGCAAGGCAACTAAACCCTCACGCCACAACTACTGAGCTCGCGGGCCTCAACTAGAGAGCCTGCATGCCACAAACCACAGAGCCCATGTGCCTTGGAGCCTGCGCACCACAACTGGAGAGAAGCCCGTGCACCGCAACAAAAGATCCCGCATGCCGCAACTAAGACCTGACGCAGCCAAAAAAATCCTTCAATGTCATGCCTCACCTACAGGATTTAGTCCAAAACCCTTAGCATGTCATAAAAGGCCTCCTGTGATGTGGCCTCTGCTAACCTCCCAGCTTCGTCCCATGCTCTTTCCTCACATTCTCCTATCCATCAACTCTGTCTCTCACTTGCTTATCTTGCACATGCTTCTCTCCTTTGCTTGGAAGGTATTCCCCTCACCCATCAAACCTAACAAACACCTGCTCACCCTGATACTACAGCTTGAGCATTACACTTCCTTGCTGCACCTTCTCAGATGCCCCACGGTGTTCCTTCCTCCTGCTCTCATGCACATCTCTAGTATGCTATCTATCATATCACTATTTTACCATATTCTTTCTCTCCTGTTGGATTGGGATTCCCCAAAGGGAGGAACTTTTTTGTATTGTTGAAGTGTATGTCACTAGCACGTAGCACACTGCCCAGCACATATCAGAGTTTAAAAAACATTCACTAAGTGTGTCTTCACCTACTACAGAGGTCCCAGTCTTTCTTACTTTTCATGCCTTTGCATTTAAGACAGAACACCATGAGCTCCCACTATAAATGGTAACGAATTAAGGTGGAGTGAGGGTAAAGTTAATCTGTTCCATTTGGGACAAGAATTATGCTAGTTTCTTACTGGTGAATGGCAATACCTTTGATTTGATTTAAATGTTGACAGAGTTATAGCTCTTGTCACCCAACAAACTTACTAAACAGCAGGGCCATAAAGGAAACCAGGAAAGTCAACAAATTAATAGGAAAAAAATGATGGGGAAGGTGAAAATTAAAAAGTCAGGGGTTAGCCTAGGTATTACTAAAGTCCAGTGTTAGCAACTGAGCCTAATTTTAGGCAGATTTCCCATGAAATAAAGAGAACTGGTTACACAATCCCATCTGTAAAAATTACAATAAGTAGGCACACCTACCAATACAAATAAATAATTTTAGATTGTAAATTTTAAGGGACCAGGTGCTTTCATTATAAAAGTGCAAGATATTTAAATGTGGCTACATATTCAAATAAAACAGTAATCATTCACAAATAATTCCTAAAAATAGAATTACTGTTTAGCCAGATATTCTATAACTAATCACAGAGAGTTCAGAGCGCAGAATAGCTGAATTACTGATCCACAATGCAAAGTCATTTTCATTTTGTTTAAAAAAAAATAAAAGGCAGCATTTGTTTTTTTGGTTTAAACACAGAGAGTCTGAAACTGAATTTTTCAGGTGTCCTCTGTCAAGAATGTCAGTCTTCCAAACTAGGTCCTTCATATTTGTGTTTCCTTCCTTTTCCGTATCAGATACTGCAGTGTTCTCACTGCAGCCCAGATTTTATAGCCTGATCTTTTCATAAGCTCTCCCTAAAAGTGCTAACTGGAGCTATCTACAGCATTAACAAAACAAACTCACCAGACCACATCTACCTAAAATGACTTCTTCCCTTAGGACTGAGATGGGAAGGCTGGAGAACTCTCTCTCATATTTGATAATGCAATTTTAACGCTCCACTCAGCATTATGACACTAGACTAGTCTCCGGTACAATTTTGGTAGTTCCAGCTATGAGATTCCCTACAGTATTTGGTAATATAACTTCCAGAAAATTAACTACATTAAACATGGAACACACAAATTGAATTCAGCAATTCTATACAGGATACTTTAATACTTTTAACTGTTAGAAGAACCTACTGGAGAACTGATGGAAATATGATCATCATATATAGGAAGCCAGGGATTACTATTAATCTAAAAATGTTAAAATTTTATAGTTTCCAAATTAGTACAAACAAGTGACATATATATCAAAACAGGTCCACTATTATAAAATGTCACTCACCATCCCCAGCAGGAAGTCCTCTCTCTTTTTTTTCATCACATTTGTTGCATTCACTGAAGTAAAGCAGCAGGAACATATCCAAGAGTACCCAAATCAAGGAGGTGGCTAGGACCACCTTGCAATATGCAAATTTTCTCATGGCACTTTAAGTCAAATGCAAAATTTTAAAATATATATATATATAAATATACAAAGATCGTGAAAATTATTCCAATCCAGTTTCATCAGAAATCACGTTCATAACCTATAGAAAGAAAAAGAAAAAAGATTAACTTAAAAATTCAGAACCTAAAAAAGAAACAATGGATTAATTCAATATGAGTATGAAATTTTACTATGAAGAATAAGTTTTAAATTCAGACTTGAAAGAATACTTGTAAAATATATAAAAATAGTAACAAGAACATGCAAATAACTCCTACAAATCAACATACACAATCCAATAGAAAAATGGGTAAAGGACTAAACAAGCACTTTGTAGAAAGGAAACCTGAATAGCCAATAAACAAGTGAAAAGGTGCTCGATTCATTACAAAGAGGAAAATTCAAATTAAAACAGTGAGCTACTATCTTATATCCATCAAACACATGGGGCTTAACTGCCCTCTATTCAACTGCTGTATTAAACACTAAAGCAAAAGCTAAGCCATTAACTGCCACAGGAGTTTAAGAAACCAGTAATTCCCAGTCCATTTTAACCACTCACATTCAGTTCCCAGAGTCCAAGGATTTATATGAGTTCTCCTAGTAGCTTTTCTAGAGCAGTTTAATTGGAATGATTCTTATCCCTCTGTCCCAACTGAATCCCATTCTAAAAATGCTAGTCACCAGCCGTTCAAAAACAAGATTCATGGAAAGTATAACAGAAAAGAAAAGGGTATCGAAAGATCTGAGCCCTAGTCCTGGCTCTGACAGTAATTTTACAGACTTCCCTGATGTTTAGTTTCTATCCACCCCCCCCACCCCCAAATATCATGAGAAAATGACTGGAGGAACTGTCCTTTGGGATAGCTAGGCCAGAAACACTTCTGACACATATGGCACTCATCTGGGGGAGCTCTGGAGCAGCCCGAGGGACCTCAGAGAGGTAAGGAGCCATCCCACCGAGCCGCTGACACCGAGGCTCAAAGGTCTGTGTCACTGCTGTTCAGGAGATAGATGAGCCAAGTGCATTCAGGGGAGTGGATGGAGGAAACACACACTTGGCACAGGTGAAAGCCAATGAGCAGAAGCTCTGAAGGGCTGGGCTGATGGGCAGCATAGCAGCTTCTTACAAGGGCAGTTTTATGTAGCATGTTCCATGGTGGGCAGTAGAGATGTCTCTACCTAAACAATTCAGGGCAGGCCAGAGAGTTTATTTATGAAAAAGATACAATAGTTCTTTCCTAATTCACAAGGTGGCTAAACAGCAACCTGAAAAGCACCCCAAAATACCAAGTAATACTTATAAATGTAAAGTATTATTTCTGTTCATCTCTCTGGGGACTTTGATCTCTTGCCTATTGGCCTCCTTTCATCAAACCAACACTTCCTGACTGCACAGTGAGAACAGGGATGCTACTGTCATATTCTTGCCTCAAAATCATACTTACTCAATGTCTGTCACATGCAGTGAGCAACAACTGACATCTGTGGTGACTAGGGTGAGGGGAAGAGCAAAAGCATTATAATGCACAGTGTCATGGACCAACAGTTCTCTCCAGAGAAGCGAGATACATATTATATATATATATATATTTCAAGCCACTTTACATGAAAGGCTACCTCTTTTGGTCACTGGCAAAGCAAGCAGTCTAACTGCCAGTGCAACAGCTGGGATTCAAATGTAGTTTTGTGTTGTCTAAAATCTGCTGATTGTTAATTTTTTCAATGCTTACAGCCCAGAACACTTAAATGTAAATCTTTATAACTCTGTACTCATTCCTATTTAATTTTTCCAAGGCAGCACAATTAGATTCTAAAAGTAAAGATGAAATGCAGTGGGTGTGTGTGTATTTGGGGGAGCGGTACAGAGAAAGCAGGAGGTGTAGGGAGAAAGGAGGATAAAGAGGCAAACATCTTTGAGACCTTGAGTTATGTAGAGATTCCTTACATGGTAACAATAAAATGCACAAATCATTTAAAAAGACTGATAAGTTGGACTTTATAATTAAAATCTGCTCTTCAAAAGACAGTTAAAAAAATAAAAAACAAGTCACATATTGGGAGAAAATATTTACAAATTACATATCTGATAATTACTTATATACAGACCATATAAAGAACTCTCCAAATACAATTTTTAAAAATCCTAATCCAATACAATGGGCAAAAGGTTTGAACTGTTGCTTTACCAAAACAGCGATACAGGTGGCAAAAGAACACAAGAAAAGATGTTCAACATCATTAGCTTTTAGGCAACTGCAAGTTAAGACCACAATGAAACACCACTATGCCCCAATATAAATAGTGAAAGGAAAAAAGAAAACTACCAAGTGCTATCAAGGAACTGCTGCAACTGGACCTCTAATACATTGCCAGTGGAATGCACAATGGTACAGTCTCTCTGGAAAACATTTTGGCAGTTTCTTCCCACAAGAATCTGCAATTCCATTCCTAGCTATTTACTTAAGAGAAAGGAAAACGTACGTCTACACAAAGGCTTGTACACAAATCTTTATAGCAGCTTAACCATAATCATCAAAATCTGGAAACAATCCAAATGTCCATCACCTGGTGAATGGATAAACAAATTGTGGTACACCAAACAGTGAAATACTACTACCCAGAAATCCAGCAATCAAAAAGAACTCTTGATATATACGCAATAATACTGATGAATCTCAAAAGCTTTATGCTAAGTGAAAGTGGTCAGTCACAAAAGGCTGCATACTGTATGATTCCATTTATATGAGACAAATTAGATCAGTGGTTGCCAGGGGCTGTGGAAAAGTAGAGGACTGCTCTCAAAGGGCCGTGAAGGAACTTGTGATGATGAAAACATTCCATCTCTTGCTTGTGGTGGCGGCGGTCATTTTGTCCAGACTGGTACGACTACACCTAAAAGGGTGAATTTTACCGTACACAGATAAATACAGGAGAGGTGAGGATCCTTCAAAGAAACAATTCCAATTTTAGGAGAAAAACTGTTGTGTATTTCTTCAAGTGATACATACCAGAATTTATCTTGGAAATTATTAAAAGCTCAGAGTTTCTGTCTCAACCACAATAGATTAAAACCTTCCATATGAAATGCATTTAACTCCTTAATTATTTTAGAAGGTATAAAATCTGAATTAATGTCGAAGTACAGTGATCAATTATAACAGTAAACTTCTGATTCTATCCTACGTGTCATATGCCAAGTTTTTCCAAAGGTTGATCAGTATTTTCTAGGGCTAAATAATTACTTTCTCTTACTCCATATACTTCTAGCCAAGGCTCTCCAGAAATTTCAAGCCTAAAAAGAGAGTCTCAGCTCAAAAGCAGCTTTGGAGAAAATAGAAGCATCATTCTCTTGGACCTAAAACTTCAGTCTTCTGAGTATGTTAAGGTGCTTATCTCCCCTCTCCCAAGAACACTGAATTCTCAGGCACCTACACCTAACCTAGAATGACTAATTTTGCACTGTACTGACCAGGCAGAGGTATGAGACCCTTCAATAGAACTATTCCTTTAATTTGTAGCTGAAATTTCTGCCAGAAAAACTAAAAGACTTAAAAAAATGATATTTATCCTCTAACATTATAAAGAGAATCAAGATTATTTTATTTACTAATTATATATTCCATTTGCTCTATTTCTCAGAACTATAAAGAAACCTATTCATTCATTTATTATTATTTCATACATTCAAAACACACAAACTCAGTAAATGTAGGGAATGTGTCAAATGCAAGGAATACAAACATGAACCAAATATTCCTTCCTTTACGAAGTTTAAAGTTGTCTCCAGGAAAGCAGGCATTAGTCAAACACTCACATAAACGTGAAATTTCAATCATGATAACTGCTTTGGAGGGAGGTACATAGCACTATACACATCTGTAAAAGAGATCTGACTTTGTCAAAAAGGCTTCCCTGAGGAAGACATGATTTGAAGAGAAAATGAGCATTTGGGGCAGTGAGTAGCAAGGATTCTATAGCAGGAAGGAGCCCAACACTCAAAGGCCAGTGGATCAAAGACAAAAGAGGTGAAAACTGTGATTGCGACAAAGCTGGAGCTGGATAAAAGTGGCGAGATTCAAGAGGTATTAAGGGACAAACTCAATGGGATTTAAGGATGAGTCAGGTGGGGGTAAAGAGGAGGAAATCCTGGCCTATACAAGTGGATGTAGAGTGTTGCCAGTCATAGAAACAGGGACCAGTAAAAGAGGACCAATTTTTGGAAAGGAGGAAAAGATGGAAAGAAATGTAAGTTTGACTTTGGACATGCTGAGTATGAGGTACCTCTGATACCCTCAAAGAGATGTTAACCACAGCTGAGGACACAAAAGTTTGAGGCTCAAAGTGGGGTTCTCTGTATATCTCTGTAAAGATATACAGATAGAAGCCCCTGCTCTTGTGCAACTTTGCAGGGGCAGACAGACCAAAAAAAAATCAATACATGAAGTAATTTTTGTGGAGTGTAATTTCCCTCCTAAAGTGTGGGCTGGACTTAGGGACTTGCTTCTAACCAATAGAATATGGTGGAAGTAATGATGTGTGATTTCAAGGCTAGAGATAAAGCACAGTTCTCTTCCCAGCTCTCTCTCAGATCACACACTCTGGGGAAAGCCAGCACCACGTCAGAAGGACACTGAAGCATCCCTATAGAGATCCATGTGCTGAGAAACTGAAACCTCCTGTCAACAAAGAGTACTCTCTTGCGAGGCATGGAAGTGAACCACTTTGGAAGCAGACCCAGTCAAGCCTTCATCTTGACTGCAACATCATATATGATCCTGAGTCAATACCACCTTGCTAAGCTACTCCTGCATTCCTGACCCAAAGAATATATGAGATAATAAATGTTTATTGTTTAAAGCCATTAAGTTTTGAGGCAGTTAGGTAGTTCATTACTCATCAATAGAGAACTTCACAGAAAACTAGGACTAGAAAGGAAATTCTTTAACTTATAGCAAACATATTTAATGATGGGATTCCTGATGCATTTCTGTAACATTGCAAATAAGAAAAGTTATGCATCCTCACTTCAATCTGATATTGTACTGGAGGTCTAAACAATATGACAAGAAAAGGAATAAGAATTAGGGGATTGAAAAGAGACAAAATTATCTGCAGATAGCATGTCTTCTGTATAGAAACTCTAAAAGAAATCAATAAATAAACCATTAGAGCTAATTCATTATTTCATCAAGGTTGCTGAATACAAGGTAAACATATAACATCAATCATGCTTCTTCATGATAATAACTAATTACAATATATAAAGGAAAACATCACATTCAAAGCAGCTATAAAAACCCTAAGGTATTTGGAAATAAACTTAACAAAATATGTGCAAGACATGGAGAAAATTGTGGAGCTTTGTCGAAGGACATAAAAGAACACCTGACTAATGGATAGATGTACCATGTTCAGGAAAAACAAACAAGCAACTTCTTCCTAAATTAATTTAATTCTAATCAAAACACAAATGAAACCTTTAGGAACTGGATTTATTATAAAGCAGAAGTATCTACAGCCATGTGGTACCCCAAAACAAACCTAAACGTGTGGAAAATTGGAAAGGTGATACTATAAATCAGAGCAGAAAACTGATAAAGGAACAAATAGCTTTCCAAATGGTAAAAAATAAATTTAGATTCTACCATATACCAAAAACAAGAGTAAATCTATGAATAGATAATAACTCCTATAAAATTTACTGGCCGAAATGTTTTAATTTAGAGCATTCAGTGTTTGGAATGGCAAACATCTTAAGTGGAATGCCAGTTTCCAAGGTGATAAACAGACTTAGCTCCTAGCAATACCTTTAAAAGTGAATATTCTTCCTAGTTACAAAGTAATATATGCTCAATACAAAGAACCTGGCAAACACAGAGAAGTAAAATAAAAGATACAAAGCCATCTATAAACCCCCATCCCACTTAAACACTATTACCAGTGGGATAAGTGCCCTCCCAGTCATTCAGAATAGCTCATAGATACATCGTTTTAAAGCAAGTTTGTAATGTCTATTTTGACTCAAACATTTTAATGTCTTAAATGTCCCTATCAGGGGGAAAAGAATGGAATGGCTGTGACTATAAAGGGGTAGCAGGAGACACCTTTGTGGTGATGCTGTTGTGATTTTTTTTTAATTGCAGTAATATGCTCAACAGACATTTCTAACCTCTCTTTCCACCCCAACCACTGAGTATCCTGTCTTAAGCAATAAATGTCTTAATGGTCACTTCAAAATAGCCCTGATATCCACAAAGCTATGTCAAAAAGCCACATATTGTTTTATACTTAAAGAACAGACATAAAATAGACACAAACCGAGGTGGCTTCCTGGCTCATGATTCTGACTTGTGCTGTCCCCACTCTCCCCCAAGGGTTTCTTCTGGTAACAGATCTAGCCCCCTGGCCACAGGATAGCCAAATGACCTGGCCAGGTCAACCACAAGACCTCACCCCTTGGCTTCCCGAGTCACAAAGCTGGAAGCCTGTGCTAATCTAGCACTGCAGTCAGCTACACTGCCCAACATGTAGAGAAAGCTGACCTGCAGTCGAAGAAGATGAGCCCAGAGGCACACAGGATGAGAGGCAAAGGTGACGGAGTCCCTGACTCTACTTTGGCTTTTGTGAACACCCAGGAAATCCTTCTATTAATCCCCTTTTCTGTTTATGACAATTTGAATTGGGTTCCTAACACACATCTGGGATGGCCACTGGGGGGATGGGTGGGTAGGGGACAGAGGAGACCTACAGGTAAAAATCAAACAGGTTCTGGTCCACTGGTGAGGTTCCCCTCTACTAGTCATAAACAATTATACATTATGAGGCAGACTACACTATTTGAAAAGATACTTTTTAATGCCCCAAATCACAAAAACATATCAAGTATCAAAAGTAGGTATAAAACAAACCACAGATATAAAGGATCACAACACAACATACACATGTATCCACCACTCAGTTTAAGAATAAGAACATCACCTTTATAGTTCCCTCTCCAATACCATCTCTTCCTAGTTCCTCAAAGACCACCTCTATTCTGAACTTAACATTCTTTCTTTTCCTGATAGTTTTACCTCACTGTTATCCTTAAAAATGCCTTGTTTACATTTTCTGTTTCTGAACTGCTTATAAATGGAAGAATCTGAGACCTGCTTTTCTTCTAACACTACGTTCCTGAGAACCATCCATTTGTTGGCATGTAGTTGCAGTCAGTTCATTTTCACTACTGTCTAATATTCAATTGGCTTATAATTATACACTATGAGGCTTACCACAGTTTATCCCTTCTACCCTTAATAAACATGTGGTTATTTCTAGGTTTCTGTTATTACAAGCAGTACTACTATGAATATTCCTGAACACGTTTCCTGGAACAAACGTGCCAGGGGTCAGCAAACTTCTTCTGCAAAGGGCCAGATTGTAAACATTTTAGGCTTTGCGGGACATAAGATCTCTACTGCAACCACTCAAATCTGGTGTTGTACCACAAAAGCAGCCAAAAGTGGTATGTAACCAAGAAAGCGTGACAGTATTCCAACAGAACTTTATTTATGGACACTGAAATTTGAATCTCATTTAATTTTCATATTACAAATTATGAAATATTATTTTTATTTTTTTAACCATTTAAAGATGTTAAAAACCTTTCTTAATTCATGAGTTGTCACACCAACCCTGATCTACAGTACATACCTAGGGGAATTAGGTCATAGGGTATACATATTTTCAATATGACTAATATGGCAAATTTGTTTTCCCAGGTGTTTGAAACAAATTAGAAAGAAAAATGAGGGCTCTGGATGTGTTATATCCTTGGCAACAGTTATTGATGTCAAACTATTTTATTTTTTGACAATCTGGTAAGTGTGTAGTTGTTATCTTAATATAGTTTGAATCTGCATTTTCCCACCATCTCTGACATTACTGGTCATTCCATTTCCTCTTCTCTAATGTACCTATTGAAGTTTAGTCCATTATTCTACTGGGTGGGGTTGTTTTGTCTTTTTCCTATTAGTTTGTGAAGATCTTTATACAGTCTAGATTCTAATCCATGTCAGTTACATGTACTACAAGTAACTTTTCCAGTTTATAGCTTATCTTCTTAACAAGAGGTGTCTTTTATTATTTTATTTTTTTCTTTCTGGCTGTGCCACACAGTTTGCGGGATCTTAGTTCCCCAACCAGGGATTGAACCCAGGCCCTAAGCAATTAGAGCTCGGAGTTCTAATCACTGGACTGCTAGGGAATTCCCAAGAGGTGTCTTTTATAGTTCACATTTTCTATGTCTTAAGAAACTCTTCTCTATCTAGAGATCATTAAAAATAATGTTTTAAGGTCTAAAAATTTTAAAGCTTTACCTTTCCAGTTTAAGTAGAGATTGAATGTCATCTTCTTCCATGTGGATAACCAATTGTCCCAGTACTATTTATGGAAAAGTTCATCCTCTCCCTAGAAGTGTGCAATGCCAACTTTGTCATAAACCAGGTTTCTGAGGTTCTATGTTCTGTTCCATTGGTCTGTCTATCCCTACACCACATGGCTGTCTTAATTATTACAGCTTTATAATAATTTTTTTTTTTTTTCCAGACGTGCAGGCTCAGCAGCCATGGCTCACGGGCACAGCTGCTCCGTGGCATGTGGGATCTTCCTGGACCAGGGCACGAATCTGTGTCCCCTGCATCGGCAGGCAGACTCTCAACCCCTGCGCCACCGGGGAAGCCCTAATAATTTTTGATACACAGTAAAGCAAGTATTCTCACCTTTCACTACTTGAGGAGGGCCTTGGCTACTTCTGACCTACTGGCCTTCCTTAGCTATGACGACCATTTAATTACTTAAAATGATATTCCATCTACTGCAAAAGAAATCTAGTAGTTAAAAGTGCTTACATGTCTATGGTAGACAAATTCTACTGTTCTGAAAAAATAAACCAATTACAAATTCATAAAGGTCATAAAAAAAGTTGGAGATGAAAAGAGGAATTCAAGGGAAGTCTATAAGAAAAGTTCTAAAAGTGTTTTTCAAATGACAGCACTATTAAGATAAACGCACAGCATCTAGCCTTTACGTCTACTATATTGTTATTCCTTAAAAAAAATGGCTTCAGTATTTTAGAGTCACAATCATTCCATGCTGTCTGGATATTTATTGAGTCTTAGCCAACTACGTTCTTGCTACCATGTCAGACACTGTAGATGGTAGGAGCATGAAGGCAGTGATCCACACCACAGAAGCTCTTATCACACTATTAAATACCAGTGTAAGAGACACGCCATTCACATTACAAAAGAGAAACATCAACTCAGGAAACCTGGCAGGAAAAAGACATCCAGATAGGGAAGTTTCTAAATAGGTTTTATCAGGCAGTGTAAGACACTAAACTTTTCTACAACAAGGTTTTCTTTAAATTTTTTTCTATAGTTGTTTTGTTTCTGTCTCTCCTTTAGCTAAATCCCTTTAAGGGCTTCCCGATGTCCTGTTATTTTGTTCTAAAGAACACTGTTTGCAAGACCACAGGGAGAGTCCGCACTTAAGAAATTCCATGGTCAAATAAGTTAGGGAAATGTTACATACTCCATTCGCTGTCCATCACTGCACCAAAGGTTCTGTGAAGTCCTGCAATAAGGAAAGCTATGCAAGTTTGTTAACTCAGAACTTCTCATATTCAAGCATGGAAACTTCCCCATCTACTTTGTCTTTCTTTTTTGCATAACACAAACCAGGTTTCAAAGAGCAATAAATAAACTAGTAAAGATTGGTTCCAAATCCTGGAACCAGGCAATTTTTAAATTATGGGTTATTTTCTTTCTGCAAAACTGTTATTTCTGTGAATCTGCAAATTGCATAAAAAAGAGATCCCATTGTGTTTAAAAGCTTCTCATGAGGCAGACCTTCAGAGAGAAGGTTAATTTTGTAATATCTTGATTCAACTAATTTAAGTTCATATTTCTGTATCGTTCTTTAACATAACATATACCTGTATATAATACAAATAATTGTGGACAAAAATGGGAAATTCAAAAGTCACCATTATATAAATGCCTAAAAGAAAAGAATCTACAAACCTCCCCTCAGGTAAGTGAAATTTGCAAACTATTTCTACTATCAATTATTTTTTCCAAGTATAGAGTATCATATTATAAAAATATGTCATCATTAAATTTTGCATTCAACAAATAAAGCATTATTTCATGTAGGAGTCTGAGAGGATAGAGTTAACAAAGAGTCCTACCCAGTCCTTGCTAAACCCTGGGGGATGCCTACAGCCATGGCAATGACCCCTGGCCAAACTCTGAGAACTAAACTCCTGGAATGTTCACAGTCACTGGTTAAGGATGTTAGAGGTGGTGAGTCAGGATGTACCAGGCTGTCAGCATTGTTTAAAGTAATCATCAAGATTTATGATGCGCACCTGGTATCTGGTCTGGAGCCCTAAGTTTCAGTTGCCATGGCTGGCCACATGGCAGTAGTATGCCTATGTAACCAGCTTCCTATAAAAACTCTGGACTGGAATACTCATGGGCTTCCCTGTCCGACACATCTTGTACGTGTCTCTATCACTCACAGCTAGAGGGGAAATTGTGTCCCTGTGATCCTCACAGAGGGAAGATTTAGAAGTCCGTGCCTGATCTCTCTAGCAATCACCTACATATATCTTTTTCCTGCTGTTCTTGCACTGTAACCTTTGCCGTAATAAACTTAGCCATGAGTACAACATTATGTTGAGTTGTGTCAGTCTTTCCAGCAAATCAAATAGTGGGCAGTCATGGGACCCTCAAAATAAACACCACTAAAGAATTTCGTTTGCCATAATACCTACTTCTCTCATTACTTTTCAGAAGCTAAATGATCATAAGAACAATATCCTTAAATGAATAAATCAGTGTACAGGATAAAAGCTAAGATGTAAGATTGAGATTACTGTCCTTAGAAAGGCTGGGTTGCAAGGTTAGCCCTTGGCTGGTGTCTGGGAACTTGAAGGATAAACAGTTCCCTACAACGATATAAAACTTACCTTAAATGATAAGTGGGCCTCACTGTGCCTAAACTGTTTATACAAACATTATGGTTTATGCAAAACATGTTTTCCTTCTGGGAGCCTGAAATTTTGGTACATGATAGGTGGAAGGTGGCTCCATTACCAGGTCCAATAAAAACATTGGCACAGAGTCTAATGAGTTTCCCTGGTTGACAGCACTTCACATGTGTTGTCAAAATTCATTGCTGGAGGAATTAAGCTCATCCGGTGGGAATCTACTGGGAGAGGACTCTTGGAAGCTAGTGACTAGTCTCCTCCAGACTTCACCCCACGCACTTCTTCCCTTTGTAATACTGCTGTGTATCCTTTCGCTGTAATAAATCTTAGCCATTATTATGATCATATGCTGAATCCTATGAGCCCTCCTAGCCAGTCACTAAACCTGGGGTTGGTCTTGGGGACACCCAACACAATCAGCATTTTAAAACAGAAATGAGGGTCTGTTAGGCCAAATGCTGAAATTCAAATTTCAATTCCAAAACGTATTAGTTATGTGATCCTAACAATTGTACTTTATTTGCATAAATCTGGGTCTTTTTATTCCTCTGAATGAGAAAAACATACCCACCCTATAGTCCCTGAATTAAATGAAGTAATGCACAACACACTCATAGTAAACACTCAGTAAATATTAAATAGCATTTCTAGAGGCTCTTTCTTAGATGAAATGAAAAATCAGGAATCTTTTATATTTGTACTGATGCAATGAGAATTCAAACGGCCATTTGGAGTACTGCAAAGAGAAGCTCAGAGACAAACTTTAACCCTCCATCTCCATAACACTGGTGCTATGAGTGCTTTCCAGTCCACATGACAGGATTATTGGTTGAGCGCAAGCAGGTTAAACCGTATATAATAAGTATCTTTCTATTTCTAAACCTGGTCTTCATTTAGTCTTCATATTGACCTCCTGAATGAGAAGTGAATGCATGAATATTAATTAGTACTGTGGCTATGCTTGATGGTTTTATTTCTCAAATTACTACACTAGGATTTTAGTACAAGCCATTTTCTTGTGTGTATATGAGGCATAAAGTCCAATGAACATAAGTTTGAACCTACATCACAGTAAGAGCAAATCCCAATGTAAAGAGAAGTACAACCCTCAAGTCATTTACTCCCAGCTATCAACTTACCCCAAAGTGGTTTTTCAAATGAATTCATATCCCAAATCCACATGTCCCACATCTCCTGTTGAAAAATAAATTTCCTAAAATCAGTTTATTACAAAATAACTCTCTCCTCCCCCCATTACCTCAGCCACCCTATTCCACTGGACTATACACCAGCCACCACCTGAGGACAAGGACCAAGTCTTACCAGCTACTTCCCCAATGCGGAGCACAATACCTGGCACAAAATATGTGTTCAGTTAATGTTTATTACATGAATAAGTGAATCAGTGAATAAAGTATTTCTGAGATCCAACACCAAGCTCAGTGGAAATACTGTAGAAAGTATCTCTCCTCCTCTTAGAAATCTATGAGGATATTAACTTCCCAGGTGGGAAGGCCAAAGACACACAGACAGCACCTGTGGCAGATACTGTTTGCTCCTTATCTCCCACCCCATGTTTTTCATGGCATTAGACCCCTAACTGAATTCAAGTGATCATTCTCTGCTAGACTACCTATTCTTGATTGGTCCAAGTCAACTGTGACTGTTCTACTCCTCTTGCCAGTGTAAGTAACCAAATCTCAACCAATAGGATCTTAGGGGAAATCTATTGGGAAGCATTCAGGAAAAGTTATGCTCCCTCATAGAGATGCTGAAGGAGAAACTATACTTTTCTGGCTTTGGATATTGTTTGCAGAGCATACTTAGAAGTGCTGCAGCCATCTTGAGGTCATGAGGGAAGCCAACATCAACATGCTAAGTATGACAACATGAAAACATGGAAAGCAAAAGGGACCCTGTTGTATCATGCAGCCACTAACAGACGCCCTGAAATCTCCTAGGTCTAGACTTCTTGTTACCAGAGGGGATAAAGCCCTATTTGTTTAACTGGGTATTCTGCTACTATAGTCAAAAGCATGCCAATACATCACTCTGCAACCTACAATTACTGATTTAGATAGGCACATATCCTGTGAAGAAAAAAATGAGAGGTGAACCACTGGAGGATCCAAATTAAGGAATCTACTTTTACAGGAGACTGCATAGGAGCAGAATTTCAGTATAAATTTAACAGCTGCAAAGTAGAACCTGGTGTATAATATGCCCATTCTTAGCATTATTTAAGCTATCACAGAATCACAAATCCCTAATTCATTCAAACTTCAATAAATATCAAGTATGTACAAGACACAAAACTAAGTAGTTTGATGTACATAAATATGAAGAAGGCTCAGTTTCTTCCCTCAATGAGCTTGTAGTTTAGGAGGATATATAATAAGTTTTTGTGGCACTTTACAATTTACAGAATGCTTTTCTATCTTTGCAACAGGTGCCAAGCTACAAGGAGCTATAGTGCACAAAGGAGAGAACCCGGTGAAGGAGAATGACGGGAATTGGTTTCAATTAGGAAAAGGCAAAAGAATATTTCAAGAGGACAAAACAACGTGAGCTAAAATAGGGAGGCAGGAAAATCAAGGGACATCTAGGGGACAGCAAACAGAGAAACTGGGAGATATGGTTGAAAGGCTGTGTTCAGAACAGGGGAAATCTTGACTCTCATGCTAAGGAGTTTGAAGAGCAATAGTCACGGGAAGTTTTCCCATGTTTTTAATTTTACCTCTTGAATACAAATGACAAATCATTACAACAGAACACTGAGGTTTCAGAAAATTTACATCTTTCCTCCCAACAATGAACTGAGATACAAGGAAATACACTGCCACCATCAGCAATGGAAAACCCGAGAGATCCTAGGGAGCAGTTTCTGGCAAATAAAGGATCCAGCAGAAACCTCCTCCAGGCCAGAGGCCCATTTTATTTTCTGGCCAGAGAGTCCCTAAAGTCTCCAAGGTTTTGTTCTGTATTTTTGCCAGAATACCAACCTTAGCCCTGAGTTCTTCCCCTCAAATTATCACTCTCTCTCTCTTCTTTCCTTTACCACCTTCTATGCAAGTAGTCTTCATTCTGTCTCCAATTTCTCAACTTCTCAACTCAGTGTAGTCTGGCTTCACTTTAATGAAACTGTTTTTGATCAAGTCACTCTAATGTCCTAACTACCAAGACAAGTTTCTTTCTCATACTCCTTCTACTTGATGTCTCAGCCTCTTAAATTATTTGCAGAATAGGCAGGCTATAAGTAAAACATAACCTCTTCTTTTCTTGGCTCCAGGGTCATTCCTTGTTCTCCCACTTTTCTGACTATGCTTTGCAGTCTTCTTCTCTGGCTCATCCCACTCTGCCCAGGATCTGTCTGGATGCTGCCTGACACTGTAACAGCCTCGTTGGGAAATCCACCAGTTGTAAAGCATTACCCACCATGTGCTGATGGCTCCCACATCTGTAACTTCTTCCTGTGACTCTGGTTAGAATGCAAGCTCCTCCAGCAAGAGAATCATATTTTTCACACTTGAGTCCTAAAAATCTTATCAAATGTCTGAAGACAGCAGAAACTCATATATAAAATAGCATCTCCACCCCAAGTCATTCTTTATTTTTGTCCTAATGCTTTACTTTCCATTCTAGCACCAAACACTAATTTACAACATAATATATCATAATTAGTTTATTAATTATCTTGTAAGCTTCATGAGGGCAGAGCCTCTATTTTGTTTAACGCTATTACTACAGCACCTAGAAGAAAACTTGGCACATGGTAGAATTCAATAATTATTTGTAAATGAATGAAAATAACAGAAAGAAATGCCATGTAAGAAGGAATAAAGGTAACTGAAATTAAAGCATTTTAAGCTTGCTGTGTTTAGGTACAGAGCAGAGATATTTGATTAATTTTAGACTTTTTTAAATTAAATATTTTTTTAAATTAAAAGGTAACAACTAATTAAGTAAAAACAGTATGTGTAATCAAAAACCAAACTGCAAAAAGGAGAAATAAGAAAACCAATCAATTTGGAATAAAATGGGAAGGAACTTAAAATCATTTAAAAAATCCAGGGCTTCCCCAGTGGCACAGTGGTTAAGAATCCGCCTGCCACTGCAGGGGACATGGGTTCGAGCCCTGGTCCGGGAAGATCCCACATGTCACAGAGCAACTAAGCCCGCACACCACAACTACTGAAGCCCACACGCGCCACAACTACTGAAGCCCGCACACCTAGAGCCTGTGCTCCGCAACAAGAGAAGCCATCGCAATGAGAAGCCTGCACACAGCAACGAAGACCCAATGCAGCCAAAAAAAAAAAAAAAAAAAAAAAATCCTAATACAAAAAACCCACAAATATAGAAAGCACAAAACAAAATGGTAGAAAAAATTCCCCATACATAAGTAATTTAAATGAAGATAAAAAGATTAAATGTATTCATTAAAAGTTATCAGACTGGACTTTTTAAATAAAAGCTATATGCTATTTACGATACATACATCAAAAACATAAGGATTCAGAAAAGTTAAAAGTGAAAGCAACCTCACCAAACAGATAGAGATGGCAAATAAACATATGAAAAGATGCTGCACATCATACATCATCAGGAAAATACAATTTAAACAATGAGATACCACTACACACCTACTACAATGGCAAAAATCCAGAACACTGACAACACCAAATACTGGTAAGGAACTCTCATCCAACAGAAACCATCATCTACTGCTGGTGAGAATGCAGAATGGTACAGCCACTTTAGAAGACAATTTGGCCATTTCTTACAAAACTAAACATATTCTTATCATACCATCCAGCAATCATGCTCCTTGGTATTTACCCAAAGAAGCTGAAACCCTTCGCTCACATAAAAACGTGCACAGGGATGTTTACACAGTAGCTTTATTCATAATTGCGAAAAACTGGAAGCAACTGGGATGTCCCTCAGTAGGTGAATGGATGGACGAACTGTGGTTCATCCAGACAATGGAATATTAGTCAGTGTTAAAAAGAAATGAGCTATCAAGCTATGAAAAGCCATGAAGGAACCTTAAATGCACATTACTGTGAAAAAAGCCAATCTGAAAAGGCTACATACTGTATGATTCCAACTATAAGACATTCTAGAAAAGGCAAAATTATGGAGCAAAAAAAAAAAATCAGTGGTTGCCAGGGATGGGGGCTGGAGGTCAGGATAAATAGAGGATAGGATTTAGGGGGCAGTGAAAATACTCTGTATGATATTATAATGATGGATATGTGCCTTTATATATTGGTCCAAACTCAAAGAATACACACCTCCAAGAGTGAACCCTTAGGCAATCTATGTACTTTGACTGATTATAATGTGTCAATGTAGGTTTATCCTTGGTTAAAACAACAAAAAAACAAATGCACCACTCACTACTCTGGTGAGTGATGCTGACAATGAGGAGGTTATGCATTTGTGGGGGCAGGGGGCATATGGACTGAAATCTCTGTACTTTCCTCTCAATTTTATGGCAAACCTAAAATTGTTTTCAAAATAAAGGCTTTTTTTAAAAAAAAATTGAAAGCACAGAAGATTTACACACATAAAGGTTGAATAGCTTATACTGGACTAACCCTCCCACAAACAACAATCATAAACTCTGGCCGAAAGATAAAAACAACTAAACGCACTGGAGAGCAATCAAAAGGCAGAAACTAGACAGAAGCCAACCCTTGAAAGAGGGGAACTATGCTAGGTGAGCTCTGCCTTTATACAAGTACATGCCTGAGGACAGATACCAGCCGACACTGTGTAGAGAAGCTGAAGTTCAAGAAGGAATTCACAATCATATTGGTTCATGGCATCAAAATATGAAGTCCGGAGCTAAAAGAGCAACAGGAAAGTGAGGGGAGATATCCTAGAAAAGAGGGAACCCCGAAATACGTATATAACCTCCACCACAATCCTTAGGTAAGCCCTGGACCATACAACACGGAAGAGACTCCAGAGGTCCAAAATGAAAGCTACAGCCAGACAGCTGTAAGAACTGAACAAAGAAATCAGCTATTGCCCAATGCAGGGCAAACAGAGCTTGGAGTTTAGGTCTAGTCAGTTGACTGCCTGCTAGAGCAACAAAGAGTCAATAATCGTTCAGACAAAACAGAATTGCAGGTCACAAAAACATATCCACAATACCCAGTATACAATAAAAACTTACTAGACATGAGAATAAACAGGAAAATGTGACCCAAGTCAAGAGAAAAAAGTAGTCAATACACACCGAACGCAAGATTACTCAGACGTTGGAATTAGTTGACAAGGACTACTATAAATACTATAAAGTGGCTACTATAAATATGTTCAGGAACTTAATAATAAAGAGAGGGAACTCTCATCAGACAAATGAAAACTACAAAATGGAACCGTACAGAACCATGTAGAACACAAAGATACAGTCTGAAATGAAAAATTTACTCGGCAGGTTTAAAGCAAATTAGCAACAACAGAATACAGGGTCAGTCACCGTAAAGACAGATAAAAAAAACAATAACCTAATCTGAAGATCTGAGTGGAAAGAAAAATATTTTAATAAACAAAGAGCATCAGTGAGCTCACTGAGCAGAGGTACAGAACCATAAAGTTTAACATAAGTGAAACTGGAGTCCCAGAAAGTAGGGCACAGAGAAAATTATGCAGAAAAGTATACATAAAAATAAGAGCTGAAAATGTCCACAGTTGGTAGAAAACATAAAATTGCAAATCTAAGTTCAGTGAACCCTAAGCAAGATAAATACAAAGAAAATCACAACTAGAGCACATCACATTCAAACTGCTGAAAATTAAAGATTCAGAAAAAATGTTGAAAGCAGCAGAGAGAGGAAGAAGACATATTAAATACAGAGAAAAAAAGAATGACTTCTCATTATATGAAACAAAGACATTTTCAGATAAAGAAAAAGCCAAAACAACTCATGCCTCATAGACCTGCACTACAAGAAATGCTAACAGAAGTTCTTCAGGCAGAAGGAAGATGACACCAGATGGAAACTCAGATCTGTAAGGAGAAATGAAAAACATCAGCAATGGTAAATATCAGTAAATACAAAAGCCTGGTTTTTTTCCCTCCTGATTTCTTAAAAGACATGGCTGATTAAAACAAAATTTATAACTTTGTATTGTACAATTTATTAATATGAAGACATAATATATGACAAAATTAGAGCCAAGGATAGAGGTGGGAGGAAGCTTAACTATATGGTTGCAAGGGACTTAACATTTTATGTGAAATAATACAACCTTGCACCTATTCATGATATTTAAAACAAAAACAAAAGAATGCTAGGAAACTAGAAATAGAATGAATTTTGTTAACCTGAGAGAGGATACCTGCCCTAAATCTACAGTAAACAAAATACTTATTGATGAAGTGTTGTAAGCATTCCCTTTGAAGTAAGGAAAAGGACAAAAATGCTTTCTATCACTTTTCCCTTCCAACAATGTACTAGAATTCCTATCCAGAACAGTAAAACAAGAAAAAGAAACAAAAGATTTAAGAATTGGAAAGACGAAAACAGAAAAACAACAAAAGAAATGATAGCAAATCCAAGAAAATAAAGGCAATTAGAACTAATGAGAACTTGTAGCAAGGTTGCTGGATTCAAGATCAACATACAAAACTCAATGAATTCTTGGGTTTCCCTGGTGGCGCAGTGGTTAAGAATCTGCCTGCCAATGCAGGGGACACGGGTTCAAGCCCTGGTCCAGGAAGGTCCCATGTGCCACGGAGCAACTAAGCCCGTGCACCACAACTACTGAGCCTGCGGTCTAGAGCCCGTGAGCCACAACTACTGAGCCCGCATACTACAACTACTGAAGCCCGCGCGCCTAGAGCCTGTGCTCTGCAACAAGAGAAGCCACTGCAATGAGCAGTCCGTGCACCACAACGAAGAGTAGCCCCCGCTCGGGGCAACTAGAGAAAGCCTGCACGCAGCAACAAAGACCCAGCGCAGCCAAAAATAAATAAATTTTAAAAAAGATTTTAAAAACAAAATTCAATGAATTCCTTTGCCAATAATAACTACAAAAATGCTTAGAAAGACCTTTTAAAAAATGAAGTAAATTCTCTTCATATTAATCTATATACTGACTACAGCTCCAGTCAAAATCTCAATGTAGTCTTTTATAAAACTTTAAAAGCAGATGGTAAAATCATACTGAATAGCAAAGCCATGAAAACCAATAAGATTTTGAACAACAAGGTGAGGGAACTCTGTCTACCATATATCAATCAAGCTACAGTAATTAAGTCAGTGTGAATCATGGGCAGAGACAGATTAAAAGACCAGTGAAACAGAATAGAGAGTCCAGGATCAGACCTACATGAACATACAAATAACACATGACACAGGTGGCACTACAAATCAGTATGAAAGGGATGGGCTATTTAATAAATGTTCGTCCATATGTAAAAATAAAATCCCTACCTCACACCATACAAAAAACCAATTCCAGGTGGATTAAAGATTTAAGGATACATATCTCTAAAACTTTAAAAGAAAATATAGGCAAATATCTTTATGTCCCTGGTTACATAAGAATTTCTTAAAGAATACTCAAAAAGCACAAACCGTAAAAGAAAAAATAATTACTACATGAAAATTAAAAATTTTAATATAACTAACATCATAGACATTTAAATGATAAGCCAGAGACTGGGGGAAAATATCCACAACAGAAATAATCAGCAAAAGATTAGTATCAGAATGTATTAAAAACTCCTCCAAATCAAAACAAACAACAACACACAAGTGAAAAACAGCCAAAAGGTATGAACAGGCAAATCACAGACAAGGAACCATAAACAGCCAATGAACATATGAAAATATACTCAACCTCAGCAGTATTCAGGGAAATGAGTTTGACCTCAACAGATGAGCAGCAACACAAGTGTCAGGAAGGAATAAAAAGCCACTCCTACAATGTTGTTATAAGTGTAATCTGGCACAGCCACTTCAGAGAGCAATCTGACAATATCTAGCAAAGCTAAAGAAAGCACTACCCTATCACTCAGTAATTCCACTTCTAGATATACACCCAGAAGAAACTCTGCACGTACTTATAAGGAGAAATGTACAAAGACTGCAGCATTGTTTATGATGGGGGAAAAAAGGTAACAACATAAATGTCCATCAAGAGGATACATGAACTGTATAATACTACATACTAGTTAAAATTAAACTAGAACTATGTGCATCTATCTGGGTAAAC